>NW_023998421.1:4908580-4909377 GCF_014805625.2 Glossina fuscipes | reverse complement strand
CCCCAAACCCCGCAAGGCATTATATGTAAATACACAAAACGTATACTTTGATTATAGTAGATATGTAGTAATTTTCCTTCTCACTCATTCCTTTTGTTTTCTTTTTGCTCTTTACTCAATTTTCTCATGCTCTATGAAAAGTGTATAGAGAGTAGTTTTCTCTCTTTGACATAACCTAAATTAAATAGAAAACCAGTTTCAAATAAATTTCAATTATGAAATATGTAAAACATTGATTTATTTTATATAAAAATACAAATACAAGACGAGTGAATGAATATTTTGTGCTTTTAAAATGTAAAGAAAGTCTCTTAACAAATGATCTTAAATAAATAAATTGAGAAAAAAAAAGAATTTTAGTTTAGTTATTTGAAAGTTTTCCAACCACATTGATTAGAAAGTACTGGAATCAATGCTTATGTCTACTTTATAGCACTTCGAAACATTGGACTTCTCATGGTTTTCGTTCTCATTGTGACCAGCGAAATCAGGCGGCTTTCTTTTGCATTCGGTAATATCTACCCAAAGCCTGCTAAATTACAAACCATTTACCAACAATTTTACACTATATATATGTACATATCATGTATACGTGGCCCCGCTCAGCATAGCCAATTCGTACCGTGTCTTACCGTACCAGTTACGTACTAAGCGGAGGACGCCTACACTCATCTTAGTTCATACTTCAAGGACTTTATAATTTCCTTATATATTATATAACTATGGAGAAGGTGACCATTGTATTTAATGAGACGTAGCATAGTTTATAAGACCTCTCTACGACCACATACGCTATG
>NW_023998421.1:4477168-4908570 GCF_014805625.2 Glossina fuscipes | reverse complement strand
GAAATTAATTAGGATTAGCGGTGTGCTTACTGGTTGACTGCAGTCCCTCTTACCAAGTGACTAAAGTTAGCAGTAGTTGATGGCCCCTCGATTTTAGCGTTTGAAAAAATTAAGGGGTCGCCTACAAGTTTGCAGAGGAATTTGAAAATGCTCCAAGTCGGTCAAAGTCCACAAAACCCACATGCCTACGCAACAAAAACTGTGATTACCTCTGCCTTCCGCGTTTTTTGCTTGTTACCTATAATTTACAACATACCCATCAAACAAATTTCCACTTTTATTCCGAAACTAGAAAAAATCCGCCGAGCCAACCCAATATTATGAAGTATGAATATATAGTTTTTTTATATATGTATATATAAAAACTCGGTCATCACCAAATGCGATTTTCTTGCTTGTTCGGATTAGCAGTTCCCACGTTTAAACCGTCGCCCAATCTATACTCTACAGACAAGATCTCTATTTCCACTAATCATGAATAAATCCTGAAATAGATACAAAGAAAATGGGCCAGAGATAGGACTGAATGACGAATATTCGTTCGATTGAAGAACACTTTTTTCTTTTCTTGTTAAGTAATTTGCGTTTGCAATCTACGAGAGATTTATGATTTAGAGGGTTTAGAAGTTCATGACCAGATGTGTTAAGTAATATAAATCGATCTGCAAATGCTTACGCATTTAACGGAAAACTTTCTGACTCTCATGCACTTGGTATTTTATAAGTTTTCCAATGAAATGCAGCTGGCTTTTCCATATTTGCCCACTTAGATGGGCTAAACAACAAAAATATGATTCTCTTGATATATTAATCACAGAAACTAATTTTATAGAGGTGTTGACCCGATAGCGTGTTTTATACATAAATAATAACAATAATTTTCTGTACATTTTTTTGTAAATGAAAAATTTGATGAACTATAAATACATGTGTGATAGCAAGAAGATAAAAATCACTAGCAAAGTAGTTACAAGAACTCATTAACGCATTCGCACCTGAACACTGAAAAGCTATAGCAAATTAGAGGAAAATATGTTTAAAATTTTGTGTATTTTTTTTTTAATTGATTTAACACAATTCGTTGTCGTTTATAGCGAATTTAATCAAAAAGGCGCCTTGTTCCACTGTATTGGCAATAAGTTTATTAAACATTACGGTTTCTCAACAGAAATTTTGAATAGTTGTCAAAATAATTTGGCTTCGAAGAGTGAACGAATAAATCGTTTATTAAGCTACGCTGGAAACTCGTCGAAGAGTAAAATACAAACACGGACCGACATTTTGATGAAACGCTTCAATTTAATTGATAACAATGACAGGCAAAGAATTTCTTTGATCAAACTAATCAATAAAATTGCTAAGGAATATTTAAGCAAATGTTCGGCAATTATTTATTACGATAGTTTCGTTCAAAATACAGATTACGAGTTATTGCGAATGCTATTCAAATCCATTCCGCTTGCTTATCAACATGCGGAATTGGATGAACAATACAAACCTAGGAGACTTATTCACACCTTGGAAGGTAATTGTAATAATTTTATATTATTCTTAACGGAACCTCGAATGGCTCGCAAAGTTATTGGTCCACAATTGGAGAGCAAAGTAGTAATCATATCAAGAGCCTCGCAGTGGAAGTTAAGAGATTTTCTGGCATCCAAAACATCCGCGGATTTACTAAATCTTTTGGTTATCGGTGAATCACAAACTTACAAAGGTACTGAGGTAAGAATTTTGATCGTCCACTCTCTGAAACATCGATATTCGCCATGTAAGCCAAAGCTCTTTACAAATCAGTTTATTATCTTGAGCAGGAATACCGTTAATTTGCCATATTCTTGTTTTAGTATATATTGGAAGTCTAAATACATGTTAAGGTCTTGCCAAGATAAGCCTCAGCTGTATTGGGCAGTACTGCGGCAATTCATTGTGAGAGGAATGTAAAGAACAAGTAATGTCTGAAGTTTTGAATTCGTCGTGTTATACGTCAGGAAAGGAAGAATGTGTTACTTTCTCTACTTAGCTCAAAATTGTTGCTGAGACTTGATGAGACTAATAAACGAATACAGATAATTCAAAGTTCAAGAAACCATGAGTCAATAAAACCGAGTACACTTTGCGTCCACTTGCACTAGTGTAACCTATTGTGCTATCAGTATGGTAAATTACAGAACACAAGTGATGCAACCGAGCCGAACTGAACATGCTCGTCCTCTCATGGGAACACACGTCAAGCAAATGCTGCCAGCACTGAACTCTGATGTGCTATCTCTTGCCACACTCACTAAATATGCGTTCTTTCGACTATGTTAATTAATAGCATTTCCAGCATTATCCGACCAGCATTTCGCCAATTTTTCCACCAACACATTACTTCGTTCTTTCGTAATTAATCTCATGGGACTAATAGCCATTCAAGTGTACAGTTTGTATTCGGCGCAACTAGACTGAGCACCTAATCTACTTTTGAAAAAAACATTGCTAGTGCTTATCTTGTCTCTTTAGTTCTAGAATTTACTTCTTTAGCTTATGAAAACAATACACGGCTCCTACTTTCACGTTTTATGGCCACAGACATAATTCGAATGTGAGCTGTAACAGTACTTACTACGGAATTATGGAAGATGTTCAGTGAAAATTTTGTATAGCCCATTTTAAGATTAAATAACGAATATACTCGTTTCGAATGTAATTCACTTATTTGGTTTTCTTTCTTTTATTCTTTTCATTTAAAATACACTTAGGAACGACCCTTTGTCTTGTACACTCACAATCTCTACGTAGATGGCTTAGGTTCTAATAATCCGCATGTGCTAACAAGTTGGCTAAAAGGTTCTTTGTCTCGTCCTCACCTGAATTTATTTCCTATTAAATTTCAAAACGGATTTGCTGGTCATCGTTTTCGTGTTCTTGCCGCCAGTCAACCACCATTTATATTTCGCTCGAGACTTTTGGATTTTCGCGGTGAAGAGAGTTTTATTTGGGAAGGAATTGAATATCGTTTGCTAAATATTTTTGGCAAGAAATTGAATTTCTCCATCGAGATTCTTGACACTCGCTTAAAAGAGCATATTAAAAGGTAAGATTTGCGAAATTTTCATAACAAAGACGAACTAAAAAAAAGAAAATAAACTTCTATCCAGTCCTGTAGAGAATTTACAGTTACATGTAGCCGAACATTCGGCTGATATAGGAATGGCTGGCATTTACGTCACAACTGAACGCTTAATTCATACGGATATGTCCGTTGGACATTCAAAGGATTGTGCTGTTTTTGTTACCTTGGCCTCTAAAGCTTTACCCAAGTAAGTGTATATTCAACTCATTCCAACTGTGTCTGCACGATAAAATTTCTTTTGTCTACAGGTATCGGGCTATAATGGGTCCATTCCAGTGGCCTGTGTGGATAACTTTAACTTTCATTTATTTGGGTGCTGTTTTCCCAATTGCTTTCTCCGATCGTTTAACTCTGAGTCATCTTCTCGGTAATTGGGGTGAAATTGAGAATATGTTTTGGTATGTTTTTGGCATGTTTACAAATGCCTTTAGCTGCTCGAGTAAATATGCCTGGAGTAATACACGTACTCTGTCGACCAGAATGCTAATTGGATCTTATTGGATATTCACGATAATATTGACATCTTGCTACACAGGTTCGATTATAGCATTCGTAACTTTACCAGCTTTCCCAAATACCGTGGATTCGGTGAAAGATTTATTAGGATTATTTTTCAAGGTGGGGACTCTGGGTAAGAAAGAAAACGAATTAATCTAAAACCAATAGAAAAAAGATTGATTGGTTGCGTCTCCTAGATAGCGGAGGTTGGGAAAATTGGTTTCGCAATTCTTCCCATGAACCCACTGCCAAGCTTTATGAAAAAATGGAATTTGTCTCGTCGCTAGAAGAAGGCATTGGCAACGTTACAAAAAGTTTCTTCTGGAACTTTGCCTTTTTAGGCTCCAAAGCTCAATTGCAGTACCTTGTTCAATCCAATTTCTCCAATGAGTAATTTGTTAATACCGTTTTATATATGAGAATTGTTTTTTCTGTGCAAATTTTCTTCTCTTCCAGAAATCTATCGAAACGCTCCGCTTTACATTTAAGCGAGGAATGCTTTGCCTTATTCCAAGTGGGGTTCCTATATCCTCGGCATGCCATTTATAGACCAAAAATTGATAATCTAATCTTATTGGCACAGCAAAGCGGTTTAATTGTGAAAATAGAAAACGAAGTTAAATGGACTATGCAACGTTCAGCTTCTGGTAAATTGCTGCAAGCCAGCTCTTCAAATCCCTTACGGGAAGTCATACAGGAGGAACGTCAATTAACTACGGCCGACATAGAAGGCATGTTACTTCTGATGGGCATCGGTTATTTAATGGGTTTCATAGCGCTTATATCCGAAATTGTCGGTGGCATAACTAACAAATGCCGCCAAATGATGCAAAAAAAACGTCTACCGTTATCCTCCACATCATCGAGATCTTCTGCAGACTCGCTTAAACAAATCCTAACCATAGGAGAAAAATCAAAAATCTACCGAGCGTATGAGATTAATGTGAGGCGCAAAAATGCTTCGAAAGATCAAATGACTCTTTTAAGTGGAATTACTTTTAAAGAATTACATAGTAATCCGTATAATTTGCAAACGGATGTCAATCCAAAAAAGGCGAAAACCATGTTAAAAGAACACGAAAATCATGAGGAATTGGTACCTAGACGTTATATTAATTTAATTATCGATCAATCCTTAAATGCTGAAGGATTCTATTCTTTTACTGGTGCTTCTAACGAAACCGAACGGCAACGGGCTGTTGCGACGGACGAACGAGATGCCAATACGAGTATTCAACAATTGTATCCAGAGCAAAATCACATCATGGGTAGTTTTATAAAACCAGAGAATTACGATGAGAAAAACTTAAGCAACTTAAAATTATTTGACGACGAAGAGTTTGAGAGAGCTAATGTCAATTAAATATGTGGATGGGGGAAAAAATGTACACCTCAATTGTTACAAGAAAAATAGGGCGTTATATGATGACAATTATACAAATAAAATATTTCACAATTGAATAAAGTTTTCAAATTTTAGACCACATTGACGCTTGAATAACCTCCAAGCCAAACGGCTTGGATGGAAATCATGCACTTACATTAAGTTATATATGTTAAATATATTTATATTTCATATTAAATGCTTTTTAAATTACGCTTTATTTATAGATAAAATTAACTAAAATGCCTTTACAATTAAATATATAAAAACATACATTGTGTGCAGGAAATGAATACAACAAAAACGTTGATTCTGATATAAACTAATCACTTTTCTATTGATTATAACTCATCCTTAAAGTAAGGCGACTCAATCTGTGTATCTTCCTCGAACTCAAAGGGATAAACTAAAACGAAACAAAAAGGAATCATAACAGTTTTTTATACATTCGTTGTTAAACTAACACATAGAAATAATATACAACCAGTTTTATTAAAAATGTTTAACTTATTTATAAGCAGTGTAGTGTAGACCGTTTTGCAGATTTTACGGACTTCGCGGTCTCGCCGATTTATTCACAGAATAAATTTACAACTTAAAAAGCAACGGGAATATTTGCATTCCTGCATTCTTGCATTTCTTTCACATTTTCTTTTAATAATAATTTCTTCTTTGATATTTGTTATATTATGAAGATTTTCAATTGAAATTATCTGCATTACAATGATTTCATAATCATTTCTTCTAGTTGTTTGGTATCAAGTTGCGGCTTATTGGCAGCCTGAGGATTGGAACTTAACCAATATTCTGAAGCAGCTATATAAATGGCAACTGCGGCGCCGACTATATAAGCAATGTGTGTAGAACTTTGAAAGATAACACAAGTGGCCACGCATAGGCCGAAATAAGTAAGAAAGCGAGTGATATTAACATATTTGTCCCGTTGTTCAGACGATTCATCTGTTTGTACAGTGAAAGCGGGGAGTTGAAAATAACATAAAAATACATTTGTTTGACAGATTTTAAAAAATGTATAAATATCGAGAACTGTTACCTTGACATTTGCCTTCTTTAAGCGCATATCCGTTGGCACATTGTTTACACATGTCGGGACCATCACCTTCGCAGCCGTCACATGAACGATCACATTCCAGACAGGTGTAAGAGCCGTCATTGTTAACACAAAACTGATTGGGACGACAAACACGAGGTATATCAATGCATTCATTGACATCTTGACAACCATGAGCCTCAAACCATCGCCAACCTTCATTGCATTTAGAGCAGGCTAAAAGTAATTATTATAGTTTCTTGAAACAAGACAATTTTCTGTAATTTATAAATTATTCTAACCTTTTGGTCCCGCTCCAGTGCAACCCTCCATTTTTGTGCAGGCTTTATGGCATTCTGAGCACAACAGCTTTTTATTATCACGAAAGGCCTCATAATACCCTTTAAATAAATAAGGTAAAATAAAGATCATAGTTTATGCAAGTAATTAATGTGCGGTTTGTAGACAGTATTTTGATCATAATTTATGCAAGTGTGGTTAGTAGTCATTTATAGATGGTATTTTGATCATACTTTATGCAAGTGCGTTTAGTAGTCATTTTTAGATGGTATTAGTGTGGTTAGTAGTCATATGTAGATGGTATTTTGATCATAATGCATACAAGTCTGGTTAATAGCGGCTTGTAGGAGCTAATGTCTTTATGTGAAATTAAAAAAAGCAATTAGCAAGCGATCCAATAAGCAATCGAATATTAACAAACCTTTGTTGCATTCGTTGCAATTACCGCCTGCATAGCCGGCGTCGCAAGCACATTGACCATTGCCCTTGCGTGTGCCGTCACCTTTGCATTTTCCATTACCTTGGCAGTCGCTACAACGTTTGCAATCGCTACCATAATGTCCAGGGGGGCAACACAATTGTAATTTTTGTATGCACAACCAATCTTGCAAATCGGCTTCTGCTTGCTTTTGTGTAAACCATTCCTCCAGCAAGGGCTCGTAATCATTTGCCATACTATGGCATTGATCTTGACCGCGTTTTTTTTCTTGGCATAAATTTTCTTGAATTTCCACAAAACGAACTTCACTGGTCTTATAAGATCGTAATTTTTCTTCTTCCCATGCGGCATCACCGCCGGCATGTTTGCCGCGACTAGTCCTCTCCAATCCCAATTTAAATGAATCCACCAAAGCAGTACAGGCTTTACAAGGCGGCAGTCTTGTGGCCTTCTCCTTTTGCTCTTTTGCATCCAAAGAATTCAAAGAAACCACTGTCACGGCAAGTAAACAAATGCTCGCAACAACAACATACACATTGATCGACAATATACACATTTTGAACTTTGGTTTTGCACAAATATGGTTTATTCACATTACAATTGAACAATTCCTATGCTAAGAAGGCTTACGTGTTATTTTCTCATTCAGTACTATTCAGTTTGTGCTAATCTAATGTTTGTGCTAGTCAATGTTTTTTTTTTTTTTTATTTTTTTTTTTTTTTTTTTGCATAAAAGCATTAATTCAGAAGATGTGTTGCTGCTTCATCGCTTTTAATCTCAGCTGTTTTCAAAGTGTGAGACAGGGACGTTTTCGGGTAGTTGCCAGTCGATTTCTTATAATTGCAGCAATTTAAATAATTGAAGCGTAAGGAAATGAAGAACGCACGTGGCGAGTGGAGAGCAACATTCCTTTCTTTATTTAGTCTTGTATATCCAAATGCTATCAGAGGATATTTATCGTCATGCCTCACTTTTGCAAAAACACTACAAATGGTGGATAATACGCGCATTTCAACGCTTTTGGTGTAAATCAATGACATAATACTAAGATTTCCTGCGAAAGGAGGCAAAAGTTTCGCAAAGAAGGCATCAGGAACGGCTCAAGTGAGTATCGCAAAAAAGAACACTGAACGGGGTTTCTAATCAATCTAAACAAAGTTAATGAATAAGAACAAGTACGAAAGTTATATTCGACGGGTGCCACCACATAACCACATAACCGCTGGGTCTACTTAAGGTTTTAATGTCCAAGATATCGGTTTTCTCTAAACACCCCAAAATTTTATGTATTAAACGTCCACCATAATTAAATAATAATTAACTCACTTTCTCGCATTCTACTATCCAACTCCTTTCATGTGATACCTATATCGAAAATACTTCTAAGAAAGCGTTGATCCACTAAGCCCTGGCGGCTGCCACAATTAATTTAGAATTCACACCTTCTCGCATTCCGCTCTCCTAGCGTTTAATTTGATACCCATATCGCTGGTATCGACCATACCTTAGAAGGTATATTTATTTGTGAGCGCGAGAAAAGAACTTGTAATACAATCATATACCTTTTTGAAGAGAATATTTGACATGAAGTCAAAAGCGCAATTGTAACCGATAAACAAAAAAACGAAAATACATTAAGTACGCTTTAAAGGAAAGATCACCGCAGCGCATTTCTTTGCCTTACTTATATTCACAAATTGAATTTGTGTTCGTAAATATCAACGTTTGTTTGTTTACACCTTGCACTATTGCGAATCAAATATTATAACACATTGTATCAAGATGAATAAATTAAATATTAAATGATCGGTTAATATACGTTGTTCTCATATATGCATTAATTTTCAATATATTATATATATTTAGTATATATATATATAAAGTCAAAGCCGTCATAAATGTTTTAAAATTTAATTTGAATCGCTGCTCGAATTTACAAATAAATTCGTCCCGCTAATAATGATTGCCCAAACCATTCAATTATCTTGAAATTTCCGGCATAGATAACTTAGATATCGACTTTTGAACGGTGTAAGTTTCAGGTGTTTACTACTTCTTGTTCGGTTTATATCAATGTCTAAAGAGATGGATATCATTTATGGAACTGTACTTTTCTGTGCTCTTAACTGGATTGATTTGGAAAGAAAGCAGGTGAATCTGCGAAAACGATTATAGAAAATATTTTGCGAACTTTCCGCCAAACACTCGTTGCCTTGAAACTAGTAAATTTGCATACATCCGTACGTCTGCAGCAAAAGCAATTCGGAGAGTGAGTTCCACCTTAGGCTAGGCAACCGCAAGCGCAACCCGCGGTATTCCCCAAACCTGGTCCCCTCCGATTACCACGTACTCAGGCTGGTGCAGTCGTACAAGAGTTGAAGATGTGAGAAAATGAATCGCCTCTAAACCTGCAAGTTTCTGCCTTAATCGCATCCTCAATAAGTGGCAACAGCCCATGGATAATGATGATATTTCGAATATTAAGCTTTATATGAAATATATTTTATGTAGAGCTAAAATTTTATCAAAAAAAAAAAAAAAAAAAAAAAGAAAAGCTAAACAAGAATTTATTTTATTAGATTTCAAATTATATAATAGGTTAATAGTTCGGGGTCTCCTTTTTTTGCTGTTTATTAAGTGCACATAACAGAAATATTGGACACTACATGAAACCAATAGATTGGAATTGTCAATATTGGCATAGAGATAAGCGCGTGAATTGATGAAGAAGTGACATTTTTGATGTGTCCTTAGCTGATCTTAGAAAGTATATGTAACAAATATTTGCCCTATATCTCTTGCCAATTTTAAGATGCAATTTTCTTTTTTGCCCCCATTGATCCCTACGGCCCCAGCAGGCAGACGAATTTTACGTATATTCGAGTCTCTGTTTTTCCTGTTGGTCTTGAATATCAATGTGGTTTGCATTTAAGAAATCTAAATATAACTTATTCTTTTTTCTCTGCCATTCGCATAGAATACACATTTGCTTACCGTAAATTTTTGCGTAAAGAGCAAAAAAAGGGCAACTGTAATGATATAACAACGTGCTTCGGTAGTTGTTGTAATAAATAAAACAAAATTTGATAAGACTTTATTATGATTTTATCACACATCGATTGATTTATTGTACATAAATTTCAGAGTACATTATTTACTTTATAAAATCAACTATATATTTGTTTGTTAATGAATAAATCAATTTTTGGCTTTGCGACCTCGCATTTAAAATTATTTTTATTATAATAAAGCCCTGACTGTGTAATGGCTGCTTGTATGACTTAGTAAATTAGTAACGAGCAAGTTAACATATACATAGGTAATAGGTGCTGTGCAAATATAAAAATACTTTTTATGAAACATTCAAAATATCAAAATACTGACTGTTATAAATAATTAAATAAAACTCACATATCAAAGAGGTATTTTTTTTAAATAAAACTTTCAAGCTTTTGACTTTTAACTTCGACTTTTTGTTTTTCTTTATTATTAAACCTTAAAAGACGTCCTTGAAAATTCGGCAAATCCAATACCATTTAAATTAGCAGAAAGTGCCACCTTCTTGACTTTTTAAAATATTGCACTTATTTTCTCTATTCACAGCTCTCATGTGCACGTGTATGTGTGCAAAAATAATTTCAGTTTATTTTAAGAACATATTTATGTGCGAGCACTTAAAGTAGCTTGACTTGTACTTGATGATAAACCCATTTCCTCATCTGAATCATCGGAATCAATAGGACTGACACGTATAGCTTGATACCATTTATTAGTTAAATCGGCCATTTGGGATTTGCACTCGTGCAATTCTTGACTGTTGAAACGGCGCGTAAAAAAAGGTATAAAATATTTACGATCTAAACGACCGAAGCCGTCGATCCGAGTTTGCGCAAATGAAACGTCTTCTTCTTCGGTTAACTCGGATAAATGTTCTGAATCAATGGCTTGACCCC
This sequence comes from Glossina fuscipes, assembly GCF_014805625.2. NCBI lineage: Eukaryota > Metazoa > Arthropoda > Insecta > Diptera > Glossinidae > Glossina > Glossina fuscipes. The sequence goes on along the minus strand of NW_023998421.1, from coordinate 4,897,826 downwards.
ATTCGCGAGTTTTCGATAATGATATCGATTTGGCACGTTTGCGAGAACCGCTGCGTTTTCTAGGTCCTTCAACGACATTTCCCCTAGAAAGACGCGACCGTCTTTTTCCCGGCTTTAAATATTTTAGCAGAGGCATCGTAGATCCACCGAATACTAATGTAGTGAACAACACTATAATCAAAGTAGTGGTAATAATAACGTGGCGTGTCTCGTCACTTGATAAGTCGAGATGCAAAGACAAAGCATAGGAAATGGCTCCTCTTAAGCCAGAAAACCACATAATAAATTGCATTTTGCTTGTGATTTTATGCTCACGAAATTTATTTACCACATAAGCTAAAGGAAAAATGTTACAGGCTCTTCCTATTAGGCAAAGGACAATAGCCCAAATGACAAAGGACAATTCTACTTGATGTTTAAATGAGAAAATCGCCAAACCGAGATAAGCGAACACGCAAGTTTCGGCTATAAAAGCTAGAGTACGCATGGTTTGTTGCATAGTAATCTGTGTAACAGTGGATAAATTAAAATGAGTGTAATGGGACATCACTATACCACAGAATAATATGGCCATTATTCCGCTAAGATGAATGCCCTCAGCCAAAACGTAGGGAGCATAGGTAAACATTAGCATAAAGGCAAACTCCAAAGAAGGATGCTTTCTCAGATCGATATGCTTAAGTAATAAAGCAGAAATTAAAGCAAATATCACCCCAATGCCAGCAGAGGCAAAAAACATTTCGCAGAATGTTTTTAACGCCGAGAATATGGCTTCACCGGTAGTTCCTTGGACATAAGCACGACTGTTCGCCGATTGCGTGATAGTAGTAGTTAAAACAATGGAAATAGCATCATTTAGTATACTCTCACCAAAAACCAACATGTTCAGTACAGGATCAACGTCCAATGCGTGAAATATGGCTACTGTGGCAACGGGATCCACTGCCGAAATAAGAGAACCAAAGGCAAATGATTCCGAAAAATTTAGACTGTAATTATAAAAAAGACAAAATTTAAATTCTTTTCTTGCACATCTTGGGATAGTGATATTTACCGATAAGCTACTTCAGCTAAGCCCAAAAGGTATATTCCGGCCCCTATGACTAAAGCTGATATAGTTGTTCCAAAAATGGCAAACACTAAAATTGAGCCAATATTTTGAAAGAAGTTACCCTTATGAAGATTGTAACCCGATTCAAAAATAATTGGTGGTAGTAGAACCAAAAAGAAGCCGGTAGGCGAAAATACTTCTTCTCGTTTCCAACTGGCATTTTCCCCTGTCATGACTTTAAGGAAGAGACCGATTAAAGCGCCTAGGAATACTACAACAATACTTTCGGGAAGATATTGAAAACCAGTTTGTAACATAAAGTGAATCAGTAGAATGCCCAGCATAATAACGCAAATAACGAAAAACAAGGAGAGGGACGAATTGTGTTCCTGTTCCACTGCATGGTGATCAGGCAAAGGCGGTTCGGTTACTGCTGACGTCGAATTCTGCGTAGAATTAGTAGCAGGAGCCACAGTTGTTGTCGATCCATTGTTTGTCGGATTTTTGGGGTCATCAGTTACTCTTGGTACTATTTTTTCATTATTATTGTTGACTTTTTTATTTATTTTAATATCACTAATGACATGTTCATTGGCTGATTTTGTATTATTGATTGTCCCAACTTCATTCGACGTTAAGTTGGTCCTTTCATTTGTTGTATTCGTTGACAATTCTACAGGTCTTACAGCTACCTCAGATATATTCTTTTGCCCTTGATTTGTTACAATATTTATGGGCAAAGCCGATTGGGCGGAAGGCTCTTGGCCCTCGCCTTTTACGCAAGCACTTAAAACACACACAGCTAACACTATCAAACTTATAAACGTTTTTCTTTCGATATTCATTTTCGTTAAGTAAAACATTTACTCTTCCAATTTCCTAATACTTCGGCTAATTTCCCATTCAACGATTTACAATTTCTCACTCCAAATAATTAATTTTCACATATCAGTCAGCACTAGAAAACTAAATTAACTTTATGAATAATCACAATTAAATTTTATAATGACAAGAAACATATGGTTACAAAAAACAGTTGATTGCTTTTTTTTTGCTTGTATCCCGGTAACCCAGCAAACCAAAGAGTCACATGTTTTAAAACTTGCTATATATGAGCTTATTAAGAAAGACATATGTGATTATTTTCGAAAAAAAAAACAATGCATTGCTATCGTGAGCGCATGCTTGTGTTTATACTTGTTTGATAGGAATGCATTAAAGGAAAAGGAAGAAAGAAAGAAAAATAACCTTCGTTGGTCGTACCTTTGCATGTTCTTTGTGCCGCATGTAATAATGTATGTGTTCACAGATGTAATCAAACTAGGTGTAAGTGTTCATTCATTCACCTAATTTAACAAAATGTATAAATTATTCAGTTAATATTTAATGCCAATGAACTTTTTATGTACACATACATACGACGATATGACGTCTAAAAACACCTCAGCAGTATTTTATTATTAAAAATGAGGCTTATTTTTCATACGTTATTTAGAACTTATTCAGCATAAACCACTGTAACGACAATTGCACTAAGCAGAAATTATTTTCGATAAAGGCGAAATATATTTTCATTACCCCAAATAATATTGATGAAAAAATAGTACTAGTGCTAGAGCAGTGATAGCACTTACTTTTTCAATTTCAATTAACTTTTATTTCAGCATTTGCTCACTTATGTTATCATACACTCTTTTGTCTAAACTATACGCTAATTGATTTTCTTTCTCTTTCTTTCTCTCTACTCTTTACTAAACGGAAAGACAGCAAAGTTAATATTATCTAAAACTATAGATGCTGCCTGATCTTGAATGTCTTACATGATGGCTTTTGAGCAATAATCAATAAACTTATTGAACAAATAAATAGCTTGAGCCGTGCAACTTAAGAGCTTGTCGGAATTGGGCGGCGAATTTGTCTGCTTACTTTGCTGATTACTTGTGATTCATTTGGTTGCACTGAATGAAGTACTCAAAATTTAGAAACAATAACAGAATCATGTTTGACCTTTTTATATCTGCTATAAGATAGAAGTTTTCTCATTCCAAACTTAACACTTGGAACTACAAGTCGCGAATAACACGGAATAAATATACCTTTGTTTAACAAAATTTTTTGTGGTGCCTTAGTCATTTAGTTTAAAGTGATCTATGGTACGGGTACAAACCGTAATTTTTCAGTATTTCACCTTTCTCAACGTAAACGTTATTTAAACATGTATACATTTTCCTTATTGAATTCAAAAAAAAAAGAAATGCAACTTATAAGCAAACGCCAAGCCGGGGTGACATTAAGCCAATCATATATTCATTGTCAATTACTCCCTCTGCTTCGGTCCTTGTGCTAATTTTGAATCCAATTAATTTTACGTAAGTAAATGGTTTCTCTTCATTCTCTACATAAAATTTCTCTCCGAAAGCATTTATGTTTTTCTAAGCAAATACCCATCAAATTTGAATAACATCCTAATATAGATAAGCGATAATTGGTAGAAGAAATTTGCGTCACTTATATCTCTGGTTGTTGCAGTTCAAAAAAACATTGCTAATACACTCAGGAGGTATATACATAAATTAAGATTATTTTCGTTATTCATTTTTATTATTCATTCAAAATAGACAGCATCTCGTGATTTATGTTATCGATAGTGAATTACACATTCGCAATATGTTAAAAATCAGACAAATAAATAAACTTTGGCTTATCTGATTTAAAGATTTTTATTATGCTAGAGGGAGGAAGAGAAAAAACAAAGTTGATATTTAAATAAATAATCTAGCTTTGAGTATGAAACAGTGACTTGCCGTTTCTAAAATCCGTTCACTTTAAATTAAATGAATTTTGGAAATCTTTTTGATACGAAAAAAGAAAATTATTCCACGTATTCACTGCACGAATGTAAGAAAAGCTTACTTAAGTCGCGAATAAACGATGGCTTCTCATGATATGAAAATTTTGTTTTGTTGTCGTCAATGTTAAAAATGTGAGAAGGTCAAAATTTTGAAAGGAAAACTAACAGATAACTATTTGAATTTTTTTTTTCAAAAGAATAATCTCACAAATAATCGAAAGAATAGTTTACTTAATAAAATATAATAACTACGCGCGGCCATCCCATCAATTTTCATGATAATGATTTTAGGGAAATATGCAATCTTTCGAAATGAGGTTTAGCTATCAGTTGTATTAGTCTGCTGTTGTATGTCCATTCAAACTTGAAGGAATTAATTAAGATGGCTGCGAAAGCCATCAATTGATGGAGTCAGTTGATTACATGCGCATGTGCGAATTCGCACTTTAGAAAGTTTCTGGGGAATGTTGTTTGTAAAAATAACGATAAAGTGCCAAATTTATCGATTGTACGCCCTGTTCAGAGAGCAATCGGATATAATAATTAAAGTAGACATAATCAGTTGGGAAAGAATGGTTTCAAAGCATTTATTTGAAATTGTTTCCAATAACTATTTTATAAAAATTATCTGTTAAAATTGTGTTATCACCAAGTAACAGTATCTCCTACTGGCATCAAAGCAGCATTTCTTAAAAGCCTACAAGTCGCAGGTACAGAATACATATGCATACATATTGAAAAATTATTCAAATCATCTCATTTACAAAATGCTGATAACATCCCATGAATTCGAACGTGATATTTCCGTAATAGAGTGGAAATATTATAAATGTAGCCGAAATCTATAATCATTCAACAGTCTTAACAAAATTGTTGCTCTGTAAAGTAAGTGAAATTTTGAAATTTCTTTATAGAGAGACGGGGGAAAATAAAAATATATTATTCTGAAGGAAAAATCTAATACGAAATATTTTAATAGTGGAAGTTGTGCTATGATAATGACATGAAAGTTCAATGTGAGAGCGCTTAGTCGATCAAAATCCTTATCATTCTAAGAAATGATCTTAACATTGATTTTTAATTATTAAGTCACATTTTTTTCTTGTATTAGTGAAAGTGTCAATAACTTTAGGTAATATAAAATCATGTGATCTTAACTAATTAAAAAATTACATTGGCTTTAGATAAGACTTTTAAAGTAAACCTTAGATTTGTAAATGAAATTTATATATAAAATGGCATAAATGAAGAAGACGCTTGAAAATAGCTACACTATTTAATAATTACGCCAACTACAACTATGGCCATAGTAACTTCGCTTGTAGATAAATTTATAGATGGATATTTCAAGGCGAACAGCAGGTATATATCCATGAATCCAGATGGTCATTAAGAGCACTTGACGTATTTTAGATTCTGCTTGGCTATGTCGTTTTTCTAAACAAGCCTGTTACCGGAAATTGATTTCGATTCTCTTGGCGATTGTGCGGCAACTTCGAATACGTTTATCTAGGTTGAAAAACGTTGCTAAGAAGAACGTTGCTCCCGCAGAATTTCAATTGAAAAACGAAGTCACACGATAGTTTTACACGTATACCTTTCATCTTGCTTATGAAGGATATGTTTAGGGGACATTGAAAAAAGAATGTACAAAGAAAGAAAAGTAGTTTTTGTTTTTTCTCTTACGATCACTTGCCGCGCCAAAACATGGTTTTTTTAATATTTATTACCCTTTGATAAATATTGAACTAAAAACTATTATTTCGGCAACCCTGTCACTTGCTATTGTGCAATTTAAAAGGAATTAAAGAAGAAACAGCTGATTTTGTTAAAAACACGCAACATTGTGGTTAAAAGAAAAATTGTAAAAACACATGGGAAAAGGTTCCAGCAGAATTAAAGCAGGCAGCGATCCCTCAGATATTAGCGGAAGGTAAAAGAAAGGAAATACTAGTACAAATAAAAGATAGTACAAATATTTCAAAACTAGTCCTCCAAAAGGTAGAAGTGAATTAAAAAATTAATAAAGTAGAATAACTACAAGATACAATCAAGAAAGCGAAAATATTTTGAAAATAAAATCTAGAAAGTGCAATAAAAGCAAATGAACGGAGACGGCGCGCTAAGCCACGGTGGTGTATAAATTCACAACATTGTAAAATACTTGCGCTCTTTTTCTACTCAAACCTCTAACAGTGAGGACCGTCCGTATTAGCAGTCGTTTCGTGGTCTGTCGTTGTCTATAATTTGTACACATAAATGAAAACTAGTGGAATTACTTAGAATAATAGAAATATTTATAAAATTGCTTAAAAATTGTGCTAAAACAACAAAAATTATATATATATCAGTTTGTCCGTAATTACTGTGAGGTTTTATTGTGATATTAGCGAGAAGATATCATAGTTTTAGTCTTGGAGAAGATCCTTATTGCATATGCAAAAAGCAACGAAAAAAGTGGAAGTGTAATTTAAAAATCTGTGCAGACAAAAGTTACATAAAAATTTTTTTTGAAATTCGTCTGGGGAAAAAGTGCAAAAAGAGTTAATTAATTGAAAAGAACAAGAAGGAAAGAAACAACTTCCGCTTATATTATTTAATTAGTCATGAGAAAAACTAATACTTATTTCAGTTAAATGTTTTGCTTATGTAAAATAGTAAATTAAAAGAATTAAAAATCTTTAAAAAAAAAATTTCAACAGCTCTGCGAATACACTAGAAACCAACACAGCCAACACTACCGCTACTGCAGCTACACCAGCTACGAAAACATCAATAACAACTAGAAGTGGTACAGTATCTGAATTAAACGAATTCAGAGTAAAATCAAAACGATATTCATCTAAGAAAAATTGTTGCGAGTGTAATAAGAAAAGCTGCGAAGAAATGCCACAAACTTTAACAAATGGACACGCGAATGGCTGCAACGACAGCACTAACTCCTTTGACATGGAGGATGGTCAAACATTTCTATTTACGTCTGAATCCGTAGGTGAAGGACACCCGGGTAAGTATTCATTTAAAAAATATTTTTTAAGCCATTCATATATATTTAATTACAAACAATTTCTGTATAATTGCATCATAACATCCATTAAAGTCTTAATCTAACACGTTTTTCTAATATTGGATCGATATAATAAAAATGTAATAATTTCAACTTTTAATTTTGTAATTAACCCTACACAGATCAGAAATGTGTAAATATCTAAAAAAAAGTGTATGCGTGAAGATTGTATATTTATTTTTTCATATCTAGGGGTCTTGTCTCGCTATGTTTTTGTTTCTTTTTTTTTTTTTTTTAGAATTTTATTTCAATTCCGTCTACAAAATGGCGTCTTCTCACGTTCGTTGCGCTTTGGTTACATTTTGTGTATAGTTTTTTTCGTGTATATATTTTACGTAGCTTACAGGTGCGTTTGTTTGTGCATAGGTAGCAGCAATATTGGTTAATTGGATCCGGTTATAAATTTGTTTATATTTCGGTGTCTTCTTGTTTTTATATTTTGCTTCTTCTGCTCATGCGGTTCTTTAGGCAATGTGGGCACGCGTGGTTTTAGTTAATCACTCTCTCCTTTCCATGGCTTCGCTTTTCGCCAAAGAAAAAAAAACCTTCTTGAACAGTGTCTTTTTATTTTTTTAATTCTTTCTTTTATTGTTTGTATTCGATAACAATTTCTTATTTTCTTCCGAGAATGCTTGCATTACGAGCAACCAACCATAAATATTTATATATTTTGATCTGAATTTCTTTGTGCAAAAGATTAGAGCGACCAGGCGTTCTTATATTACGCACGCGTTTTTGTGTGATAGGTTTATGTTATTAAATTATGAATAATAAGAAAATTTTTGTATAATATAGATTGGAGAGATTGTTGTTTTGTGAATCATATTTACAATAATAATTTTGATAATGATTTTGTTGGGAGTGAAATATTACAATATTCCAATTATTTGAATGGAATTCCCGAGTTGAGTGAATCACACTAACTCTTTATACTGAAATGATTAGAGATTGTTATTTAAAAGGACAAAACCTACGGAGTATTTTTCGTTGGCTGCTTCTTTTTGAATTGCGTATTGCATTTATTCCATTTTTGAGAAGTTCTTTTAAAAAGAATCACTTTTCAATGAAGAGGTCAATGTGATTTTCAACTGCGTACAATTAGAGGACAGACATTTTATAAATTTTCTTTTCTAAAGAATTCAATCGATGCAACCCGCTGCCACTTTCTACAATGGAAATAATTTTTCATTCGTCAAAGCGCATTTTTCTTAATGCTTGCAAAGTAGATCTCCATTATAGAAATGTAGCAGTTTTGTATATGAGCAGGCCATTAGGTTGATTGATTAAATTCCTAGAGAAGAGAAAAATTTAATAATTCTATCATAGTGTTCTCTGATTTATAAACGCAGATGGAATAACCTACATGTTCTTTGCATTGTTTGGATATATTCTCAAGTATTGAAAGCATACATTCATACACGGTATAAGAACCGAATAACTAATAGAAGCGGTCGATGTAATTAAACTTTCTCACATAGGCAATCTGCCTTTATTTCCTATTAAAAATACACTTCAATCCTCTCATACCATTTACGAATTAATGGAGTAGTTTAAATTGCTTCCCATATACCACACACAAATTTCCTATTTGTATTTGTGTAATATCCACAGTAAACAAACGTTAAGATTTATATAAATTTTAAAGCATTTGTTGTTGTCACATGTTTCTTAGTCATAACTAATTTTTATAGAATATTTTTCATATTAATTATCAAAACAAATGACAAGCTTGTCTGGTTCAAACGAAATAAATCGAAATATATTGATTAAATTGCGTCTTAACTTAAATGATTTTAATTGCTTTCAAATCAAGAATGAAAGTAACGTAAATAAAAACAAGTGTTCATGCGTAGAATAACAGAATCACGAGCTATCAGCAACATTGCATATAATATTTTTCGATTAGACTTTTAACTACAATAGTTTTATAATTAACAGCTGGCCACCTTTAATCTTTAAACTGTCTGTAACGTGTACGCCATGTGCTCTTGTGGTTTTGAGAGAAAATTAACTTAAATTTCTCATTATTTCTTGTTTATTTCTACGGCAAGGGAGTACTAAGAGAAAGAGAGCACATTTTTATACTCATTAAGATATTCGGTGGTATACCTTTCGAAAATTTCGTAGTTGTTGTCTACATGTTTTTTTTTTTTGTGATTGAAATGCATTTTAAAAATGATGAGATAAAAGTTGGAGTCAAAACAAAAACCGAAAAGAGCGTTTTTTTTTTTTATGACGCAGTCTTGCTTATCAATTCAACATTTGCAAAGATCGTTCTATAGGATGTTGCTTTCAACAAAACAAATTTCAAATAAAAAAACTTACATTTTCAATAGCTAACATTGATTCTACAAGTCATTCTTGTTGATGAAATTCAGCTCACTTACAATATGTGATTATTAAGTTCGACCTTTCCATTGGCGTACGATATCTACACAATAAAAACAGATCGTTTTGATTTTTTGTCTCTTTTGGTTTTAACCACGTGTTTCTTCATTTTTTCACAATTGATGGCTTTCGTTTCTTCCTTTCTTCTATTAATGATTTTATTATTCCGTTCATTTTGTTTTCTTGCATTAGCTCGTTTACATTATTCATAAGCGACTCGATAATACGTCTGATTATACGCACGCACACGCTTGTAGGTTGCTAAATTTAGGTGAATGTAAAAATTTTCGAATAACTTTTCTGAAATAATACGCTTTGACGTTCATTTACAAAACCTTTTCTACTTAGCTTTGCTTTTCGCTCGTTGCTTTTCTTCACAAAGTAAACAGCGGAAATGAAAAGTTTAAAAATATATTAAACGTTACAAATAACACTGTACAGGCGCTATCAGAAATTCCCAAATGCGTCAATTTATTAGAGACTCGTAATTTTTTTCAAAGTCTCTGAGTGCAAAGTTCTTATACTCTACACCACTTGTGGTGCATTAAGGTCGTGTAGATGTATATTATACCCCACGAGAACTTTGATTATCGATTCAGAATCACTTTCGCACTCATTTGGCTGTCCGTCACACAAAATTGAAATATTTTTATGATTGATTTTGGCCCAAAGATGAATGCAACTGAAAATGGTTCAGATGGGAAATCTTTGTAAAGACATTGACATTAAAGATTGAGTGAGCGCACACACCAACAAGCTTGCGAAAACTTCCTTTCTCTCTTTTCAATTTTTTTTGATCACCATTGTGTTGCCCTTTCCCCTCTCTATTGTTCGTTGACGAATGATTATAGCAAAAATAAAGTTATTATACGGTGATTTTGTGCAAAGTTTGCCTCATTAAACTGGAATTCATCACTTTCTCACATTCTATAGGCATTGCTCTTTCTGATAAGGGCTACTTCCAACCAATGTTGTCTGTCTGGGTATCTTTTTCGTTTCTTTTTCATGATTAGCCTCTAAAACTCATTTGTCATTGCGATACGAAATTCACATAGTTCCCGAAAGCAGGACAGAAGCAACGATTATTTGTAACTCCTGTTGGAACTAAGTTTGTACAGGTGAATTGTGATTTTTAGCATTGTATATGTATTGCTTACAATTCTTAGGAGATCTATTTACATATTATTTACAACGTCTTAATTATCTTTCTAGTCTTGTCGTGACTTAGATAAAGCGCCATGAATGTATATTATATTTGACATTCCCTTTCTTAAAAATTGGGTTCCTAGAAAATCGATTAATTTTCATGAAAACTCAAATTGTGAAATGCGACACTTCCGTAGCAAGATCTTACATTGTGCACACTATAAAAATATACACAAGATTGTGTATATATATTTAAAATGTTGTGTGCAGCATCGCCGTTTCCAGTTTATTTCAAATGAATTTCAGATTTAACAGTTCAACGGTTGAAATAGGGCCGACGGGTTTTAATACTTATTTTAGAATTTCTCTGGGCTGAGCATGCCAGCCTTTAAGGTCGAGCAAGTAATAATGTACATAGACAAAGTTTCAAGAGTTTGGAAAGTCGGTTAGCAGAGAGACAGATGAAACGGTAGAGAGAAATGATTATAGACCGATCCACATCATTCAGGTGCATGTTCCTGATTATTAGATTCTAATGTACTGCCTATTCTCTAATGTATAAACGTATGTATTTTAACGGATCACCCAATATGCACGCAATGTTCAGAGTTAATATCTGAAATATGTGAAGAGAATAAGCGAACTCTCGGTTGACCCACTGACACTATTAAGAGAATGTCGTTGTACTGAAATATGATGAGTATCCAAAATGTCGCCCTAAATCTTGTTCTTATTAGCATAAGTTCGTCAAAGAACTTTATTTATTTATTGATATAAAAAACCTTGCAATAGATGTTAACATTCTCAACAAGTAATTATTTTTATTTCTGTTTTGTTATTGCGAGAAATATAAAACCTTTTTAATTTTTTTGTTCATAAAATGTTGTGTTTTGTCTGGTTGTGTCTCGAACGCTTTCCGATTAGCATTAAAAATTAATGCATAATCGCGTATTTTCTTTATTTATATCGTCATCAGACGACTGGCATTGAATTTCGATAATTGAATCTTCTACATCTGCTTTCAATATGTTTGTGCGAAAATCTCTTTCTTTCTCATTCATTCATTCGCATATATACCTACATACATATTCTATATTTGCGCTTAGTTCTAATTTTGTCTGATTTCTTTGTATTTCTTTGCAGATAAAATGTGCGATCAAATTAGTGATGCTATCTTGGACGCACACTTAAAGCAGGATCCTGATGCTAAAGTTGCATGTGGTAATTAAAAGCATTAATTAAAATGTTTATTTTTGAACTAATAATTTACAATTAAAAAAATAATTAAGTAAGTTAAGTACTCCGATCTCCGATTTTCAGCTTTCATATAAATTTTCGATCAATTACCTGCTCTTCCTTATATCCTATACTAATAAAATTGGGAGATCTGTTTCCGCAATCCTTAGTTAACAAGGAATCTGAGTAATCCTTAAAGCTTTTAAAAAAAGTTAATATCAAGTCCATAATTAATAACTCCATCAGCTTCGATTAGAGCAAGATTTTGAATCAATTTCACTGTGGATGTCAATTCGTCCATCATTATTGTCGATATGTTTAGCCTGCATAAGTGGTTTAAGTTATGGTGGGAAAAAAACTCTTTTTTCTTTTTTTTTTTTTTTGATTGTTTATTGTTATTGAAATGTAAGCGCGGCACTCTTTAAACTAAATAAATAAAGTAAAAGTATCATTTTCATTTTTTATTTGTTTACTTTTAGAAACTGTTGCTAAAACGGGCATGATTTTATTATGTGGCGAGATAACATCAAAGGCTGTCATCGACTATCAAAAAGTCGTGCGTGAAACGGTAAAACATATTGGCTACGATGATTCATCAAAGGGTAAGTTTCCATTTTTCGGCTTAGAATTTCCAAAAAAAAAAAAAAAAAAAAAAAACCGATGTAATAGAAAGCAAAATGGGTGGGATTTGTTTTATGAAAGTTACTACATAAAAATTATTTCTCAAAATAAAAGGATTCGATTGGAGAACCTTGAATTTACTTGTCGCCATTGAACAGCAGTCGCATGATATTGCCCATGGTGTACATATTAATCGTCACGACGACGAGCTCGGCGCTGGTGATCAGGTGAATAATGATTTTAATACTTACCAAAGAAAAGTATTGTCAACGTCGTTCTTCTGTTAACGCGTTTATGCCTCTTTATCACAATCCATGATTGGTCTTCATTTTTTTTCTTTTTTTTTTTTCTTCAAATAACAAACTAACCACTGATTTTTTTACTTTTGGCATTATTAATACATAAACATAAAATTTTTCAACAGTTTTATTAGCATTCTTGTCAAAGGAAATAATTTTTATTCGAATTCAATCTTTTGATACTCGCTTCATATATATTACTGTCGAGTGAGTGATAAAATAAAGAAAAAAAGATTGTTTCTGCCTTTGGTTATTTACCAGCACAAATCGTTTTCTTTTCATTTATTTATTTATTTATTTTCATTTTTTTTTAGTTATTAACTTTCTAAAGATTTTTCATACATATGCGAGTGAAATTTCATGCAAGATTTTTGAAGACGCATTTATGTGTGTGTGTGTGTGTGTGTGTGTGTGTGCTTAGTAGGAAAGCGAAAACTCAGAATTGAAAATTTATTAGAATAAAGACGGCCACAGTTTTTTAAGCACTTCAAATATTACATTGCCTGCGATTCTTCCTCGATAGTACTTCTTACGGTATTAAAAAATTTATTTGTTGTTATGTAAGTTCTGCTTAAGTTGTAGTTCCGTTCATAGCTCGTAAAGAAATTATCGACCATGACACTACAATTGTTGTTCTGAAATGTTCTGAAAAAATTGTTCCTCACAACACGTCCTTTGTATCGAAGATACGAGATTTCTTTCTAATAATAATAATAAATATCTTGAAATCATGACTAACGGCAAATTTACAAATATTGCTTTTTTTTTTTTTTAGTTTTGATTGTTAATATAAAGTATCGTTATTATTAAAATTCATTTAGCCGGAGAAATAAACTCCAAGACTAAGTCTTAGAGGCTATCGGATTTATTGAAAATTCTACCGCACTTGAGATTTGTACCCACAATCATGGTATTGTTAGTTGAGATCTTTTGCTTACTCGGCCTCTGTGGCGGAAATTAAGTAAAGTAAAAAATATTTTGGAAATGAAATATGAAATAAGTGGAAAATTGTCGCAAAAAACGGTCATCGTCTATGGATTAGGTTTAAGAAGTTACTATAAACAAATTGATCAGCGGAAGATGTGGGAAATTGATGTGCCACGAATTTGTAGTTTTCGTAATTCAAAAAACAACTACGTTTAACACTATCTCTTACCCTGGATTGTTGAATGAAAAATTCCTTGAAATTCATTGATAGAATTTATATCGTAACATTTTTTTTTTTTTTTTTTTTATTGAACTATTCACAATTCACAATACGAGGATAAGCAAAACAAAAAAATAATTATAGTTTATTCCGATTCATGTAAGATAATACGTACCATGTGGTCTTTGAGCATTAGAAATGTCGGGAAATGGTAGTGTTTGTTTGCCGAGATTAAGTTGCCTCTTTTATTAATGTCTGAAAAATCAATTTATCAATAGTTTGAATCAATAACTTTTGCATAAACAAAACAATTCGTTTATTATATTACGTTTATGAGGATTTGTTGAATTTGTATGTGGTAGTACTAGGTTTAATGTCAGATTTATATATAAATAAAACGCTTCTACGTTTCGCTTCGTCTTCTTTTTCGTTTATGTCTAATAGTTTTGCAAAATGTTTACTTCAACGAATCTCTGGAACGTATATCGTAGGAGGAACCGATTCGAACTAATATCGCTTGACTGTCAATGACATTGTCAACTTCCAGTTGCAATTTTTCTTACTAATTAGAGAAACTACTCGTACAATTCCAAGAAAAGTTTTCTTGGCTCTTGGATGTTTACGCTTATACATATTTATTAAATTATATTCGGTGGCGACCGAATCCATTATACTCATCAACTTTATATGTCATATACCGTCGTCACGTCCGCGATATTTGATATAGAATTAACACACTTAACTTGTCATACTCCACTTTAAAAATCCCTTTATTTCATACTCGACTCATTATAACGCAAAGGAGAAACAAATCTTCCACGTTGTGGCTACCACTGTATTTATTTTAGAATTAACACATTTTTCGACTGATAATATATCTTTATTTGAGGAATGTACAGAATAATTTTCAATATTCGGTCATCTTTACCTTATGAGTGATAAGCTGAAAACATTAAAAAAATGAAATAAATAAAAATTTGATCGCTTATAATTTTGTGTAGATGTGAGTGATATTTTCCATTCTTAACCAATCCGCTTCCGGGTGTTTCGCTCGGATTTGAAGCCTTTAGTTTCATTTTTGTGAGCAGGAAAACGTTTGTTTCAGACCGCATGCGGACAGACGAACGTGCTTAAATCGGTTCATATATACTTTATGGGGCTCTGAAGCCGAAGCTTTGACAAAAGCCGCTGAGTTTAAAAATTATAACTTAACCAAATGACTTTTATAAAAAGCTATGAATGAAAAGCAAGAAAAAACAAATGTATATATAAAAAATAAATGAATACGAAAGAAAGGAGAACGCGCATCTATTACAATAGCGCACTCTCAGCCAATATGAATCCTAGCTAGGAATCTAGCGCCAACCCAAACATTGTAAACCTACAAAAAGCATCGTAACCGATAAATAGCATACATACTCAGCTTCCTTTTTTTTTTTTTTTTGCATATCATATAAAGCATTAAAGATTAGAAATTTAAATACGACATCGGCAAGACATGCTAAGTGGAGCTGATATTTGATAGTAAATAAAATCTCATGTATGAAGGTTAATATTTTTTTTTTTTTTTTTATAAAAATCATTCATAAGTCGTCATAAATTAAATCTTAAACACTTAATTTTATTTAAATTTGTCCTCAAAAAAAAAAAAAAAAAAAAAAAAAAAAAAAAAAAAAAAAAAAAATTAAAAAAAGTGGGAAGAATTTCACTCTTTCGAATTTATTCGTTTTTCTAGCTTATCCCATTATCGATGATATTCTCATAAAAAAAAATTCAATAATTTATTTATGAAAAAAGTAAACTTGTGACACGTTTTCCATAAAATCGTTGGCGGCGATGTTTAAAACCACATTTTCACTATCTATTTTGGGTATTATTCTCAACACTACACCGCATATAGTACTTACTTATTCAACTTATTCTATTGAGGGGTCGATATGTAACTATTGTGTTTCGTCAATATAGAAATGTGAATATTAGATTGTATTGTTATAAAAAGAAAAAAAAAAAAAGGTTTTTTCAAGTATTTTCACTTTTCATAAGAATTATAACAAATTTTTATCCATATTTTTTCTCTTTCTTTCTTTCCATAATTTGTAAATGTTTGTGTGTGCGTCTAAATAATGTGTGTCCACCTAATGTGTAATAACGCCTTAAAAATATATAAAATCAAAATTTAAAAAAAAAAAAAAACATAAATCTATCGACCATAAAAAGGTTTCGATTATAAGACATGCACTGTTTTATTAGCATTGGACCAACAATCGCCGGAAATTGCTGCAGGAGTGCATATTAATCGTACTGAAGACGAGATCGGTGCCGGAGATCAGGTGTGCAAAATTCAATTATATGTTAATATATTTAACAGTCTCTTCTTTTTGTAAAAAGCTGTAATTTTGTAGAATTTTTCAATAATACTTTTTTATCAGAGATTGGATTGCTTTAAGCACTCTCATTAAATTGGAGATGATTGTTTTTGTGTTTTTAAAATTCTGGCTTTTAGCGATTTGGTCCAATAGTTTTCTAGTTCTTTTACTTACATATTATTATTATTTGAAAAATATTACTTTTCTTTCTGTCTTCTTTTCTTTTTTTTTTTTTTTTTTTTTCATTCGCATCTCATATTTCACAATTCATAATCTTTGATTCTCATGCCTGCGCTAAGCTTTTTTCATTTGTTTTTGGTCTCTTGTTATTAATTTGTTGTGTATTTTATTTTATTTATAACCTTTGATAAACAGATTTATTAACACTTGTTTTAAAGTTTTCTTCATTCATTATATATATTCTTTATCATTTATTGTTACTATATATATATATATATATAGGGTATTATGTTCGGCTATGCAACCGATGAAACAGAAGAATGCATGCCGTTGACTGTCGTCTTGGCGCACAAACTAAATGAGAAAATAGCAGAATTACGCCGTTCCGGCGACTTACGATGGGCGCGTCCTGACTCGAAAACACAGGTAAGACAAAACCTGTATTGATCTGTTCTTTAGGCCCCTTTTGTACTCTTTTGGCTGCCTTTACCTACGGGCGTGAGAAGCCTCCGAAGTCATTTTCCAGCTTTGGCCTGATCACGGAAATGGTCCGTTGCGGGGGTATAGTTGATTTATACCGCTGGAATAGTTTACTTTCTTACTTGGTGGGGAACTTTATTGCGACCATGCGTTTTGCTGCAAAGAAAAGCAGAAGTTTCAGATGACCCTCTTTCTTCCTACCGGAACAGGGGATACGAGTATATACCTTGTAGACAATTTCGTTTAATACAGTTACCCATATAGCGGCATTTCAAAATGATGTGTTAAATGGGAAATGGTCGATCATGTGTTTCAATTCGAAGCGTCCATCCTTAGGTCAAAAAGTGTCTGGGTATCACGTTTCATCAAAATATTTAAAAAATTTGTGACCTGCTGGTTGAACACAGGAGACAAGATGGACCGACGGATCGACTCCGAAAGTGATTCGGGAGCGATCGTTGTAATAAAAGTTGGAACCGTCTCAAATCACTCTGGGTGTTGCAGTATATCCATGAGTCGAAAGCGTTGTAGGGTATAAAAATGTATTGAGAAAAATTTTCTTACACATACATTGTATTATAGAAAAATCCGACTCCAACCTTATCAAATGTTTTTTCAAATGGTAATATTAATGTTTATTTTGTTTCAGGTTACCTGCGAGTATTTATTCAATCAGGGTTCGGCTGTTCCCAAACGTGTACACACCATTGTTGTTTCTATGCAACATTCTGACGACATCACGCTAGACGAACTGCGTAACGAGGTTAGGGAAAAGGTTGTCATTCCTGTAATTCCCGCCAAATACTTTGATTCTAACACTATTGTGCATATTAACCCGTGCGGTTTGTTTGTCATTGGTGGTCCTATGGGTGATGCCGGTCTAACTGGACGTAAGATCATCGTTCGGCAGCTTACGCGGCTCGTTGGGTGGCAAAATCGTTGGTTAAAGCCGGTCTCTGCAAACGTTGCTTAGTTCAAGTGTCATATGCTATCGGTTTAGCTGAACCGCTATCGATTACCGTTTTTGATTATGGGACCTCGCATAAGTCTCAAAAGGAATTGTTGGATATTATTAGAAAGAACTTCGATTTGAGACCCGGCAAGATTGTCAAGTAAGAAATTCGATATTATAAAAAATTCTTTATTTAATGTCTTTATTTTCTAGGGATCTCCAATTGAAGCGTCCCATTTACCAGCGCACAAGTACTTATGGCCATTTCGGACGTGACTGTTTTTCATGGGAGCAGGCTAAACCTCTGAAGATCAATTGACTAGACGCTGACACGCAACAGCTGCCTCAGCCGCCGTGTGCTAAAAAGTGTAAAACCGCGTAATTTTTAATCGTTAGTTTTTATTATTATTTTTTTTTTTTTAATTTTTAGTTTTTCATTAAGATTTGTTTTATAAAAATGTTTTAATTCAAAATCCTTGTCCCTTCGTTTTTTAATTTAAATATCTAAATTAATTAAGTTCAAAAACTCAACCGTCATAAGAAATCGCAAACGAAATTTTACATATATATAAAAAAATAACACTGCTTAACATAGATGTTTTAAATTAAAAATTTACAACAAATTGAACATTTTAACAAACAGTTTTGTTACATGCTTGTTTTTAAACTTTTTATTAATTCCTTTTTTTTTCTTTTTCTTAATACTTTTTCCATGTATTTTGCATGAAGAAATCTATGTCATCCCTGTGTCTCAACTCTCTACCTACCTACTTATCTATTTTAATATATCCTTATAAGTCCTGACTATAAATGTTTAAAAAATTGGTGAAGACAAGTCCTAAATAAGTCGATTGTGCTATTAATGTAATATTAATTTTTCTCCTACAGAAATTTTAAGGATAAATAGAAAATAATAGTAAAAACAAAAGAAACCAATAATAATTATTGTGCGTATTTAGTCTTTCCTCTTAAGTAATTACTATAAATGAATCAAATCATCCAAATCAAGAATGAGAAAAATGAAGAAACAAAAACAATACAAAAGAAATATAATTAAATTAAATAAATCAGATACATTAAGCAAACCGTAATTAAAGTTGTACGCGTTTCCAAAGGGCGCCAAAATATTTAATAATATATTAAAATAAAAGTAAAGACAATTATGCGATCAAGACCATAAACACTTTAAACTAAACACATAGACAGATGTAATACATAATTATATTCGAAATAAAAAAAGAAAACATTATAATAAGCCGATGTTTACTTTGGAAGAATTATTGCTCAATTACTCAGTCAACAACAACAAAATCTACAAATAAGCTTTTGAGGCACAATTTTTGCTTAACAAGTGTTTGAGTGAATCCGTTGATATCATACATGAAATCGCTTCAGCAATTACAACAATTAAAAATATTAAAGAAAATATAAACAGACCTTAGTCGATAGTCGGTCAAAAAGCTACCAGTAACTTCTTACATTCCAAGTGGAACAACATTATGAGTATAAGAAGTACCTTTGTTATTTACGGAGAAAAAATTAAAAGTTCGTGGGTGACGAGTCATATTGACCTCTCGCGAAGTGAGTAAACAGAAGTGGCAGCTTCGGTACCTTTTCTTATAAACGATACAATGGACCTGCAAAAATGTATTAGAAAAAAAATGAAAGAAAAATTGGCGAAAAAAATTGACAATGCTACTCGTATATCAATCGTAATCTTGTTCCACTTCTATATCCAATCAACGTCGAGGAAGGCAACATGAAAACATTTTCAAGAATTCGCATTGTTCTAAGTATTACAACAGACTAATTGATCCTTATTCTCTCTAATTTGCAATTATGGACAAAACATTTACTTAGTGATTACTAAAAACTTTCTAATATTCTCGTAAGCCCATATTCGGAGCGAATAATCCTGTGGAAATCTTAAAAGTTTCTGAACAACATAATATCGATAACCTACGCTAACATTATTTTAAACGACTACCCATACTAATCATTTAGTCTTTCTTAACCATAGAGCAGATAATAGTATTAATTATGCGCAAAAGTAGTCAAACAGATAAGAATCGCGGCGACCGAGTTAGTGTTCGCAGGTTCAAATCTCATTGCGATGCAGAAGTCTTTGGGCTTTAGGAATAGTCAGCGCTCAGTCAGTAATAATATAACACTTATCGATTAGTTTTACAAACCAAAGGCCTGAGAAATATCGAATGTAAACTTCAACAAATTGGCAGATATTAATCTGCATCCCGTAAAGCCATAATGTAATTGATGTCTTTCTTGATATTGTTTACAAATCAATGGAAGGCATAGCGAATTCGAATCAAAAACAGATGAAAGCTCATGCCGCTCAGCACAATTTATCCATCAACAATGTTAACGCAGGATTATTTAAAGATGCAGGGATGTCACTCTTTCAAAGAAAATCAATGGGGGGTATAGCGAATTCGAATCAAAAACGGATGAAATTGTTTACAAATCAATGGGAGGTATAGCGAATTCGAATCAAAAACAGATGAAATTGTTTAAAAACCAATGGGAGGTGTAGCGAATTCGCATTAAAAACAGATGAAAGCTCATGCCACTCAGCACAATTCATCAACAATTCTTAACGCAGGATTATTTAAAGATGCAGGGATGTCACTCTGTCAATGAAAAAGGTACTATGTGTGGTGAGTGGACAGAGTTGCTTTCAATAAGTAAAAAAATAAATAAATACGAAAAATGGTAAACCAAAAATCCCTCTCATTGGTCAAATGGGACGAATAACACATATTGTCATGACGATGTCTGTTAAATTGGACGAAGGGATGGAAAAAAATCGTAGCAACTGGATATATAATATAATAAACAATAATGAAGAACGTGAGAGAATTAAGGGAAAAACTGAAGAGTTGCAATGTCATATTGATGAAACTAGTCGCAAAAACAAAGGCAGCAATACCACAATGCTGCCAACTATTAATAATTCTTATTTTTTGTAAACATCGTATCAAATGCCGCCGAAATACGAAAATCATTCGTCGAGTTTTTTATTAAAATCATTCGATTATCATAAACAATTTTCCCATATCCATGCCCATCGTTTGGCTGAAATGTCTGGGCACTGGTTAAATGAGCCAGTAAGTATGTGGGACAAAGAACACCGATAAAAAAATTATGTGATCTACGAGAAGATTTTGAAGAAGGATGTGTTATTGGAACGATTTATAAACGTCAGGCTCATAAACGTAGTATTCTTAAAGAAATTTTTATGAGAATCACTTGGCTCCATAACCAAATGACTATATGAATAAATCGGTGCATTAGCTAAAAAGGATTATATATATGCACCAAAAAGATCTATTCCACTTAAGAGGCTTTAAGAGGCTTTGCGTTGAAGTCAATTAACCTTTGCCGAACTGTGCCAATAATACCGATAATGAAATCATGCTTTGTGCAAATTGAAATGATTAGGAGAAAAAACTTGGTAATAGGAAACAAATGGTGTCCGTTTCAAATTGAATTTCAGAAATTTTTTCAAATCAGTGCTAGATGAGAACCGTCAATTGACTAAATGAGAAAATTGTAGTTTAGCGATGTCCATCCTTCACATCATCAGTTTTGTGGAAGACATTAGAATTTCCTCGCATCTGATAATGTAGGGTGTTCCCAAATTAACACAAGGTTTGAATTTGCCACAGTAAAAACAGTTTGTACAGTAAAAACTGTTTGATATCTGACAGTTTTGAGTTGGTAAAAAAGGAACATCACACGAGAGAGTTGAACAACATTTCGAGAATAATGAAGGTTTGGCGGCCACAGTTATCAAATTTCGTATAAAATGTGGTTGAAATGCTGATTTAACTTTGTCCACTGTGAAGAAAGCAATTGAAAAATTCAGCGAGACCAGATCAATTGGTCATGCTGAGATTCAAATGTTAATATCGAAGCAGTGCGTGAGAGCGTTGGTGGAATCCCAGGATAAGAATTGAAAATTTCAAGAAGCTGTCTACAGCGTATGCTCATTGAAGACCAGTGTCCGTTTGCCGAATGGCCATGCATAGCGAACAGAGGTCGTTCAATGGAATGGATTGAACATCAACAAGTGAATGTTGATTTTTCGAGCAAAATCATCCTAAGCGACAAAGTTCATTTCCACTTTGATCACTTCGTTAATCGTCCAAATTGGTTCAAAGATCCACATGTGATTGCCCAAACAAAAATGCATCAAATGCATCAAATGCATCAAATGCATCAAATGTGTCACTGTCTGGTGCGGATTTTGAGCTGGAGGCATCAATGGACCGTATTTCTTCGAAAATGAGGATGGTCATGCAATGATGTCACTAGCACTATAAAGAAGTAATATTGATTAAAACATGCCGATCTTGGAAACGTTACACGCCTTCTAGTACACCAGAGATTGAAGCAAAGGTAAAAGGAATTAAGATGACCGTATTTGAAATGGGTCTGCTAATCGCATCCATTAGTAATGTGTAAATTAATTCTGAAAAATGATGTTTTTATTCTGATTGCAGATAAAACTATCATTTATTTCATTAGAAGTCAAACTTGTTGTTTGCCTCATTTCTAATAGATGAGATGATTACTTTAAAAGGTGGAAAAAATTTAAGTAAAATGAAATGAAGTTTTACCATCAATCATAAACCACAACGACGATCAACTACTTTCTGTTTATTTTTTCTAATATGTTACTTATATAAAAAGGACAAATTTTATAAATTTCGTACACAAATAATTAAGTTGGGATTGGAATATTTGCAAAGTACTGCAAATTCATTATTATTTTATTTACTTATTTCTTTAATATGGGCTCGACTTCAAATAAAGTTGCTATAGACCAATAGGTTTCACCAGTGAGTTGCGTAACCACCTTATAGTATCCGTCCGGTAAATAATTCGGTGCTGCATCATTGGAAAACGTGCATTTATCGAAAGTATACAATTGACGATATTTGTAGTCGCGTGCTTTAGTTTTGATTAGCGGAAAGTTTGAACACTTTGCGAAACTTTTGCAAGCTTGATGATAATACGAATCAATTATATCAAAAATTTTTCCTGAGCCACCATATGGAAGCATTCTATAACTGTCTAAATTTCCGGAAGCGCTATAGTAGATTTTACACTCACCCTGCAAGCATTAGTTTTAGTAGCATTTCGCGGAATAATATAAACTCACAAGACATTTTATTTTGGTTTTGGAACAACTTTCTTTAAAAATTGTAAAGGAATCTATTTTGTGAAGCGCGGGAAAACGTATACAATAAATAAATATTTGAAACATGTTGTTCAAACCAGAATTCTGGGTCTTGTAAGTCAATTACATTATATGTTATATTTTATATATATATAAATAAATATAAATATATATACATAATGCAACGTTTATAAACATGAGTTTGAAATTTTACCATCGTATTTTCACTGATTTCAAAGCGGACGTCCACGGTGCCAGAAAAAGCAAAGCTTGTACGATTTATTTGTTCGACTTTTAAGTCAAGTTCAACCATCTCATCATCAGTCGTATTCCACTCTACACTCACAAGTTGCATTGTCCAAGTTTTCTATAAAATCCTTCAGCATAAACACATTTCTCTTATAATTTTATATACATTTGCGCTTAACTTCGTAATGCCAATAGGTCATTCCACTTAACGTACTTATTAAAATGAAAGCAATCCACGCTTGAAAAAACACGACTGCTTTCATTTTGCCTTCGCTCCTAACTGTTTTTAAGAAATATTAATATTAGAATAATCAAATATGAAAATTGTCCCATTTATATAAAGTTAATCATTACCAGATTTGATCGTAATTGACAAGTAGTGGGAAGCGATGATTAAATTCACTTGTATTTGAGATATATTAATTTTTTTTTTTTTTTATATTTTAGAAAAATGTAAAATGTTATCGGATGAAAACGGTGCACATATCTAATATTTGTTTTAGACAAACAACAGCGACTTCTGATATATTCATGTTTCACTTTTCGACCGATTCGCTATAGGAAAAGATCCAGCTTTGTCGAAATACTTTGAAGACCGCTTCTTGTAGAAGAAGCTTTTTCAATATCATTTCACTTGTTATGCGCAGGTTGTCTGTCATCGCAAATGAGAGGAAAAGATTAAAACGTTTATTTATTTAGTTTATCCTCTGTTTTGTACTGCCGGATATGTGTGCTGGGATAGAAGGGCCTTCGACATAAGCACCTGAACAGGGCATCAGTAAACCAGTACAGATCGATTGCTTACAATCCATTATAATCCATTCAAGTTTACGTTAACTTTCAAAAACTTTCAAAATATTAAATAATTATCCAAAATAGCAAAAAATCATCAACAGTTATGTAAGGTGATGGGCCGTAATTGAATCCATTGTAACATCAGGAATTATTAGCGGGTGCGAAACACAATAGTCGACTTAAACTGAACAGCAGATGGCATTTATTTTCCACTATTATTTCATGTTTCGGGAAATATTTCCCAAAATTCTAACCAATGTGTTCAACGAGATTTAGATTAAAAGGCAATACATAGAATTTTTTTGTTTTGATTCTACGATAGCAGTAGAAAACAGAAAATTTCGAGAATGTTTGAAATATTTTAATAACATAGTGGAATATGGTGGTAGTACATACGAGCTCCCTTGACATGACTGGCAACACACTCAGAGCGAAGCGTAGGAAATATTTAGACAATATCGTAATTGCATTACAGAAAGGGACCTTCGTGCTTCTGACTTTTACTTCTTTTTTAAAAACAGTAAGAAGAAGATGCTAAGGACGCGTAAGACGAATAACATAACATATAAAGTACTGAGACGCTGTGGGTTACAAATGGAACAAGAAGCAGCCAATTTTCCCATTTCCCGATAGACGGTCTAATGAAAAGAAGGAAACTAACGGTATGATTCTGTCAAATTTTCTAAATATCGTACATCTTACAGGCTGTTAATAGATTTTCACTCCATCTTGTAACCAAAAAAGCAGGGAGTTCTGTTAATAAAGTTTAGTATCTTCTGTGGTTCATTAAAAGGTGAGTAGTTCAACGATCATTATATTGCGAAAATCTTATTTAAGTTCATTGTTTGTCTTGGTAGCCTTCTAATTCAATAATGGCAGACGCCACCAAGTGGTGGATTACATTTTCCCAAGAATGCCTTCGATATAGGTATCAAATAAAAGCACTCAAGGAGTGGAATATACAGTGCATAGCTAATTGTGAAACCTCGTCGTAATGAAGCGCTCACAGAAATGAGACGTTTAAAACATACGAATTGCTGAATAAGGGCTGAAAATAAGCTTTTGTTTAAATGAACTAAATTTTGTACCAGTCCCAAGAGGAAGTGACTCATTGGACGGTAGAAGTTGAGCTTTATTTCGTAGCGATTTCGCGATTAAATCAAATACTCTTATTAAAATAATTATTTTATGCAGTTACGTTAAATGCATGCAAAGTACGTGCGTTCCCACTTCCTGTCAATGTTACACGAACATGTGACTCGTGTTGTACTTCGTTCTCATCGTGATTTGTCATACACATCAATCTATCTAAATATCTTTTGGAAGATATTTCGTGCAAATGTTATTATGTATCCCGCTTTTTCAATTTAATTTGATCTTTACTTTTATTGACGTCATTTTTTGAGTAGAACAATAAGAAGAAGACGTCCTTGACCGTTAATTGCCATAAAACAATAATACCAAGCTGTGATCGCACAGTAAACACATACAATTGATAAAGTAAACTAAGAGATTCGTGAAATTTAGAAGAGATGATCATCGCACATACATATATACAATTGACAGACTTAAACAAAAGATTTGCGAAATTTAGAAGAGACGGGCACCGCACATTGCTAAGTTCATAACATAAGAGAGTTTCAATGCGCCTTAGCGAGTGATCGTGCATCACATTTTGGTGAAATATTGTATATTCTCGATTAGAACGATTAGCGAAATGAAATTTCTTTTGGGTGTATAACGTTAAGAGTTTAGCTTGCTTTGGATATTTTCTTATAAAAGCACACAAACTAAGTTGAAGGATCAGCTAGATTGGTTGAATGGAAAATTACCAAAAAGCAATTAAGGGCTGAGGTAAAGCGTTTGTTTGTTCACACCGCTACGTTTTAAGACTTTTCAATCGTCTGGCATAAATGATATTTCCTAAGCCCCTTTCTGACAACACAGCACACTCGTGAGACGACAAGCGACAAAGTGTTGTTGTATGATTGGCATATAATAGCTTAAACCCCGATTACATAACATGGTATTTTATTACATGCGACCTAATAGAGATAACTAATTAAAGGTCTTCTCATTTCAATGCGATAGTCTCCCGTCCAGGCCGAATATCATTTCTGCCTTATTTTATATTTAATTGAATTTTATCTTTGAACACAAGCTGTATGTAGGGAAAGTGTCTAAAATTCCTTTCGGTCCGGTTAATTTTATAAGAACAGAAATTCTTCCATTAACGAATAGGAAAATAACCGCAATTTTAATTTAAAATATCGGCAAAAAATTTTAAAATAAAACAAAAATAAAACCACTCACTTCTCCACATCATTGAAAACAATCTTTCTGCTGCGATGATCAAGCAAGTTCTTGATACGCACATCACGTTTACGAATACATACTTGAACGAGTGCATACATTAACAGCGTAAGCGTTTATATAGATGTAAAATAACGGGGACGATGAGTCAAAAACAATGTATTCCTTATTAACGGTTAACAGGTAAACATAGGTCAGTGTCTTCCCAATATAATTACGTGTAATATGTTTTGCTTTTGTTAACATAAAATATTCCGCTCTATTCACTGTCTTTGTTCCAACCAAACAACCAAAACAAAAGCTATGTTTTAAAATATCAATCGGCATATATTCCCATTCACACTGCAGGCCAAAAGTATCGGACCATCACAGTTCATTTACGTGTAAATCTGTCATCTTTCTGCACACGCGGTAAAAATTGAAAAGTGAATCGAAAATTTTTGGAAGAAGAATGACTTGAGTGACTTCATTGAGTCAAGGACGTATTCGAATTTCTAACTAAAAGCAGTGTGAACGAAAATCATGAAAGCTATTTATGCTGATTAAGAATATGTGCAAACTTTTTTTCTAACCAGTAGATATTAAAATCTAACTAAAAAGTGATATTCAGTTACGATCTACAGTCTTTGTAAAGCATATGATTATAAGCCCATACTGAGCTTGAAAATTAATTTACCAAAGGGCTGCGTGCAGCTCATGTCGAAGTAATGATCGTAAGGTATCTTCCAACTTTGAAATATGTAAGGCAGTTTCAGATAACAAATTAGTATATCCTTGACCTCGAAAAGAGTTATAAAAGTGTTCGGGAAGAGGTTCGAATCTTTCCATGCCTATCATTGAAGCACGGTGTTGATGGTGTAAAAGTTCACTACACACACAGTTTCATTGTTCCGCATATAGACACATCTAAAGTGCCTATATTCCTGATCAGCACTGGATGCACGATCGATTTCTATACCGATGTCTATTCATTCTTCTGCCGTTAGATTGCTTGCTTTCGCAAAAGTTGAGGCAGTTAAATAAAAGTCGCGCTGACATGCCTTCCAAAATCTTGTGAACTGTTTCAGATATGATTGCAAAATTTTGATTTAAAAATTTATGCACGTTGTTGTTACCACATTTAATTCCGTTATTAACGTGTTCGTTCAAAATTGCTTCCAACCGTGGCGTTTCTTCCATAAAATTTCAGATATGTTTTTGTTTTATTTTAAACAAATTTTATTAAACTAAATGAGTGACGTTTTGACCGATGGCCTTTCTCGATTATAAAAATCCATTATGCTATTACCTTAGGACCTTTAGGGTTCCCTGGCGAAATATTGAACGCGATCATTTTCACAGTCTTCTTTTGAAATCAACCTTAGAACATTTCTACATGGAGCGAAGCGAATGGCATTCGTACGCGGCATAGTTCTGACTATGTGGTGGCTGCACGATTTGCATCTAATCCCTTAAATACCAAGCGTGTGCAGCTTCATGCGTGATCTTCCTCGCACGTTATTATCGTAAGCAATCTAAGTAAGTAAGTTTCTAGTGTTTTTCGGTAAGTTGTATGAACGTTTTGTATTTCGCAGGTTGCGAACAATTCCAATCATAGAAACCAGCATCAATTGACCTTCCGTCACGAGTGATGAACCGTACATGCATTATGTTGTTCGAAACCCAAATAACTATAATGTAGGGCAGGCAAACGATTAGTATCGTCAACAAAACTGAATATGGCAGTCCCATTTGCGGGCAATGATCTCTGAGTCGATCGTGCTATGGTTCGTTTCAATGAAATCGTAACTAGGGAAAACTACGAACGAAAGCTGGGCGGGTGAGTTTTCACTATGACGAAACTCCGGCGTATATAGTAAAACGTTAAGAATCGCTTTATACATTTTAGTCGTGATACATGTGGTTGTGAAGGCGCCCAATTTCTTTCGCGTTGCGAGCTTTTAGACGAACATTGAACAACCGTTTGACTTGTCCTGACGAGCTAAATTTACTTCGCAGAGAGCGTTTTGAGTAGATTGAAAGAATAAAAATTCCCTGAAGGAACTGAACGAACATGTATTCAGGACTGGTCGAGGGTGATGGTCCCTACACGAAAGGTGAGAAAATAAATTTTGATAAATAAGTTATTTTATTTTACTTTATCTGGAAGAACATGTCCCGGCTTCATACCCGTAACTATTTAGAATGAATCTAAACTTTTGACAAGCACTGTACGTGAATATAATAATAAATTTCTTAAATATATGTTCATTCTTAACGGTTGCAATTTCTTTATAAATATCTGTTCTAAATTGTCAATACTTTCAGTTGTTTGCAGGATATATGAGAGTATAGTTGTTTGTCCTCCATACATACACGTATGGGTGTACAGTAGTCAAAGCCGCGTGTTATCGCCATGAGATTGTGCATTCTAGTGATTGTAGCAGTACTGGCGGAATTATTAGATATTTTCGGTTAGTATTTAAAAGTAAATATTGTCAAAAATGAATCCATATCTTTGTGCGTGAGAGTGTGCGTAATTATGTGTTAAAAAGTTTTGTAGATAGTGATGTCAAGCTTTGATTGCTTTGAGTTTGAGTGTCTTTAAGAAGACAACGTTAAATATCTGTTAGCAAATAGGTTTTTTTTTTTTAAATATATTTGTGCGGTTCTACTTAAGTGATCATCTATTACTCACTAACAAACTCGGCAAAAAAAGAACGAGGGAAAGCATGTGATATTTTTTTTCAAATATAATTTTTTTTTAGCTCAAGAGCAATTTATGCAAAAAGAGAAATTCATCTATAAAAATCAAGTCGGTTTTTGTGAACCCCTTACCATCGAAATGGTCGCCAGTTTAGTTACAAAAGAAATCCATCGCTTACTGGAGCCTAGGTTACGTTTGCAACCTAAAAAGCTAAGTTTTGATTTATACACCAGGCGAAATCCTTATGAAAGGCAAATATTGAACACGGGAGATGAGAAAGCCTTAATCAGTTCACATTTTAACAGTTCTTGGCCAGTAAGGTAAATAAAACGTCGTACATACGCTGTGCGAGAGGGATCGAAATAAAATCAAATTTTTGTCTAATAATTCGTAGATTGTCTATACACGGATGGAATGGTCGAACAACTACATGTTCAAATGCCGCTATTAAGGACGCATATCTTGAGCGGGGCGATTTTAATATGATTTTGGTTGATTGGAGTGACTACGCTCACGATATCAACTATATTCGTGTAGTTGTGGGAATTTTTGAAATTTCCACCAAATTAAACGAATTTACTCGTTTTCTTCACGAAGTAGCGGACGTATCCTACGCGGAGATGTACTTAATTGGCCATAGCGCTGGCTGTCATATAGCTGGTGTTGCTGGCAAACTTCTAAAACCCGACAGGTATGGTGCCATTTACGCTTTGGATACCTCTGGTGTCATTCATATGCGTCTTAATGAGAAATGGCGTTTAACAGCGAACGATGCGATCTACGTTGAATCCATACAAACTGATATTGCCTTATTGGGTTTTACGTCATCCGGCGTAGGACACGCATCATTCTATCCTAATTGGGGTTTGGGTCAGCCACATTGTCCGAATGTAAACAAAATGGAACCGTACTTTGCCTGCGATCATTTTGGTGCTCTCTATTATTTCGTTGAATCTATACGAAATTCGACAGCATTTGGATCAATTAAATGTAAAAATTTCGATAGTATTTTAATGCAAAAATGCAATTGTGGTAAGGCTCGAAAGGAATGTCCAGCGCAAGTGTATATGGGTGGCGAGCCGGCCGTACATAAACGGGGAATATTTTATGTAAGCACGCGCGGAGAAATGCCTTTCGGTAATGGCGATGTGTGTTTAATGAAACGACCACTTCGTCCTACCGTATTGCGAGTAAGTAATGGTAGTCAGTTATTATAGAATAATTATTTTGATACAATAAAAGACAAATTCCACCTGTATTATGCAGTAAATTATTAAAGACTTAACACAAAACCCTTTTGCTCAACGAAGAGAAATTTTCAAAAGATGTCGACATCGCGTCGATAATGTTAAATTAATATTTTATTATTATAAATTCGAAGGTTTTTAATTGAGAGAGTGGGCTATTTCGAGGTATGTACCTTCTTTCAATTATTTAAAAGTAATATTTCCTAAATTTTATTCTTTTTATTAGTTCAAGTGCCGAATTAAGTCAGATTAATCTTTTCTTTTCCATCTAGTTCCACTGCGAAAAAACATCAAAACTGATCGATTAGGTTTTAATAAATATTTATAATATTCAATGATATTTCTAATTAATAAATTTCTTTAACTAATAAGTAGTATTAATAATATAATAATAATAAGTAAATATTATGACAAGGTGCACTAAATGCAGAGGCTATTGCTCTCAAATGGAAACAAAATAAAACGATAGAGGCATATTTCAATATTGGGTTGTTCGGAAAGTCATTTTGTCTTATCTTTTGCCAATAGAGAATTTAATGGTATTTTTTCACAGTCAAACTGAAAGTTTAGCCGTATTGTCATCATATACTTCGGTAGCTTATCAAACAGACATTGTTTGTGGAAAAATTCGTTTAATTCTGTGCAGCAGTTTTTGTTCGCCGCCCTATCGGGGTATGAAAAGTAGGCATATTCAAGTCAAAAGTCAAAAGGGCAAAGGGCTGTTCAAGCAAGAAAAATATTATTTGATGTCTGTATAAGGAGAAGATATATTGATAGAAAGCCAGCATCAAAAGTTCCTTCCAATTTTGATTTGAAGCTTACGAACCCAAAATAAAAACATTACTTGTTGCAAGCCATTGGGTAAGAATTCCCGACACTACTGACAGATTGAATTTATCGAATTTCGCCGAGTTCTAGAAACCATTTATACTATATAGAAAAACTAACAAGAAAATTGTGTTTCATTTGAGCAAACAAAAACGAAATGACTTATTGGACATACTTGTAAGTAAATAGATATTATAAGCAGGTAGAAGTTTCGCTGAACCAACTTAAGAAGCAAAAATAATCTGATTTCTAAATGATAGATCCAATTGTTGATGCTTTTTCAATTTTCGATTCATCTGGGAAAGATATTTTCAAAGGACCTATTGGATTACCCGGTGTGTATAGGTGTTTTAAAGAAACGGATTTATAATATTTTGATTTTTACCCTAGGGAACTTCAAAGATATGACTTTTAACATACGGAATTTTATAGTCATCATTGATGGTCTTGGCGCAGAAGAACAATTAAATAAAGAGCCTCAGAACGATATTTTCGTAGCGCTTAATATTTAAACTGCTGGCTGTTTCCCACCATGGTATGCCGTACGTCCAAATTATTTGGAGGATACTCTTATCTAAAAAGGCAATTATGATCGAAATTAAGACACAATTCTGAAACTATCAGCTGACAAAATATGCCGTTTTTTAAGTTAAATTGTTAGCGTTTGGCTTTTGTGCACAGCCTTTCCACATTAGTCTCAACATGTAAGTCGCAACATTTCACCCAATGAATTGTGTCATTCATCGTAATTGAAAGAAAAGAATATTTGCTCAGCATGAACGTTATATGCGTATTCCAGCGTTACTCTTGACATCCTTTTGATTTAGTTAAAGCGATGAAAATAAAATTTGTTATGCCTCTATGCCTATCTTGATATTTTGCAGTTCAAAGATAATCAGCAATCGAAAAAGTTAACGTGAACGTAGAGTGCTAGGTTCAATACCCTTTCCATCTTCAATCTATACACATTTACATTATCACATCATATTAGTGATAAGGACACCTGTAAGTGTCTTCTTTCTTTTACTTGTATTATTTTAAAAGCAGGTCATGAGAACGCAACCTCATACTTTTCAAGCATCCCCACTTGTTACTGTTTATTTTGGTGAATTTTTTTGATTTTGGTTTTTGTTATTTCATTTTAGTTTTTTTATATCCTGCACCACTCTTGGCATAAGTTTGTGCGGATGTATACGGCATCCAAGACGGATTGGCAGGATGAATAATATTTTAGATTTAATATTTTTTTGTTTTTCGCACTTGTTTCTATATCTACGTGCGCATCTTAATTCCTAATTTTTCTGTATGAGGCAAATAGCTTGGAATGATGAAGAATGCTTTACTCCACTCTTCCTGCTCGTTTTTGCGTTATTCTCAAGGGGCAAAGTCAGGTTGTTAAAACGTTTGCACCACCCAGAAGAGGGCTTGAGAGATTCCAAAAAGTATACATGTTCCCGATTAAAATCGAATTCCAAATCAATTTAAGCGCGCCCATCGGTCCCTCTGCCTAGCCGTATGGTGTTTAGGGTAAAAATTCTCCGTTCGCAAAAACCTGGCAAAAGAATTGCATAATGTTCCAAACTCGTCATAGCACTCGCCTGCAATGCAACATAAACTGAAAATACCTTTGCTGGCTACGTTTTTTGCTTATTGCTCATCAACTATAACAACGATGTTGTTATCGATGATAACAATTTCCCTATTTACCATGTCGGATAAAAAAATTTAGCTTTTTCGTTTTTCTAAACCTCTTTTAGAATAAAGGTGGTGGATATGAGGGATTCGGCCGTTGTCGAATTCAGTTTTCTTATTTCTTATTTCGCATCGAATTGTTGCTCTCATATTAATAATCGACTTCACTCAAAACGATAGTAACACGTCTCAATAACCATGTTCGGAATGTCTGGATCGCCTTCTCTATTCGCCGCCTTCCGCAAACAACTTATGAACCTGAAACTTAAACGATACCGATTGAACAGCTAGAAGGGACCCGAGAAATGAGTTTTTTTAAAAAACGGGTAACCAAGCGCAACCCATTGAAAAGTGAAGATGAAATTTACGATCCATATCGATTACCGTCAGCGAATCGAATCAAAAAGACACACTTCTTTGTATAGGACCGCGCGATCTAAATGGAAAAGCCTTATTGGCTTTTGGTCAGAATTGAATTTTGTTTTAGTTTTATTATGTTATGTAGTATAATAATAATAAATATATAAAATATGCACGTACATATTGTATTACTGTCATTGTCATTGTTTTTTCACTGATAACCTTGAACTTGAAGTCATATAGTTCTCTTTAATAATTAACCGCAATGAGATAATGAAAAATACTGATTATTTTCTAAAAATCTTCATAATCGTGAAATAAGTTAAGGAGATGGAATATTTTCACTCGATATTGTTAGTAATTCTTGAATACTATATAAAAATAAAAAGTTTGTTGTTAAAGATAAGAAGTCACGAATTCAATAGTCGTCTTCTTAACTATATATTGTAACCACTTTGCTGTTTTTCTTAGTAGTTGGGATTTTTGTTGAATGGTTCGTTAATGGAACTGATAACTATTGGAATGAGAACAAGTACTTACTTTTTGAGAATTGTGGTACCAAGTCTTTGTTTTCAGCTTTTTCTTTACACATAGAAGCATCGCACTCTTCTAATCTCTAAATCTCAAGCGTCATTATCAGGTATGTAAATCTTAAACCGGAAATTTCTCATGGATGGTTCTAGCCGCTATATTCTTGTTGATATCTGACAAAAGCCTTCAACTCGCCCCCATGTAAGTTTCATACAACACTTTAGTTTGAAATAGCTTTTAACATGAGTTTTATGACAAAAAATTTGCATTCAGGGAAGGGAGGCATTCTTCCTTTGCTCGAACCATATAAGAGAAAGCCTTTTTTGCAAAAACGGGGGCATCAGGCTCCCAGTCATACAATTGACTGCGTGGCTGAGGATATTTCAAGAAATCAGATTGGTGTGTTTCGTCATTAACTGCTAAAGGCCGGTGAACGTTTAATACCAAACGGTAGCAACAACAATGAACGGATTTGAAAGCTTTCCTGTTTGAAAAATGACAGACTATTAAAAAAAAGCAACACAAGGGCATTTTTTATATATCATCCGGGCATCCATCCATAGTGCAAGGACGGCTTAGTCAGCAGACTCGGGATCTTTCGATTACCTGTTTAAAGACGTCACATCGAAGAATTCTCTAAAAGATGAGGAAAATGCTTATCTAGCGATGGAAAACACTTTGCATAAAACATTTTTAATCGCTTTCGGTTTCATATTTACTTGTCTATCTATGTTCTTCATTAATCTTTGATTGGGGAACATTGCAAAGGGGCGAACGATATATAAAAGTGTGAATAAACGAATAGGTTGACTAGGAAAGTGTACAAAGTGTGTTGATGGCGATTTGTGTGAAATGAAACGCGAAGGTTAACATGCTCTGTCCGCTTAGTGAGGAAATGGAAAAGAGGAGCCTTATTCATCTTTACTTAATTATTGACTTGAAAGTGAAACTTAGTTTTATTTTGCTTGATTTGATTGAACGAATTCAAACTTCCACTGTATCTGAAAGTTGCCCGTACGTCTAGCAGAGTAGGTGGGAATCTCTATTGCTACCGAATCTTTATTCGCGGACTCAAATCTCAATTCGCCAGCGTTTACTTTGCTCGTAGTTGTAGTGAGCGCTTAGTAGCATAGCGCTTGGCATATACCGACTGGGCATATACCCACTAGTCCGCGGCCGCTTCCCTTTTTCTTACTTTTTCCTCACTTAGGCGACATCCCATGAGTACTTGATCGCACAAAAAAAAAAAAAAAAAAAAAAAAACTGAATATTGAGTAGAAAGTAGAATTTGTTTTGATTTTGCTTGATATGATTGAAAAAATTAAAATTCCATTTACTTTTGTAATTTATTAAAAGTTATCAATATAAATTCGCTTATATATAAAATTATAGTGCAATTAAAAGTATATCACGTAACTTCACCTACTTAGAGACATTTAATGAAAAATAAAAAAAATTTAATAAAACCGATTAAGCAAGCTGTACTCGCCTTGAAATAAATATTCGAAACAAAATATAATTCTATTTGTACACTAGTTGGCATAGCGTCTTCTCATCCAAGCATCCCGTTTTCGTTTGTTTCTTTCGTTTGTTAATTTCCGATCATTATGGCGTCGCATGGATCATATGAAAAATCGAAATTTCAACAACGAATCGAGAAAATTTAAAGAGTTAAATATAGTCGAAATTTGGTTGAGTAACTTATTTTAACTTGACTACGCGGCAAAATTATTGATTTATTGAAATCGAACGGTAGGCGCTGGCGCTTTTAATGCTTACCCCTACATGTAGGCATGGATTTATTTATAAGTACTAAAATTAAAATACTTAATTAAATATTTATTAATTTTTTGAATAAAAGGATGAGTAGTTCCTGACGTGGACAAGCGATGCTTTATTAAAGCAAAGGCTAATACCGTGAAAATAATGTAGAAAATACCCAAGCATACAATCGAAAATGTATAGTTGAGATTTTCAAAGCCTAAAATCACACGTAGAAACTTTGCGCTCTTGAACATGCAAAAGATTTCGGTAGGCGGACAAATAGTATCTGAACGGTTGTATCCATACAAAGCTTCCATGATGCCCTCCATACTATGACGCAGGTAGCTGCAATTCATGATGAAACGCATAAAGGGTGAAATGTAAGTACCTTTACCATAACCCATGCCGAACGTGGAGAGTAAAATTAATGGTACAGCCGTCACGGGGCCCATAAACATTGAATTCTATGCAAATTAAAGATTTTAATAAATTACGAACGGCCAATAAATGTAACCAATTATGAATCATTTTACCACTAAATTTAGGCGCGAAGATAATAATAAGCCCAAGCTTTCGGATATTTGACCCGTTAAAATGGCCACTAGATATACCATCACGAAGCGATATAACTCTAATGGTTGATTTGACATTAAGTACACTATGGTTATATACATTAGAGCCATTATTAACATGCTCGGCAGTTTGGAAGTTACCAAAGCTACAAAGTATGAACTTAAACGATACCATTGATTGAAATATTCTCTTTTTAATAATCGGATTTCAGAAGGAACTGAAATAAATTTAAAAAAAAAGAGGAAGAAACAATTTATTTCTTAATACATTTAAGAAGAAGCATAAATCATAAATACTTACATTCTAAGAGTATGGGCATCATTGGCATATACAGATAAGCTATAATTATAGTAAATGCAAAACCGAAATTGAATAAAGCTTTGGTAGCGTCGTTTCCAACACCCGTGTACATGGCACCAACCAACAAAGACATTACGAATTTCACTGAAAATTTCATTTTAAAATAAAACTGCCAAAAAAAAAAAAAAAAAAAAATTATTTAAGAAATAATACTTGTTGCTTAATGTAAGTAATGCAAAATTATTTTACCTTATCCCTCCACATTCTAGTCAACATACGCATCAACAACAATCTGTACTGTTGCCACCAAGTAGATTGTGGTCGCAGCAGCTTTTTATCGATTTCCATTTCGAATTTTTCAATTTCATCAAACGATGAAACTCCCGACGTTGTCTCCGATTTATTACGTCTTGTTGAATTTAGATTATCTGATTCACTTTTAGGCAGCCAACGATAAATTTTACCATTTTCTACAGCATCAACCATAGAACTGTGATAGTCTCCATATTCATGGCAGGCTGTTTCAATAACTTTATGAAATGAAATAAGCAAAATTTTAAGTCTCTTTTCGCCTAAGCGGCCGAATAGGCGAGTAGCTCGCCTAGCAATTCAATGGTCGTGGGCTCAAATCTCAAGCTTTAAACTTAGTCGCCAGTGCCTTAACTCTTTGGTCTTAGAACTTATTCCCTGGTTACATTAATAATAATAAATCTTACTTTTAATATTTACTTTAAAAAGTCTTAAGATAATGTTATTTAGAACAAGTACTTCAAATATCGAATACATTGAAAACTATTGATTTCTTTGTTACGACGAGGCACTCTACAAAATCCCGGAGCACTAAAAAAACCGTATAAAAACTCAAAACTGGTTTCTAAAATTCAGTCCATCCGGAATGTAAGCCAATGAAAAAAGGAATTTCGGAAAAACTGAATGTTAATCAGTAAATTTTTACTTGAAGCTCCAACAGTGCGTTGTGAGATGAACCAGAAGGAGATTAAGAAGGTTAGGTGAATAACCTATTGATTGTTTATTGCTTGAAATTAGCAAAGAACTAGACAGCCTTTACATATAGAACCATTTAGTATGACAGCCATTTTCACCATCACACATACATATATATCTTTCATTTTTGATGTTCATGCTTTTGGTAATATTTATTAACTCATAGCTTTCGCAAGTTCATGTAGATATTGGTATAAAGCTTTTTAAACCCTACACAACTTGTTTTACAGTTTAAGTTTGGTCGGCAGGTTGTAATATGCAGAAGGACTTGGGATAGAGCCCATCTTTTGTTATACGCATCGGTTCAGAATCACTTTCCAAATCGATCTAAGCTTTTCTGTCTGTCTGCCCAATTGCCAGCCTGGTGTCTGATATTTGTCAATGAATTCTTGTGACCAATAGAAAAATAAGTTTTTATGAACCAAGAATGTTTAACTAACTTTTAATATGTTATGATAAAAATTTGTCTTTAATAAATCGTCCATAGATAATTTGAATAACGTCGATTTATTTTTTCGATCCCACCATATGGAGGAGATCTCATGAAAGCGACAAAGCTTAATTTGTGGTTTACTATGACGGAAACACATGGAAAATATTAAGTTTGTTAAATTTTGACCATATTGACGTTTAAAATAATGTATAATTTTTGGTATATTATTAATTAAGCGAAGCGGTATATTATGTCCAACGGTCGGTTATGCTCGGCTAAAGCATTCTTGCTTGTTTTTTATATAACTCTGACTAGATCAACTTTATCACTTGTTGCTAAATCTCTAGCGAGTCGGTAGAGTATAAAAGGGTTTCTACTCAAGCCAATGAGAATGTTTGGGCATGACGTATTGATGGTTTGTTATTAAGTTTTTCATTAAGAAGCCGGTAATTAAGATCTTGAAGCGCATGAGTAATAAGTTTGTATTTTTAGTGAAAATAATTTATTGCTACATCAGCAGGAGAAATGAGTTCACATAAAAGGTAGATAAAAACCATATTAAGATAACTATAGTAATTAATTATAGTAGTTTGGCATAATAGTAATGATATTACTACGTAGAGTAACTAACGTAATTAAGATTTTTCGCAGATACAGTGGCTAGAAGCAAAGTGACGGCAAACGTAAAATACGTACTATATATATCAGGTATCCATTCAAATGTTGGGTTTTCTAGAAGTTTATAAAAAAATTTGTGTGAGTGTACTAACTTCAAAGCTTTTCATAATGGGATAAACCTTTGTTCAATCTTCATAACAATTAATTTGTTCTCTTATTGATATAATAGGTAAAATACCTGGAAGAAATTTTTTCTTTGAAATTTCGAAGCGCGTGAGGCGAGTGTATTGCTAGGAGGAAACAGGTAAAGGAGGAAACAAAGAGAGAGTAATATTTTTTCCTTCGGGAGAAATAGTGTGAATGAGATGCGGGGAAATTACAACTTACTCTCTTTCCTATTGAGTTCTTACGCAGCAGAGCCCCTTTAACTGAAGATTTCCCACGAGGAATACCGTCGGTATTGCTATTTTTTTAATAATTTGCAAAAGACTCCTTTTTTATTAAGCTTTTACGGTGTTATTATCGCTTAATATGCCAGTTAGTACGTATGTCATTTAAACTATGAGCTTAAACATGAACAATCCCAGTAAACCAGTAATGTACAATTTCATGTCGTTCGCAGCGGCCGTCAAACACGGGTTTTCTGACCAAGCGCCGTATGTCTTAATCACCAGCCTATTCGACTTCCACATGATTTCTTCACAATTTCGTTTTAAGATTTTATATTTGAATATTGAGAATTATATCTTAACCACTTAAGCACGTGTCGCCAAGTTCAGTAACAATTGTTA
This sequence comes from Glossina fuscipes, assembly GCF_014805625.2. Classification (NCBI taxonomy): domain Eukaryota; kingdom Metazoa; phylum Arthropoda; class Insecta; order Diptera; family Glossinidae; genus Glossina; species Glossina fuscipes. The sequence goes on along the minus strand of NW_023998421.1, from coordinate 4,858,654 downwards.
GAGAATTAAAGAGAACTTAAACGTGAGAATAATTTCTCTTATTATTATTTATAACAGTAATGAATATTAGATTTAAAAACTAACGAATTTCTGATTTTCATTGTTGATATTGACTCGTTTTCCTATATGATTTAAGATTCTTCTTCTTCTTCTTGCTCGTCATCTTCCTCTTCTTTTTACATAATACCGGTATCATTGCGTCTTTAGCACAGCCTATATAATAACAGACATCGCCACATTTTGCAACTTCGATAGGACGGATAGTACAAGCATATGCAAAGCAACGCCCACAAAGGCTTCAGATAGGTGCACCTTTTGTTATACAAATCGATTCAGATTGACTTTTGAATTTAAGCTTGTCTGGTCGCCTGCGCATCTTTACTCCTATCCATCATATTCTATATTCCTGTGTTTAGCCTGCAGGTCGTAACTGTTGACATATTTCCATGAAACTTGGAAAACCGTCGTGTTTTAATCCGGGGACGAACGCTATTGAAAATGGTTTGGATCGACGCACTTTTTCGATCAATTCCCTTATCAGGCGTTATTTCAAAAAATTATTATATCATTTTATATATCTACTATTAATAACTAGTGTGTTTGATGATTCAAAAACACGTAACTAAATTATTATTATTATTATGGTTAATTTAGCCAGAGAAACTAAAGTTTTAAAGTGCTAGCATTTAAGGCTGTCAACTCCATTTGTCTATAATGAATTTAAAAATCGCGGCTAGCAAAAACCGCCTGACACGGAAAAAGACAGACAGACGAAGGTTGTAAAATGATTTGGGGTCGTATGCTGATCTTTCTAATTGTATATTAAAATGATAAAATTACACGCACGTCTGCCTTAAGTTCTATGCAAATTAAATTATTGTTTACATTCACATGACGTGATTGATTGCATTTCATTGCTTAAATATTTACAATCTGCTAATAGTTTCTCAGCCGCTGTATAAACGGCCATCTTCGTCATCCGTTAATACAGTAGCACTTTAGCGCATTAGCTAGACAGTGCCGAGTTTAATTACTGTCATTAGTATAGTAAATTCAACAAATACGTGTTAATAATGCACGGGCAATCTAACTTAGTTAACAAAAGGTTTCATTTTAATTAAGAGAAAAAAGGTGATTTGCGAATACTAAACAACATTAAACTAATTCTATATAATTAGTAGATTTAAGTTAAAGCGAAATTCAGTTTATTACCGTTAATTACAGAAATTTTCGATTCTTACGAAAAGGAACTTGACAACACTCATAGTCATAACACAGATTAGATAGACAGTATTACCTTGTCTAGCGGTACATATAAGCCTATCCAGTCAAGCACTATTGCAATACCTCACATTATCGTCAAAATTAAGCTAGCAATAGGAATGAGGTGCACCACAATCGGTACTGGAAACGGACGTGATGCGTGATGCGTTTACAAGCGCGCTAAACACCTAACATGCTCTTGATGCATCGATCAAAAGTTGATATGAAAAACCCTTTTCAAAAGCTTCTGTACCTAGTTATTGGTTGTATGCGCCCTTACTTGTGTGTCCAATGGATATTGGAGGAAGGCGGTCCATCCGTTCTGTATTCTTGTGTTGTCGTACGTTTTCTATTCCTAGGCTCATTCCAATTCCAAATTTTTGAGATATTTTGATGAAATTTAGTACACCTATCGTTTCTTGGCCCTAGGACGAGAGCTATTGAAAATGGTTTGAATCGGACCACTTTTTAGACCGCTTCCCATGGATACGAGTGGGACAAGTAAAGTTGTGGCGAGCATTTAATGGTTGACAATGTTATTCTTATTTTACTTACTGAAATCAGCGGGATTATAAGTTAAGGGGCACGTCAGTCCAATATGCGCTAGATATGGAACAATGTTGGGTACCGAGCCTTGATAAATACATTCACCTTCCGCCATTATATACACCTTATCGAACATTTCAAATAATTTCGCTGGAGGAGTATGTATGGAACAGATAACAGTGCGACCGGCATGAGCTATACGCCGCAATAATGTTACACACTGTGAACTGGAAATATCGTCTAAACCTCTATATACAAAATCAAATTGAAATTGAATGTTTTAAAACCGTCTTATTTGTCGGCATACGTACGTAGTCGGTTCATCGAGAAATATAATGGGGGGATTGTTAACCAATTCCATGGCAATACAGAGGCGTTTACGTTCTCCGCCTGATAATCGGAGACCTTTTGTATTGGCAGCCTTTTGCAAACGAAGCATTGTTAAAATTTCATTAATAATTTGCATTCTTTGTTGTTGCGGTAAAGTTGTACCCAATTTAAGACCGGCCGCAAGCATCATGGACTCTAATACCGTAAAATGAGGATCAATTGTATCGTTTTGCATAATATAACGGGACATTTTGCGAAACGTTTTCACATCGCGAAGATTTTCATTGATCCGTATTTCGCCCGACAATTGTTTTGCTCTAAACGTTTAGGAAGAACATGGATTCTTTATAGCGTTGCATGTAAACTAAAGAATGTAAAAAGTATAGTTTTTCGAGAACTTACCCAAAGCTAGCTAAAATATTGAGCAGTGTTGTTTTACCGGCACCCGAAGGACCCATAATTGCGGTTAATTCGCCCGGTCTAAATTCTCCACTAACACTGTGTAAGATCCTTTTCTTTTCTAATAATAAATTAATAGATGAAAAATCTTGATTACTAATACATGAATTCTTTCACTTTCTAATGCGGTAATTAATGAACAGTTATTAACAGTTTGAAATGATTTCATTATTTCCTAAGCAACTGAAAATTGCAGTCTGTTAGCAATTCACTGAGTAATTAATTAGAAAATAATCAATTTTTTTTTTTTTGTTTTTTTTATAATTACCTTTATCGACATCTGGTACTTCATATGTTAAATTGTGAAATTCTAAATTAACTGGCGGCCAGTTAAGCAAAGACTTCAAAATATTACTCGAATTATTCAAGTTATCTGATTGTTCCACCAAAGTGCTGCCACCGGCGATAACATCGTTACTGTAAGCCAGCGAGCTACCGCTTTGTGAATTGCAACTGTCGTATGAATAACCGCAGCTAATATCTCGCGTTTCCATTATGACGGCTTAATATTTTTGCCTAATTGTTTCGTTTTTATTTTTAGTTTCCTTAATGATCTATCTGGCTGCCTTTTATCTGATTGCAATGTTTAATTGCTGCTAACCGCTTTCAAGTAAATTATAACCTTTTGATCTCCACTATGCTTCAAGGTACAATTTTCAAAGTAATTTCACGCTTTATTATGTATTTAGTTGAGTTGAAGACAAATTAACTGTGAAAAGAGAAAACGATCAATATGTTTAATAAAATAGTTCGCATTACGTTCAAATATAAGAATACGTGAACGACTGAGTTTGGCCTGAAAGACTTACATCTCCTGCTATCCGATAAATTTTCTATTTAATTACAATACTAGTAAAAAAGTGAAGCATAATTTTTCAATTTTGAAAAAAAATTACTAATACTAGTTCTGATCTCTCGTAGGTGAATAGGTTCGTAAAAAGATGAATTGTTGAGGTCGTTTCAATTCTTACGTATTAAGCCCCAACTTGCAAGGAGATGCTCGTCTATTGCCCTTCTGAAGAATGTACGGCAAGTGTTTTTGTTTTCTGTAGCAATTTTTGTAGCAAAGTCGACCAAAATTTCCCGCCTACCAATGTAAAATTGATGATAACGTTATGATGGCTGTTAGCTTTGCATGTTATCTATTTTGTTTGGCTGTGTGTTGGTCAGACATGCACTTTGATAGCCATGAAACGCGAATGCGTTAAATTTATTGTGGAAATATTTTCGATTAGCGGTTTAATTATACAACGTGCATTTAGTTAATATATAAGGTTTTAATTAAGTAATTAGAAGAGGTAGAGATATTGAACAATTAATGTTGAAATCTTGAAAATTATCTTATGTTCCTAAGACGCCCTTCAGAGAAGTGATAACTTAGTATAGAGGAAACATGGTTACTTTATTTTAGCGTCGGTTATATAGTGTAGATATATACATATGTATAGGCGCACGCTGGTATATACGTGTAATGTCAGATGTATGTTAACAACAATGCAATGTTGGAAAACATTGGTGGCCTAAAACAGAAACATAGATTGTTGTTAAAATTAGTAATAGGGCATGCAACTCGTGTACGGGAACATGCTTTCAACAACCGTGCTTATGTGAAAAAAGTTAATAACCTAGGTTGATTTTGTGCAATGCGAGTATGTAGCGGCGTCCGTGCGGTTTTTGGAGCTTGCTTCTGGGCGTTATAGCGGTTTTGCCAGAGTAAAGTACTACGTACTACATAAACATACTACAGCGTCGTGCAAATTTTTATAATTTCATCTGCCGCAGTTTTGTGAGTGATGAAAAAAAAAAACCGATTTTTTCTCCTTTGGAAACCAGAGGCATATCCTTCAAGCAGTTTAGCACCTTTTCAATGCCAACCTGCTTCCAATATATCTGTCAGACTTGAAGTCGATGGCGTAATTTTTATGGCCAGTAGAATTTTTATAACCCGTCTTGGGCAGATGGGCGGACGGAAAGACCGACGTGTTGAAATCGATTGACAGTTTGGTGCCGATCAAATGTATAGATACTATGTGCGGTCCCTGAAGCCAATTTCTTCTCATCATCGATCCTTCGACAGGAAAAAAACTTGTGTTAGTTGCTTTCATTTTTCTTTGCGCATGAAATAAGCTCAGCTAAAAAGAATTGATTATAAGACCAAGATGCGGAATGTTTGCTGACATTCCAAAACTTAATTCGGAGAAACATGAAACCACCAAGGAAAGATTAGCTAATGCTTTTATCTGTTAAATAGTTTCTAATAATTAATAAATTCTTATTACATGTTCTTTAAACCACAAATTAATTTATTCAAGTTATATAATAATAAACTTATTGTGTAGAACGCAACATAAAATGTGGCAGCGATAGATAGATAGATAGATGTAAAGAAAAACCCAAAGGCCGATATCTTGAAATATTTCATATGTGAAGCAATTTATACAAAATAATTGTTTATAGATAAGCCGATTAAGCGCAAATTTATTTATGATTTAAGAAAGCTGAACCTTAATAATAGTTTTTCTGATAATTCGTTTTATGGAAAATACGCAGAATTTCTTCTAATGCAAAACAAAAATCCGCAAAGTAGTTCATTAAAATTGTTTTACTGAAACGCTTAATGATTACAATAATCCGATAAACTATTGAACCTTATTCTCTATGGAACGTTTTCGGTCGTAGCTTGGGTGTTAAGTCATCAAATCAAATTTTGATATTGAGGTTAATAGTGGAGATACGGTTAAGTAGCTGTAAGCATCGTAACACGTGAATTTGAATGAATGAATGAAGGTATAAGTCGCAACGTAATGAACTCAAAATTTTTCGTTGAAACATATTTTGTACGAAGTGATCAGAAAAGTGGAAACCCCGTAAGGTTTGTTGTGGCAATATTTATCTTGTGCCCATCAAAAGAATTCATCGTTTATAGTGCAATGATGCCGGCGCTTGACCCAATCATCCATTAATGTCTTTGCTAGCTTGGTTGGGGACATGATCTTGGAATTTCCTTAAGCACTTTTTCTCTTAGGCTTTCAATGCTCCTCCTTTTCCGAAATGGTAATTTAAAGGCAACAGAAAGGAAAGGAAAGACCGTTCATCTTCTCTCGTCTTGGCTAATATCTTTTCAGCAATAATGAACGAAATTGAACACTTTCAGAATTAATCGCTTGTTACGCTAAAAATGTTTGCCAGGAAGCTGGGTCGATTTTCCGCGTTAACTATTTAGCTGCTAGAGGTAAAGCAATTAGCAGTTATTGAGCATCAAGACTAGGTTCACCTTCTTTTTTTTTTAATTTTATGGCGAATCACTCAGGCGATGTTCTCCACTGATGTATTACGGGTAAGGGTACACCTTTAACGACTGAGCACTCACTATAACCGCGACCAAAGTGAACCCTACCTCATTGAGATTTGAACCCAAGACCACAGACTTTGTAGTTATACTTCTTTGATAATTTCCTTTCATAGCCTGGTGTTTGTAACCTAGAATTCTCAGCGAGTGGGAGTAGAAAATTTTGTTTGCAGCAGAAAATGTTGCACAGACTATTTTTATAATATATTGCGTAGCAACAGCTGGAGAGCATTCAAGAAAAAAAAATACAAGAAAAAATCACATCAGCTTCAAACGGTCAACTTTCAAATACTAATTGTCGTGTAAATTGTCGTAAATTCGTTATTGTTGAATGTTCAAGTTACTATATATCCTTGGTCTATCCCTCTAAACGGTTTTTCAGACTATTTCAAGCCTAAATCATTTTTTAGTTATCCCGGTCCTCACAAATATAATTAAGGTAAGCGTCACGACGTACGCCACTAAAATCTTAAGTCATCCGAGTCCGAGCGAGCACATTGCTCGCTTTCTTCCCTTAATAGGGAAGCATGATCGTTTAAAGAGCATAGTCAGTATTGTCTTCATAAATTAAAAGTTGAACTCAACTGATCTGCACTGGCAGTCATCGTTAAGTTTAAATTTGAGATAAGATTCTAATATTTATCGTAAATTCGATTAACAGGAAGATTCAGTAAATAAACGTAAAAGCATTTATACTTCACCACTACAGAAATGCATTTGAGTGCAATTAACTTTTCATCAGCGACTTTTTTAATTAAAACACTTTCATGCAATACTTTTGCACATAAAATGACCTAATACTTTAAATAGTCAGCATTCGTCAAAAAAAGAAGATGTGTAAAGGAAAGATTAATAACTGGTCTTTATTAAGCGCATGGCGTTGCTGCATATATTTTTATACATTATTCGCTTATATCTTATCTTTTATGTCATCATTCCGTCTTAAATGCCTAGGAACACTGGCTGGAGACTGTTCCTGATAATATTGTTTGCAATATTTTAAATACTAGAACTATCGCGTATGTTATTTTGGTCCCTTTTTCATTTTTGATCTCCAACAATGTGCGTGCCTCATATTGTGTCCGCCTACGTAAATGTGTAGTATCTGTGGTAAACATTCGCCCGTTCGCAAAAATGAAGAAATCGCCTACAAACTTGAAGAAAAATGGATGAAAATGAGCCAAAATTTTCAAAGAACACGCCTACAACGCCTACATATCCATGTAACAAAAACTGTGAACACAAAGTGTTTTTTGCTTGCTTCTCATAAAGTACAGCACATGCACTGTACACAAATATAAATTTCCACTTTTATTCTAAAAATAAAAAAAATCAGCCGAACCCACCCAATATTATGGAGTACGAAAATTGTTCCCCTATTTTTAGGATCTCAAAGATGGGCATAAAGGTTCGGTCACAACCGAATATAATTTTTTTTACTTTGTTTTTATTCGGCCTAGTTTTTAAAGTACTCATAATATATCAAAAGAAGATCGAACATTCAGGTGGCTCTGGCGAACATCTGCGTGGAAATTTCTCACCGTGACAGGTGAATTTGTGACAAAATGATAGGTGTTCTCTGGAGATGGTCTTAGTTGCTAAGCTAATGTGGGCGCGCAAGGAGATCCTAAGCATTTTTTAACCATGGATTGCTTGAGTCAAATTGCCTCCATTTTAAGGACTGTGACGCTTCCATAGGGGGATCAGAGCGTTTCTCTAATATGTATAAACAAAACGTCGGTACTTCTAGGGTTAAAGCACAGCAAGAAATTTGGTTTTTTATCTTGTTCCTTACTCCGTCCGCTAAATATCAAAAAATTCACACGAGAAAAATATGATTTTATTACTTGTTGATTAATGCACGCAATGTAAATAAAGGCAAATTTATTTTGTTGACTTTTCTTATATGCTACTGACAAGGCACGTTTTGCTTTTTCAATCTGAAAACACGCGAGTGAAATGTATTCATCTGTTACTATTTTGAATATAGATCTCAAAATTTCACTTCAGTTAAGTGCAACTCATACAATTGTTTCCTCTTATAATTTTGTTTTTGTTGTTGTTAATATTTCAGCACATAAACTTTTTTTGCAATTTCGTTTATCACAGACAATTAGTTATTATTTTTGATTAAATGCCTCGTATTCACATGTAAATGTAAACAACACCAACAACAACAATCTTTTATTATTGACGAAAAAAATATTAGCCCTTTTATGAGACGTTTCTCGACGATAAGTAAATAATTTTTTTTCAATACATTTCCTACGTACATCATGTACTATATATTTATAATTATTTTTAGTCCCTTTTTATTATATATTTTTATTTATATTTAAAACTATCGGAGACGTACTTTTTCACCTCTTTTCAACTTTGAATCGTTCCTGAAGAAATCCACTTGAACACTGCTTCGTACGACTGAGTGCGACATGTAATGCAAGCTTCAATTCAAGAGCTTAGCTTGTTACTGTTACTGTGACTGCGACTGTGAACTAAACACAGAAAAATATTCTAATGCCACGCGACTACACACACTGTACACATACGTGCATTTATATGTATGTAAACATTTTATTATTAAGTTCTCTGTGTGTGATAAATTCACAAAATGAAAATAAAAGTAAACTAATTTGATCGTTTCGTTTGAACGAGAGTATCCTACAGTGAATACTCACTTTCCCCATCTATAAATGAAATTCAAAGAAAAAGTGAAACAGGACATCTTTCAATATCACTGAAATCTGATACTGTTATCTTGACCTAGTGATGCGGCAACGAATTTTTACGTTTGTGCCTTATTTCGAAAGTGATGGACGACAAGTCTTTCTTCTTTGCTACAATGATGCGCGTGCTCAAAAATGAATTCATTTACTGCACTTGTACAACAAATACATTTCAGTTTTGACAAGGTTAAACAGGACGGGAAACTAAATCACTATCCACAAGAAAAAGCTACTAAGCTAATAAAAGTGTTCAAGTTCTTCCTACAGGAACTAGTTCACGTGGGATTCGCATGAATAGCATCGCCAAAATGTGTTGTGTCTCTGTGGAAGCTGCCTTTTGGACATTGAACCGAAAATTACCCTCCCACCTGTTTTTTTTTTTCACACGACTAAAAAGTCTTAGTTGATTGTTTAGCTGATGTCTTGAGCAATCATAACCTTCATAAATGAGACAAATGGAGACAATATTGAAAGAGTTGTGTACAAATCGGAGCATTTGCTAATAGATATTTATTAATGGATGACTTATTGTTTACTCGAACGTTGGTTCGATTCTTAAGCCGGTATCCGAAAATGGGCTGGGATGGCTTTAAGAAACGAGGAGATGGAATTTGAAAATTGCCTGAGATGTGGGAAGAAGTGGCTTTCGTTGATCTGTTCACTCATTTTTGACCACAAACAAACGGGTCGAACTGATTTATGCTTTCAAGTTTATAATCATATATGTATAAAATTTTCCGATTTGTGTACATCTCTTTCAGTACACATATATCATTTAAATTTTGAACTACTGCTATTGGTTTATTATTGTGATTTCTGAAGGATTGAAAAAGGTTCTCAAATAAGCTAAAGAGCTTTGTTTGATGTTGAAGTTATTTATTATACCAACTTTCTTTCTGTTTATTTATGAGAAATTCTTCAAGCGTTTGGCGCACAATGCGTTCCATAATGCAATTTTCGAAAAATCAATTTGGAGAAGCGTTAAACTTGTTCAAGAACAATCGATAGAAAAATGAGCGAAAACCCTAAAAATTGTACAAATTAAAATAAATACATTTTACATTTATCAACAGTAGTGTATTGTGGCTGCAAATCGTGGCTAGGTAGGGTATCCATGGTTCGTCTTAGAAAGTTCATACAGCTTTTCGGGTTTCTTTGATAAATCATGATATTTGTTTTGTTTGTGTACAAACTTTCAATCGTTAGAAAAACGATGTTAAAAAAACTATTAGAAAACCAACTCATTGAGCATCAAAATGTGCATATATGGATATATGAATTGATCGTTTGCAACAGCTTAAGACATACCAACGTATTCTAATTTAATCATTGAGATGATAATAATAACCTACAGGTGGTAAACAGATGAGAATGCAGACAGTGTTGTCGAGCGGGAACGTAAGATTGTAGAACGAAGTGTTGCTGAGGAAAGGTGATAAAATATTTTTGGACCGGTGCTCTGTTCTCTCTTAAGCCTTAAGGAATAGGTTTTTTTTTTTTTTTTTTTTTTGGTAATAGTAAAAAGATTTTAATATAAAGCATTTAAAAACCATTTCTGTTTTAACACATTTTCCCTTAAACTTCTTGTGATGAGGGTGTATTAAGCTTATGCAAATGTGCGGAACATCTAGATGGATTTGAAACAAATGCACTTTTTATCATAACAAGCGATTTCGAATTTTTCTCTGAATCGATTTAACCACGTCTGTCTGCCTGATCATTGCTCTTTTATTCTTATACGCGATCTCCAAATTGAAGTTTTCAAAATATTTTTATAAAATCGAAAATGGATCCTTTCAGACTATTTTTATGCATATTCCTCATATAAGGACCTATGTTGAAGAAGTCGTTCCAAGACGATATTTTGGTATATTAAGTAAAACATTTGAGTCTTTTTTGGACCCTCTCCCTTGCAAATGTTAAAATAAAGTTTTATTAAAACAAATGTAGACTGCACTGGTCTGTTTTTCAAACCTTTCTATGGCCACAAGTTATCTCTTCATTTTTATGGTTTTTTATTCTATGACAAAGTTTACTAAAGAATTACATTAGCCAAAGTAACGTAGAGTATTCAATATTGGGCATTGCCCGACTTCTTTTAATTTATTTTCGTGTTCAATATATGATTTTAAACTAACGTTATCTTTCCATTGTGCAAAATTAATTTGAAATATATTGAAATAACCGGAAACGGTTGTATTTCTGATTGTCGCATAGTACTTTGCAATAAACATTTTTAGTAAAAAAAAATTAATTACATTTACTCTTTATGCACATCAAAGGAGGGCAAACATTAATCTTTCCATCATTCTCTCTGTAAGTGAAAAAGAATCAATCGCTTGAAGTATTTTCAATAGTACAAGATGCTAAGCAAGCTAATCGTGACTGTCTGTCCGCAAGTGTGTATAACACACATTGGTCAGAAAGATGTGAGGGAAGAGCAGGAGATGGGGAGTGGCCGCATTCTATGAGATGTGTGCTCAACTCGCCTTTATCGACTGAGCATTCACTATAGCTAGCCTATCGAACAAGGTCTACCGCACTGAAGGTTGGATCCGCGAACGCCGACTGCGTAGTCGCGACTCTTATCTAAATGTATAATTTTTTCTGTGCAAGAATTCTCGAATAGAAAGCTAATAAATGGAGCACACGTTTATGGCTTAGACTTACATCATGCAAAGGGACGTAGATTCCTAACGTATGCGGAAGCAATTGTTATAAGGTTGAAGAAAATTAAAACGAAGGACGAAACTCCAAGCTCAATAATTTAAAATTGAGATATCGAGTACATATTAAAGCAAGCACTTCTAAGATCCATTTCGAATATGGACAATTAGCACACTGATGATCTTTGTATATCTACTTAATAGGGAGCGTACTCAAGGTTTTCTTTAAGCATCAAAGTCAGTTAATGTAATATTTTGCACTGCCTCAGAAATTGCTTTGTCACTATAAACTAAAAATGTTATTCATCTCGAAAAATAAATTAATGATTGATTGGTTTTTGCCGGAAGAGTTCTCCTATGATGTTGGCTTCGACTGCTCTTTACATAAAAGAGAATATTAAAAAAGATTTCTATAAAAAGAGAAAAAACAAGCAAATGAAGTGAATATTTTTTCTCTTAAAGTTTTTTTATCAAAGCAATAAGCTGAAGGCATCACGTGCCGCGATTTTTTATTATGTTTTCTTTACAACAATTACAGAGCAAAAAAAAGTTTTCTCACTATTGATGTCTGTAGTGCAACATCGTCTCTCAAAGTTCGATGCAGATGTAGTTTACGTGAGCTAAGCATTATTAGGAGCTGGTTACCGTTTCTCTGCTGGCAATTGAAACAGAAATCATTTTTCAGACTTTGCTTAATACCAAGACTGATCTGACTGAACACTCGTTCGAAATTTGTGAAAAGTATTCTGCAGTGCTGTAAGCGTCAAGGTATGTCCCATTCTTAATATTAAAATTTTTTTTTTTGTTTTTGCAATGAATTCACGAATTAATTTCATAGGTATGCGTATAATTAGGGCGCAAACTTGAATAGGCAGAAACATTGTGCTTCAAAAACAATATATGTCCACTACGTGTAATGAAAGGCTTAAGTTTTTCACATCTGTTTTTAGTTAGTTTTCCCATTAAGTGTGCCGGCAGGTTCTAAAGAAAACTAAATAGTGGAGTGAAAATCGCTGAAGGTAAGTAAATTGTATTCTGAATTGCTAAGCTAAAAACTTTAAAGCATATGATCATCTACTGACCATTACAGGCCGCTCAAAACGGAAAGAATGATTAGTAAGTGGCTTGCAATCAAGGTGTGGCTCCCCTCCCGAAAATATTACATCCAGCTTTAGGTCACGAGTGGCAAGGGCTTTTGTGAATGCATGCTGTACGGTTTCAAGATTGTTTTTAATCGACTTTTATTTTTATTAACTTATCAAAATAGTTGTTCTTCTTCACTTTAGACATTCTGGTTAAACGTGAACGCGAAAAAATTGTCTGAGCTTTAATAAGATCAAGTGTTAGCTGACGTTATTGTTTGGCACTCGAATTTTTTATTAATTTATTGACTGTAGATGTTATAGATACCTTTGAACGCGTGTCATCATCCGTCACGTTCTGTTAATTTTATTTTATTTTTTTTTTTTCAATATATGAACAAGTGCAATTCAATGAAATGTTGTGTTCCAAGAAGAAATTGAACATTTGAACTAAATAAATTTGATTCAAAAAGATTATAAATTTATCCGAATTGCAATAAAGAGCCAACCACTAGATATGCTGTCTACCAGAACAAAAGGTAAAGAACAAAGGTAAACAACAAAAAATCAATCACCGGCCACGTACAAATAGATGGATATCAAGAATCGAAATGAATAAAAAGAAGAAATGCTTCGAAAATATACGAATATATAAATGTGTTTGTGTGTATGTGCATATGCGTATGCTTATGTGTGTGCATCAAAAAATACCTACGTAGTACAAAGAGAAATTTTTCCTTTGTCTGCATAGCCACGTATTATGAGGAAAATTTATTTCTTCTGATATCAAAATGGAATTAATTTTTTTGGTTATCACCAGAATATTCGAAACACAATCAACCATGATTTATTACATCATTTCAGTTAATTGTCATATCTGATTATGTTGTCAAACAGTATGTTACAACAGTGGCGGATTTTAACATTGTTTTCATTATTAATATTATTACCGTTACGTCGTTATGTCGTTGTTACGCTAATGCTCTCCTTATAATTACCGTTTGCTAAACTTCCTCTGCGAAGATATTTCGCACACCACCAAAAACACTTACACCAACCCAAAATTTCATAGATATTTGATAACTGTAAACAATGGAGACACAAACAGCATGTACGCACAAGCGACGCATAGCCAAACTATATAGAAGTAGGAAGAAACGACATAAACATTGAATTATTTGCTGCTTGTTATCAAATTGCATCTATTCCGTTCGAATTGCTCTGAAACTTGGTTTATTCAAGCAGAAAGCCAACTGGTGTCAAAGCATATCATTCAGATTTTGACCGGCTTACCATAGGAAGTTGTTATGTCGTTATTTGATTGCATACAAAAACCATTAACAAGTAACAAATAAGAAGAACTTAAAGAGGGCAACCGAAACACTTCTTAAATGAAGACTTTAGGCTAGAGCAAGTTGTACAGGTACATCAAGGAACTGGCTAAGAATATTCATTCGGATTGACCGACTGTAATATAAGGAAAGCTAGGAAGAGAAGTTTCGGAGAAGTTTCATCCAGAAACGAAATACGCTCATCCGAAGCCTTATCAAACAATAAAACGTACTATACGGAACTATCTGACTACCGTCATTTTGATATTTTTCAGATTTCAAGGTTCTAAAAAACACTTTTAAAGGATTGTGACGTTTTAAAGTTTTCTTCGGAAAATTTTTATTTGAAAAGACCCGTAAATAGCTATAATCATTTTTTTCTACCTGTTCTAGCTTTCGAGATGCCCACGAAATGTCAAAACGAGTCATTTTCATCTCCTCACAACCAACTGAAATTTGGCATAAATAGTCCTCGATCAATTGAGAGCCGCATGGCCTAATATGGGTATAATTTTCCTGCGTGCACGTCCACAACAGTTGAAATACTGAAGCAAAATCCGAAAAAAATCAACAAGTTTTCCATATTTTCAAGCCCTACGTCACTTGTGGGACAAGGATTTATTATAGTTTGTGCGGATGTACGCTACGCCCAGAAAAACTTGCGATAGATTTATCTTCTAGTATAACTTTCCATTCAGAATTACCTTCTGAATCACGTTCAGTATCGTTTTCCGTAGCTCTTCAGATGTTTTGATGAAATTTGGGACGCGCCCCAAGCGTAAAGCGTTTATTTTATAAATGTAGGAATAACATAAAAGTGAATATTAGTTTCGTTCAACAGTGTAAAATCCTTTTTACACCTACGACATTAAGATGTACAAAAGGTATTAATATTAAAGGTTGTTTAGTAAACCTTAAATCGGATCTATTTCCCAACGCAACTATTTAACCCATAAATATAGACATGTTTGTGGATTGATAAGGACTGGTTATGAAGTAGTACATTTTTCGAACTGATCATGCTAATGCTTCCGGAAATTATATGCGTACCACCTGTTTGGGAATAGTTCTATAGAGTCCACCAGTAAGTTATAGAGGAAAATAAAAAAAAATTCTCAGTTTTTTCAACTTGCTTTAGTCGTTTAGCTATTCTGAGCATATATGTGGCTAGATTACGCCCTTCAAAGCTTTTAATCTTGGATTATTCATGAATCAAGGAGTCTTTGCACCAAATTAAAGCTTGCTACTGAACCGAGAAGAAAAAATGTGATCATAGGTATTCAAAGCGTATTTCATATAGATACAAATCAAAAAAAGTTTTGTAACAATGCACGCCCCTATCATCAACCCGAAAAAGTATCAAATTGATGTGCTGGGTAGTTTTGGTGTTAAAGCCGCTATAATGCATATTTATGACTCATATTTGAATAAATTAACAGGTTATTATAAAATGCGAATATTCACATTCAAACTTGAACTTTGACAATGAAACAACACTTTGCTAGGCTAGCTAACAATATAGTGTATATAATGTATCACACAATGTACGTACATAGTTAGGAAAATCAGATATTTTGATAAATTAAGTCTCACTAAAAATTAGCCTAATGTCCGTGATTTCTATGTGCAACTATTTGTTGACGAATAAAGTTGAATCGCGGTATTCGATCAAAAAAGTTGAGAACAAGCAATAAAATGTTTTTTTCTTTATAATCAAATTGTCAACGAATTGGAAAAAACCTCCGCTCTCCGAAAAGTTATAATTCTTTAATTACTATAATAATTACTATCGTTAAACTAATTTTAGAAACTTTGCGGATAAACACGTAGCATTGGAAAAGGGGCATAACAATATTATTCTGTGAATAGCTGTTTGGGTGCATTATTTCAAGAAATAAGATTTGCGGCTGTGTTTATTACCCGGAAAAAATCGCCAGTGGAACGAATATGATGCAAAAGGTGAAAATGCGCGAATATCTCTCAAAAATCAAGATCATGTTGACACTTTTCTGTTAACATCGCGGCCACCACGTCGAACTGTTAATAGGAGATGTTATTTGGATGCTGTAAAGGCAATGAGATTTATTAGGAAAAATAAATGCAGAACAATTTGCTTTTTTTATCACTGTAGTGTACAAGACGACTTAAAGCAAAGTCTAGTAGACCGAACTAGAAGTTTACAAAGAATATAATATGCATGGTACAGTGTTGGTTCATGGAATATTTCAGACAGCGTTCTCATTAGGCTAACTGGCAACGTTAAATTATGCCGGACGACCTCTACCCATATGTTATACTGGATGATCGAGTAAGAGGTTTTTTCTCTAAAACTTTACACAAAACTGATGTTTGTGCTCAGTATTGCTTGCTTAAGCACCATGCAAACATACAACGTACAGAAATTGTTAAAACTTATTACGAAAATAATGAATCCATTCGGTCTACGCCTCGCACATATATAGGATATTTGATTAAATGCCTTCGTAGATAAGAAAAACTTGTTACGGTGATAAAAGTTAACTCTAGGGGTGGATTGTGAGCTGAGATGGAAAATTGGCGTTGCAGTTACCTTCAGTGGGGAATGGCCTTATTTTCCAAGATTGCTGGTGTTACTGGGGAAATAAGAGTAGATTTAGAGTACAGTAGAAAAGTGCCAGGAAGTTGATTGTGCCTCAAAAGAATTTTGACAAAAGTCTCGAAAGAGTAATTTGCATGGAATTATTATTGAATAGCAATTTTTTATGATCCAATATCCAACATAAAAATAAAATCGTATTGACAGCTTTTGCGGGTTTATTTCTATACACGCCACCGAGGAATAAGGGGTATATTCCTTTTATCAACACATTGAGAATACCCAGAACGAAGCTTCAGAGACTACACAAAATTTGTATATTTTTGATTAGCATAAATTCTAGAATTGATCCGTTTGGGTGTCTGTCCGTCTATGTGTTCTCCACGTAATGTTCTCCATGTAGTCTCTATATAACAAAAACTGTGAACAACTTTGCTTTCCGTGTTTTTTGTTTGTGACTCGTTCACGATATGAATTTCCACTTTTACTTAGAAAATAGAGAAAATCAGCCACGCCCAACCAAGGTTATAGAGTATGAAAATGTACTTCTTCTTCTTTTTTTAGGATCACGGTGATGGGTATAAAAAATTTGACGCTAAACAAAACAGTATCACAAAATTCGAATAATCGCATGCATTGTTGGCCGCTAGTCTTTAAATACTACGCGTATTTGAGAAGAAAAAGTAAGTTCTCTGATAAGGAATAGTAAAATTTCACTCAAATTTGCAGCCTCAGTGGAAGCGATAAAATAAACTCGATGCATCGTTATCTCCGGTATTTATAGATAAAATAAATGCGTACCGGCTTTTTACAAATGAAAAAAAAAAAAACATTTGTCTATAAATTTTTTTTTATTTTTTGGTTGAGTGGTTTCAGATAATGGTTAATATAACATAAAGGCCTCTGCATTGGTATTGTATTTAAGTGAAGACAGAGAGAGAGAGAGCGCTGCTTAGAAAATAATCTCAGTAATGCACTTACAATGCGTCATTGACTCTTATGAGATAAAGAAAAAGGAAATTAGAAAATTCAAAATTTTCTATTTGTATGTCTAATGCACAGGCTATGGTAGACTTATTAAACATTTGCAACGTGCGGAGATGCTCATCGAGCATGCTACATAGTACGTAGATTTTAATAGACACTGAACCGAGAAATTTACTTAGAAAAGCATGTCGGTCTGTTTGCCAATTCAAATTACTATTGCTTATATATATATATATATATATATAGCTTAATCAGTTGAATGTCGCGGCCTCATAAATGGTGTTGCAAAAATTAGGTGCACACGTTATACTTGTCATGGAGAAACGCTAATTGTGACGAGAACGCTCTTCGATGAAAGCTTATTAGTTACGAATTTGGTGAAAGAGAACAAATTAGTTGCGATATATTTCCTCTTCGAACTCAGACAACACGATACACGAACGCCGGCATTTAATTGTCCCGTTCGTTGAGAAACATAACAACGTACACATTTTTGCTTATTTCAAATGTTTTTTAGGAATGCATTGCCGGGATGCAGGAATGGCTCGAAAGGTAATTACAACGAAGTCCGCAAAATTAAATTAAAAAAAAAATTGGAATAAAACGGAATGAGGTAAGAGTTTTCGGCCGAGAACTTTTAGAAAATCTGATATGCTTCCTCTTCTTATTCGTCTTGCTGTTAGATATTGCGCGAATTTGTATAATGATCGTAATATCGTAATGAAGTAGTTTAGAGGGGGATAACGAAATTCGGCGAAAGCCGAATATAATTTCTATTCTGTTTTATTTTGTTACATTTGTTTTTAATATTTGTTATAAATTTTAGCTATATTTCTAGATTTGGTGGCGATGCAATGAGGAAAGAATTTACACATTATGCTATAATCAAGTGACACATACACACACATACACACATACACATACACAAAGTAATAAATGACTTGAGGTCAGCATAGGACAATGAACCGAATTAGTTCAAACGTACATTAGCGTTCCGCTATACTGAGAATTGTCATATTTGAAATTGTGCGATTTTATTGCTTCTTTTTTAAAATATATATATTTCGTGCACATGTATAGCTTTCTTCAATTATTAACCGTTATTGTGATTTTATTAAAGCGCAAAACAAAAGGCACTCACGTCGACACACGCGATGTATTCATTACAATATTTTTGACTTGTTGCGCCGACTTGTAAATTTCAACTGAAACCTCGTGAAGTTCCTAAGAATACAATATAGCGAGCCTCACGAGTCTCACACCAAAAGTACCTTATTGTACAGGCGATTGCCTAGTCATTGTGTGATATAAGTAAAAGCATTTAAGCATACTAAGGTTTGGCATTCTTCATGTACTTTGTTTGTTGTTGTTAGCAGTTGCACACTACACCTTTATCAGAATAAAAGAATTTTTTGTTTTTTTTTTTTTTTTTTGCCTCTAGAGTATGTCTCTTTCTTTTTCTACAGTGCATTTCAAGCAAGAACGCGGCTTTTGTGTGGACGCATTAACGACAATCTTTTTTACTTTTCAATGTTGGATTCTTCTCTATTTTCTATTTTTCCTTCTTTTTACTTTGTACACGACTTTTACATATGTTTTTTTTGTTTTTATTTTGTTTTTATTTTGTTTATTTATATCTAAACGTGATAGTCGGTATGAATGCACGCCTCTACAAGTGTGCGTTCAGACAGATAAATGAACGTTGAAATAACATATGATATATTCGTTAGGAGCGTGTATGCGTTCAAAAAGTCTCCAGCTTACCAATACACTATTGCTAATACTCGTTGCATTGCTGTTCGTGTGCATATGTATTGAAAAATTTATGAATAGGTTGTAAATCTAGTTTGGGCTTGAGTTGAACTTGTTTTATTTATCCTTGTGCGATGCATGTGTGTGTTTTTGTCTTGGGTTATCAGGAAAGCCGTTACGGACAGCTGTAAGTAAGTCAGCGCTCTAGTTTGCGAGTCAAGTTCTTTTGTAGAATGATTGCGAGAAAGTCTTAAGGTACGATGGTCACTCGCTAAGTCAAAAAGATATAAGCTCGTCTTGGCAATAGCTACAGAAGTTTCACTTTATCAACGTAACGTTTTTTAAGCTCCTTCCTTCATTTCAAAAGAAAGTCAATCAACAAACAATATATTCGCCTTCGGTGGCTACTACTTTTCCCATCGCTTAGGCAATTTTCAAATTCCATCTTGAGAAAATAGATTTTCGTTTGAAGCTATTCGCAAAAAAATTCATATTTGCTTATCGTCATAAGAATGGCAGCATCGTTCGAGCAAACAATAAGTCGTCTATTAAAGAAAAAGTCGCCTATCAGGAAGAAGTAGCCGGGAGAGTATAACATCCCTTCGAATTAATCAGGAAAAGTAAAGTTTTCCTTAAACTGAGTCTTTTTTGGCGCAGAAGTATACCGAGTCAAAGCTCTGGGAAACTGTGTTGCCTATGCTTTAATCATAAGAATTTGAGAATTGCAATTTTCTTCGGATTAGTTTACCCGATCAATCACAGGCAGGTGATTGCTTTGTTACTCTTGAATTCTGCTTTACCATCTCGATGAAAAATTTGATAAAATTATTCCTTAATCCGAAAGCAATGGAGAATACCGTCCGATTGTCTGTTTACCATAATTACTCGGCGTGTTTGAATGTTTTGAAGTGAAAATAGTTCACACTTTTAGTTAGCTTTTGCACCAAGGCGTACACCTTCCCCTTATTATACTTTATGGCGAAATTAATAAATGTCAACTAAATAATTATACGAATAAAATAACCAAACTAAAATTAAATTTCCGCCGCACTAGTCACAATAAAACACTTCGATATCAATTACGCCATAAAAACCGCTTGACGAAAACACGGTTTGTGACGCGTCCTTGACGCTGTACGGAATATGTTTGTAAGTCTGACAATTAAAAAATTTAAAACATAACAGCGGTAATCTCCTTTGCCTCGTTTTGCCCATATACAGTTTAAGGAAACTGAATAGTGCATAAAGGTAAACTGGATCGCTGAGACATAATAATAGAGAAACAATTCCGTTTATACAATATTGTCTTTAAGTTCGTATGGAGAGATCGCCGCGCTAAATAAATACATTTCAAATAAATTTCGTCTCGTTTGTGTGTGTATTACCGTTCCTTTTAAAATCCATTTTTGGAATAAATTAAATACAATACTAACGAAGGATGCAGGCATGTTCAGTTCGTCAACAGGCTTGCAGCAACTAGAAAAAAGTATCAGACATCCCATAAAATAGGTATGTTGCTAATGTATGTTAGGTCTCAATCGACCTAAGGATGTCCGTCTGCCTGTCCGCCTGTTTGTCTGTCGGTTTGTTTGACGTCAAATTTGGCAAAAGCGCTAGATGTTATTGTAGACAGGGTAATTTTGAAATTCAGTAAAATTAATTAAAGGACACGCCCACAGTATCATGTAAAAAAAGACCACGTCTCTTTTTAATAGCAGTAAAAAAAATCTGTTATTTTACTCATTACTGATAAACTGAAGCATATAAATATTCTAGTTCAATACAAAGGTTGTAGGTACAGTAGATTCGACTACAGCTAAACATAGTTTTTTTAAATAAAAATAAAATATTTTGTTAAATTGCAATTGAACAGACGTGGTACCTACAGTTAGTAAACGTCCAGTTGTAGGAACGCTTTTAAAACAATTTCCTGTGATTGGTGCCAGATAGTCTGAGTGGTATTGAGCTATTTACTCATAAGACAGTGGCAGTCATAGCATTATTGGTAGAACATCATTTGATAGTTGACTTGTGGATGTAGAAAAAGCATACGATTTTTTATCTCCCATAAGTTCCGGACGTTAGAAGGACTTGTGACATTTACAGCAAGACCTGACATCGAAAGCAACGGGTAAAAAATAGAGAGTTGTCGTTTTCGATTAAGAAAAGCTTGGGAAAGAGGTGTGGCGTAAATAAATTGTACCATCGTTGTAAGTTCGAACAGGCATTATGAAGCTGTTTAAAGAGCATTCTCTTTGCAAAGATATGCATTCTCTTTGCAAATTTTTAGGTGCTAGAGAATCTTGTGATTAACTCATCCATCTGCTGCGATTTTTGAAAATATAGAAACTAAGTGATAAAGTGTGGGTATCTTATGGAAAAAATGAACTAAACATATAGAATCGAGAAGAAATTTCATATTGTGATGAACCTTACCTTAGTTTGATGTCAAGAAATGGCAAGACACCGTTATTGTTGTGCGGTCTTTGTTAATCAGTACTATTATCTAAAACTTTTCTGCCACAGATCTAATTAGAATCTTTGAGCTAAACGATTCAACGACAAGGCTTGTAATTAGCTGCAAATAATGTCTTTGAAGGGTCGTGAAAATAATCGTTTCCTTACAGAGCAAACTTTATTGATCAAAGTGTCAGAACCCAGCAGAATGATTACAATTAATTACAAAATATTGTACAATAATTTAGTGGGTAATGGAAGCATAAACCGTTTAATTACGTAAACGAGTTTTTTTTTTCTCTTTCTCATGAAAGTAGCGTAAAATTGCTCAAGATATTTTCTATGACAAAAGAATTTAAAATGCTTCGATTACATTTAAATTGAACGTCGTTGTAATTTATTCTAAACTTAAGGGGAGACTATTATGCACGCTTTATACGTGAGCAAACAATGTATTTAAGGTTATTTACTTACAAAACAATAAGCAATTTAAATCT
This sequence comes from Glossina fuscipes, assembly GCF_014805625.2. Lineage (NCBI taxonomy): Eukaryota > Metazoa > Arthropoda > Insecta > Diptera > Glossinidae > Glossina > Glossina fuscipes. The sequence goes on along the minus strand of NW_023998421.1, from coordinate 4,836,634 downwards.
GATGTCTATAAGGTTTTAGCTATTAATTGTGTGATTGTTGTTAAGGCAGGCCCCTTAATATAGGGCGATAGTTACTTTAATTTCTGCGTTCACCAGGTAAAGTTTAATATCATAACTTTCGCATTCTTTCCTACAAAAACTTACCTTACATTACGAAAACTGTACAATCTGAAGCTGCATTTGCCTCTTCGAGTTAATTACGCTGTTGCGCCACCTTTCTTCATGCCGCATGTTAGTTATTGCATTGAAGTGTCTTGCTCTTGCTGTCGTTTAACTTGGACGTCTTACGCGTTTTATTCATAAAGTCATACTCAGAGACCACGGTTCCTGCTTCGTTCAAGCTTTTATGAAGTTCTTTTTCCACGTGAATTTCTCCTATTGCTGACCCTTCAGTCGAATTGTTTTTATGTTTATGTTATAGTTTCTCTTAGATAAAGTAATTACACATCCCTTGTCGTATAGGTTTGCAGTTACAATAATAATAATAATAGTAATAAAAGTTTCTAAACGGCAACCATCCACAAAATGACTTGGCTTTGTTTAATGCACCATAAATTAAAAAACTGTAAACTATATCTACATAAATAAGATCTGATTAGTAAATTATTTCTAATTAGCTGCACCTGGGTTCAATTGTTCTTCACACTTTAATTACAGTAAATAAAATTTTCAGTTAATTGAGCGCAATTTCAAAGATTACATGGAAAGACGAAAAAAAAAAAAATGAAGCAAAACAGGGTAAGAAAAATAATCGGCTACTACTAGTCCTATTACTAATTCATGATGTTTAGTTATGGAGAAACAAGTCTCCCGTAAAAGTAACGCTTACTCTACTGTATATCTTTTAACATATTTTCACCTTGCTTTCGCAAGCTCCTTCATCGAGTCTTCGCTCTATGTCGTTTTTAAAGAATATTGCGTACAACCCTAGAGAACTAGTTTCTGGCTACTTTTCGCAACCACATGACAGTTAGGCGTCGATATGTCTGCATCTCTTGCACTAAATCCTATGTTAACCTAGACGTACGTAGTCCTAGAGTTGACCTTATTTTATTTGCAATTACTAATTAAGAAGATAAGGGAAGATAAAGAAGAGGGGATCAAAAAGATTAATAACGGATCAAAAATTTCCTCCTCTTAAACAAGCTTCAATTTTGTATACGGCATCAATTATTACATCATTTTCATAAAAATACGATTTATATAATTTTGCTGAATATTTGACGTCAATTTAGGCCGTATTTTCATCTATTTGCAGAAGCCGTCGTAGACAATTAACCAGAAGATTAATTGAGAATGTTCGATTAGTCAGGTAAAATTATCTCTGAAGCTAGCTTCGATGAATTAAACGCTTTAAAAACAGTTATATACGACGCATAAATAATCGTAAATTATTAATTAATTACATGAAATTATGACATTTATGACAGACGCTTTAAAATAATACTAGCAATAATTTTCATAATTAAAGACACGAATTATAACGCTTCTAAAAACGCGCATGTAATTAAAAATTTGTGTACATACACACGTCTGCGTTAAGTAGAAAGTGGACTTAAAATTAAAATATATAGAAGAAGAATTTCGTGATTGCAGAAACTGTTTAAGAAACAAACACGTAATGAAACTGATAGAAGAGAGCAAAAATTTTGGTTGATCAATTTTAAGGAATTTTTGATCTTACGCGGCTTTCAAAGCATTGCTGCTTTAGAGTATTTGGCAATGTTTCGAAAAGACGAAGATATTCACATGGACTCGATGCCTGTGTTGATAAAACTTTGTGTGAGTTTAGAACTTTGTACACTGCCCTCTGCCAAGTGTATTATCGAAAGGTTAATAGGTATTTGAAACTATGTATGAAAGTAGCGAAGTAATTTATACGAGTAACCGCATGACTTTACACAATATTCCTTGCGTATTTTTAAATAGTTGAAGGTATGAATTAATACCTTACAATAGAACAAAGCTATACTAGAGAGCATACATCAACATGTAATTAATATCAATCATTTGTGTTTGTTTCGAGGAAACTACAAATTATAAATATTGTCGCTTAGAAACTAATTTTGAAACAAGATAATTAGAAAATCGAACAATTGAAAATGACTTTAATGTGCTACTATTAAATATTCCACTTCCCCATGCAGTTATTCATGCAACCAATTTTTAAAATAAGATCTTGCATGGGAAACGGTCGGAAAAGCATTCTGATCTGATGATATATTTTTAATAGCGTTCGAACAAATTGACAGATGGGCAGGTGAACGTAAATTGATTCGAGTTAATAAAGGGTGGGTCTATTTAAAGCTCTACTGCGTGTTGCATACATTCCCAAAAATCTAATATACCCTTGTAGCGCAAGTCGTGTGCTACCGCGGATAGCGCCGTATTTTGGAAAACCCTTTTGGGAAACAGACATGCTTTATAATGTTAGGTGAGCGTGGCGGGATTTTTCCCCTTGTACAGAATCGTAGGCTCACATATTTCTAGCCGATACTATCATTTTCGCCGACAAGCGAATGTTTACCGCAGATACTACACTAATGGACAGACGGACAGGCGGATGTGTTTAAGTACTTTATGCACCTTCCTCCTGTGCGTGTACTTTAAAATTGGGCAGACGTGGCCAGTTTTTCCCGTTTTCATACAAGTACTATAGCATCCCCATAGAATTTTTATGGGTTTATCTGAAGTAGTTTGTAAGTAATGAGCCAAAAATCAATTTTTTACTCCTTTTAGAAACCTTAAGCACTCTCAATTGACGCGGTACTGCACGCGCAATAAAGAGAGCTCAATGTGCAAATTAAAACAAAATTGCTCGCATAGAACCCCTGAATCGATAAACGAGTTCACGTTTTCGAGTTTTTTTGAATCGATGAAATACTCCGTGTTGAGTGAATTCACCCTTGTAAAAGAATGCTTCCTGCGTTTTCTTAGATTAAATTTCATAAAATTTAACGATCACCATGTAACCAAGTTATTTAAGTCAATTTGAAGCGGATACGATTGCGATTCCACAAGAAGGAAGAAAACAATTTAATATCGTCAACGTGCATTAAGATATGGTTTGACTTAATCACCGAGGGAATTGCGGAATAAATAAAAGAGGCCCTAAGTGGCTGCCACAGCACAATGCGATAAATATAAATTGCAAGTAAAGTTCAATATCTTTCAATTAACTTAATCACTTTTGTAATTGTTGCGACTTTAAAACGGTACGAAGCTATAAAATAAAAAACAAGCAACTACAACAGCTTAGTTAACGCGTGCTTAATTATCAATGTTTCCTTTCCAATTTTGCTGTTATGCAATAGAAACGGAAATTGAAAATAATTTTAGGGAAAGCGATTTCCAATTTTGGTCAATTTTATCGCATGTTGTTTATAATAATGCATGGGATATTTATTGCAACTGAACTGAGCATTCGCTCTTATTTATCCTATTTTATGTAACCCGATCAGCCAATTCGTGCTGAATAAAGGGGCTGCTTCCACGCCAGTTTAGATAATATATTTTACAATTAATACCAATCAAATATTTGGCAACAAAGTAATAAAATAATAAAAAGAAAATAAATAATAATAAAATAGTAAAACGAAATTATTATTATTATGTATATCACTATCCTGACCTAACCGTAGCGTCCCTGGAGACACTGATCACGGACTCTGTCGCTTGTTTCGATTATTGGCGCATGGCCTAAACTTTCGTTCTTTTGAAGGAATAAAAAATTTGATCGATACGTGACTCGCCTCAAAAGATGAACAATTTTTTCGATGCGGGATTCCTACGCTATCCGAAGGATGAGAGAAAATAGTGGCGAGCGATGGACAATATTTTGAATAGTAAATGTATAACCAGTTATTTGCAATAAAGAATGTTGAAAAAGCAGTGGCCCGAGCAAAGTTGTACACCCAATAAAGCATTAAGCGCGTGATATATTTTTGGTAGCATTTTCAATAATTACGACGTCAGTCAAACTTTCATTCGTTAGTCATAATTAACAATTTGTTCAGTTTATTTGTTCATTTATAATAATGATGTATACATATTAATTAAGATTTGTCGGAAATATGGACTGGCACTGTAATTTCTTCTGTAAGATTAAAAATGAAAAGCAAGTACTTTGAACCCGTGATCTTCGCATTTCTAATGCAATTAGAAATTCTACAATAATCGCAACGATTAAAAGATTGTTTTCAATTATTCCTTGCAGGCATCGCCAGTCAGCAAATTAAATAAAACTATCAATTAAAAATGATTGTATAATTTTATGCATGTAATACATTATAGCGAGTGAATTACGGAATTTGCGGAATGTTTCTAAAACACAGAAATACGCACAAGCGATTTTATAACACATGTATTATTTATTATCAAATTAGCGATAAAAGACTAATACACATGATTAAGCGTTATTCTTCATTGAATTGTGTCGTAATCGTGCTTCTTTGTTCAATAAATTTAAGTTCAAATATACAGAATCGGTTATCGCTCTGCTTACAAAATCCTAAAGTACCTCTAATAGTTCTTTGTTTGTTCGAACTGACTGTTGCTCTAAGATACGATATTGTGAGTATTGCAGGGGTTTTCATTAAGCACTCTGAGCTAATCGCACTTTTAATAACTTTATGTATCACCAGCTGCGTGCTATGTTGCGACAATTGACTGAAATCGCTTATCAAAATATGTCATTCATGTTATGACTATGAATAAAATACGAACAATATTATATTATTGATCAAATTCACGAGAGTTACAACGCACAAATTTCAGATCGAAATGCATCTTTCCGACAGAATGTAGTTTTGTTCATACATTTTTTTCTTTTATACGCTACACAACATATGTTGCAAGGATATATTAAGTTAGTACAAATATCATGCCGATCGATTGAAAATGATTTTCTGGATCCAGTATATTATTCATTAAATCGCAGTTAAATTCAGATACTCTTTTTTTATTGCATGCGAAGGGACGTTGTTTCCTAGTACTTTTACCATGTACTCATAAATTTCGGCCGCGCATTTACAGTTTGTCAATTTCTCCATTTTTATAAAAACTCAAAAGTACGTCGACTTTCCTACTGTAATTGAGGATTGATAAGATAAAGTCATGTTTGTCGATCACTGCCCGTATATTGCTCAAATTTGGAAAAACTATTATATGAAAAAAATTGAGCATTTTCAATATTTCTTGAAAAACCATTTTTTGAATCGCGACACTTACGAAAATAAGCGTATAGAGCAACAATGATGTTTCATGATATATCTGTATCGCGTTAGTCTATATTTTCAAACCCTTAAAACTTTTTCAAAATGTAACACTTTTCGCGGTTAAGTAACTAAGTTTCATTTCCTTCAAACCTTTGATTTAGCGGACCTCCGATGAAGAATATTTAATGATTACCTTGGTTCGACTACAACGTTTCAGTTTGTTTTATTTTATTTGTTGTATTACAATATCAATATAATTTTATCGCATTGATTTCGCCTATATATATGTATGTACATATCTTCTTTGATGTGGATCAATCACTCAGTGGATTCGCGTAACACGTTGACGGCAAAGAAGAAGTGTGGAAAGAAAAGCAGATAGGCAAAGTGATGGACGCAGCCTAGTGGGTGTTCGCCCAAACGCTACGTCTTAAGTCTTTATCAACTAAAAATTCATTATGGCTGCGGCCAGAGTAAACTCTAGCAGATATGGGATTTCAATCCACGAACGTTGGCTTGATAGTCGTTGTTCTTAGCTACTAGGCTACTCCTGCGGATGTTTACGCATATTTGGAAGAGGTCGACTAAGACTTTTACGCCTCTCAGTCTCATGTAAATCAAGAACTCCTTCTTTATATCTGCGATTCCATGTAAAAAAGTCGGTTAAACACAAAGGAACTAATGGATTAATTGGTTTAGTGATTAATGGATTATTGATTTAGTTGTTTGACTTGTTTCCTAACAATTTTCAACAATTTATTTCATGAGCATTTTTCATTCATTATTTTTAAGCAACTTTTAAAGTCTCTATTGAGTGCATCTGTCATAGATGATTCACATTAACGCTAGTCGTAAGTTATATTATTATTGTGTTGTGTCATACACATGCATCAATTAGAGAGTCTGAACTTTGCTTAACATTTTACATAGTTATAGTTAATGAGTCTTTTAGCCATGATTTATTATTTACACATTAACAGATCTTTTTTTTTATCTAGAGTTAGTCATTAGGCCTAATTCCCTAATCAAAGAAGCTTTATGCATCTAAACGGTTTTATGATAAGAAAAAAAGAGAAAAGAAACAAAACTAATTTCTTTTTTTTTTTGGCAGTGGTCACCTTTGTTTATTACAATTGGCCCTATTACCTATTAAAATCGATCGTGTTACAATCCATCAGTAAAGTGAGATTAACGGCTGCGCATTTCGTCAAATCGTAACTGGTTTCACCTCATCTTGACACTTCGCTGTTATTTAAAGTCACAGCAACCTAAGAATGGGCGAAAATTCTCTTAAATACTTTCTCTAATAAACATGGGGAACAAATTTCGGAGAGAAAAACATGATCAGAAGACATTTTTGTACTCAAAGGTATGTATAAATATATAAACAATTATACCGTTTCCAGAGAAGGATAGTTTAAATTAAACAACAACTAAAGAATACCGAAAAACAATCACATCCGTACTTAGGTTAGGTCATACCAACCTAAAAAAAATTAAAGGACTTTGCCTTATAAAAGAAAAAGAAATAGAAAGCATTCCAAATTTTAATTGTAAACGACCGAACATCATTACAGTCATTTATATTCGCTTTTCAAAATAAAGCCCTATAGGGAAGAGTGCTCGCCCTTGGGCCAAAAGCTGTGAGTGTATCAAATTTCATTAAAAAATTTGCTACCTTGAGGTTGAACATACGAAAGCACGAAGGACAAACAAGGTTAGATCTAAATCGATCGGTATAATAAACGGAAGTCTATCTCATGTCGTTCTGAGTCGTCCACACTTTCGTGCAAATTGATGTATCCTTGTCCCACATGGATACCGCAATCTGCCGCAGTTTCAATGCGGCAGGCATCACCTTGGTCATAGCGTAGTGATTGGTCAGTCGGCGAAGGCATAACACTTATCGATTGGGCACACACCTACCACGTTGCGGAGGCTTCTCTATCACCTTCTCTTTCTAGCCGTTACTGTATTGCACGAATAGCGAACATCCCCTAAGTCTCTTTTTCATATAATAAATAATTGGAGGGAAAAAAAGGGATGTAGAAATGATGTAAAGAAAAAAAAATCCGCGTTTGCATGAAAAGTAATTGAGTACACATAGGATTTTCGTTGCAATATCACTTCTTATTAGCTCCTTTTTAGATTACATCGTTAGTTCATTTCGGAGCTACAGCTGATATTAATACAGATTTACTAAGATTATCAGGCGAGTAATCATGCAAGCAGGCCACTATGAAGTAGGCGATCATCGGCACGAGAATCTAATCATGTTTCTCAATTACGTCCAATCTGGCGACAATAAAATTGTGGTCGCTGAGAGCAAATTTGCATTAGTGCAAGCAAAGTTACCACAAGTCTCGCTTTCAGAGTTGCGTTTGAAAAAAAAGGCAGCTGCAAAGGAAAAACATAAATAGCCGTTAGAAAATGAATTATAAATTCAAAAATTCAGAAACGTTAAAAACAAACAAAGTATGTCCGAAATTACTTTTCGTGGACTGTGATGAGAAAGAAAAAAAATCTTGGTAAACCTAAGTACAACTTTTTTTTTGGATATCGAGCTAAATGAATTAATTTATCAAGCAAATTCTATACAAGTTTCTATTCACTTCATTTTACATGCTTCTTCTTGTTCACCACATGTAGTTTTTTTATACAAAAAAAAAAAAAAAAGTCAATTTGGCTCTCATTTTTTACATTTCTCTCCGTTATTAAGGCAGTGTAATGGAAAACTTGGGATTAAGTATTGAAAACTTGGCGACGGTAGTAACTGATCGGCTTCTTGACGATAGTTAATTGTGTCCTAAGAACAACCAGACGATAATCACGGCGCTAATTGCCTGCTTACATGATTACTCCCACTTTTTTAATTATTCTTTTGCGCACCCTGTGGTTCGTTTCGCTTTTGTTGCCGTTGAGCTGTAACGAAGCGTATAAAAAAATTAAACGTATTTAACAAAATGTGCACGATTTGGTATGAAAGCAACAAAAGTTCGATAATTAAATCACGACAAACTCGTCGTTTAAATTGCTTGCTGCGATATGTTATCAATAATGGCTCAAGAGCAGCTCTGTCTTTGATGGTAGACGCTGCTATCCACAACCTCACTTAATAACGGGATTCTGTTGTTGTTAAAAAGAAGAAGAAGATTCTCTTTGATTCCGTTACTGTACTTCCACAATTATTATATGCTACCGAAATTTTGCATATCGTTAGATGGAAAATTTCGCAGCAAAATTGTTGTGCCCCATACTTCAGTCGTTCCCACACAAAATGTATCCAAATGTTGGGCAAAGTAACGAAATTTGGTGTTTCTAAAAGCTTCCGGCGGCTTTTAAGATATCAAAAAAGCGCAGTAGCCTTACGTCCAAGAAAGTTATTATAACTCGATTTTTACACAGTATTTTTACTGCATCTGTACGCGACTGTTAGAGCCAATAACTTGGCTTTTTTGTAATTATAACTCAAAATTTAATTGGTTTTTTGATCAGCATGTCTCCTACTATTCTTTAAGCTTAATATCTATTTAATAGTATTTCCTTTTCTTGCTAATTTTCTTTTAAGTTGATCAGTATTCACACGTGTGTCAGCTTGGGAATAGAGTGCAACATGCTCATGTTTACTGCCACATATTTTGGCAATCAATTCGAAATTGAACATTTTCCACTCGACTAATTCTTGTCTTGCTTAGCTTCCTATATGCTACGCAGCTCCATTTTCAAATCCTGCATCGCTAGTGGTACTGGGGAACAATAAACTTTTGCGGAAGTGTATAACACTCTCAACGCCTTGAGATAGACCGTTTATTGCAATTATAAAGTGGTTCTCAATTCATTCAAGTCTGTCTATCCATCTATCCGCCTGTGTGTCTTATACTCTGTGCGTTAAACCTGCACGAGCAAATTTTACGAAATTTTGTAAACGGCGGCTTTTTGGCCCAACAAAAACCTCCATTAAAGGTGGTTCGGATCGAGCCACTTTTTTGAACACTTTCCATATAACTTTTTATCTTAAGTAGTCGTTACATGAGTAAAGCCATTAGGCGAAGTGGCATAGCGTCTTTAATGGTGAGCCGTGAACTTTTATAATAGTTTTCCTTTTTGTAGGTTACACTCGTGTAGCTACCGTTACTTGGCTATTCTTGCTTACTCAGGGACAAGGGCTTTAAAAGGTCTGTAGCTAATTTCATCAACACTATTCAGCAACTGTCGGGTATGAAGATGAACTTAATTTCCATAACAACTAAGCATTAAACGGCTCTTAATGATATGTAAATTATCGTAAGAAGAGGTTGAGCGAAAAAATGTGTTACTACCATCCAGCTTTTGTGTCCCTAATGGTAATGGATTTACGAGCCTCTAGTGCAATGAGAATAAACTCATATTTAATTAATAGCTAAATAAAACGGCAGCATCTGTTGTTGTTTTCTTTTTTTTTTATAAAAATTCCATATCAAATTTTATTGTAAAAGTACAATTTAAATATAGTAAATATATATCCATATAAATTTATTATAAACGGTTTTTTTCAGAGATATAAGTACAAAACAATACCACTTAAAAACGTTTCATTTTACTTGTTTTTTTTCTCCTTTATATTGAATTTTAAAAGGCTTTTATGTAAAAGTAAAGTTTTACACAATATATATATATATTTATATAGAAAAAAAAGTAATTAAGGCATTGTTTGTTAGTTTTACATTCAAATAAAAAAAAACTGAAACCACACAGTTTAAATTTACAGTTAATTTATACATATTTTTGCTATAACCCCAATAAATTATACGTTATACATCTATTTTATTTCTAATATTAAAAAAAAAAAAAAATGACGGCAAGGCGAATGTTACACTTCTTAAACTCCCTAAGCTCCTTAAATGTGTACTGGCTTGTGCAGTACATTTAGCGAGCAGATTTTAATTTCCATTTAAGGAAAAGATACGCTACACATCTTAAGATGAAAAATATAACCACTAAGGCTACAATATCGATGGTAAAGTCCGAGTTAAGCATATCCAGTTCCTCTAGTGTCGTAGTGGGTGATTTAAAATGGCAATAAGTTTGATAGCATTTGAGTTTCTCGCGATTATAACCGTACGTTGCCAATGCGGTGCCTTCGAAACCGTAACGTATATACGACACATAAGTAATCCATCTAAGGTATTTGGGTATAGCATCAAATGATACGAAAAAGCCAGAGAATAATAAGAAAGGCACCGACATTACAGGTGCCAAAAATACTCCGTTTTGTACATTCATAGCAGCACCTACTAACAATCCAACGGATTGCGCTACAAACGCGATTAAAAGACAAGTGCTTAAGAACATTGCAAAACGCGTCCATTCCAGCGGTTGAGAAGTAGTGTAATAGACTATCGAAACATAGAGTATACAGAAAATTGTCTGAAACGAAAGCGAGAGATTACTATGTAAGTTGAAGATATGATATCAAAATTTGGCTTATTTTAAATGATACCTGAAATGGTAGGTCGGCTATAGACATGGCCAGATAATATGATTTCAAAGAGTACCAACGATTGAAGTTCTCTTTTAGCAAAATCGGCAATTCAAGAGGAACTGCAAAGAAGTGGTTAAATGCAATTTGCGTAGCGGTTTATTTGCACACTTACATGCTAATATCGTTACAGTCATTGAAGTGTACATCAAGAACAGCATGTTAAAGAATAAAAAGCCCAAATTACTTAGAACTTTGCTGCCGTCATTACCGATGTCATAGTAAAGAGTACCAATCAAGAAACCAACCAACATATGCGCAAAGAAACGTAAATACATAAGTGTCTGAAAATAATTGACATTAAGATTAAAAACATTTCTCGTTAAAAAATATCCTCATTCCTTGTTTCTCTTTAATGACTCACCCAATCGCGAAAATTGAATAATAAGGTGCGTTTTAAGACGACAAAAAATTGATGGAGTTGCGATGTCGGATAACGTTCGGGCGAGGTTATGTCAGCGGTTAGTAAAGCTGTACTGCAATTATCATTTTTCTCCAATTCGATCATAGCATCACCTTTCTCATTCGTACTAATTACCGGTTCGGGTGGCTCTTTCGCTATATCATTAACCAAATTTCCTTTTAAAATGCTATTATTAAACGTTAGATTCTCATCATATCTTCCCGAAATAGTATTGGCTGCGTCATTCTTGTCTAAAATTGCCTTCAGATTTTGTACTTGCAATATATCGTTGCGTACTTTTATGCCAGCATAATCAGCTGCTGTTCGTATATCTTTTTTGCCATTATCTATGGCTTGTACTAGACGCTCGATGTGATCGCCATGTTCACCGCAAGCGACTTCAATAATATAACTGGCCGGATTATGATAGCTTGGGCATTCTAAATTCAAAGTCGATAAGAATGGTACCAACTGTTGCGTACTGCCTTGATATACGCATTGACCATCGGCCAAAGTGTAAAGTTGATCGAATTTTTCAAAAAGACGTGCTGACGGCTGGTGAATAGTGCAAATAATAGTTCGTCCACCCTCAGCTAACATTTTTAATAAACTAATACATTGAAAGCAAGTTGAACTGTCCAAACCCGAAGTTGGTTCATCGAAAAACATAATCGGGGGATTGCTAACCAACTCTAACGCAATAGAGAGCCGTTTCTTTTGACCACCGGATAGATTGCGCGTTAAAGTATTTCGATGTTCGCTTAAACTCAAAGTAAGGAGGATATCATCGATCTATTAGAAGAAAACAGATGCACATGGATATAATTTTTCTAAGCAAACTGAAGGAAAATTATAGTCCGTTAAACGAATTTTATGAATGTAGAACAAGACATAAACAACTTCGTGTGCGAATATTTATTGGTATTCTTGTTACAAACGATAGTGGGGAATTCATTGCACTCCTGAAAAACAAAAAGATGACACGAGAAAGGAGTTTGGCAAAAGGTTTGGATTGTGGCTGTCAAGTATCAACAGACCAGTTGGGATGCCATAAGAAGCAATACGGGAAAATGTTGGTCCATTATTAACTATTATTGTAGTCTGCGTTAATTTTATTGCGGGTCGAAAATTTATTTCCAATTTTCATCCCCTGGCGATCGTTTTTTCTTTGGTTATGTAATTTCCTTGGTCTAAATGGATTATAATAACAACAACAGCAAATTTAATGCAAATTTTTAGCTTTTTTTTGTAATGTACATTTTCAACTGCCCACGCATGAAATATAATATTAAAGGGACAAAGAAAAAGCAGAAAAAAATAGCAACTCCACTCGTTAATATGCGATATTCGAAGCTATTAAATATCGTTCCAAAACTGTTTCTCAGAACGCAAAGGGGAAATTTTTTAAGAGAGCATTTATTCAAACTAAAGTTCCTATGGAAGCGTCTTATCGGATAAGGTTTTATATACGAATTATCTTGAGCACACTACTCAACGTGCGCCGCTAGAGTATGTCAAGTATGTGCGGATGTACGCAATACCCAAAAGGACTTGAGATAGATCACTATTTTATTATACCGATCGATTGAGAATCACTTTCTAAACCGATTTAAGCTTCTTTGTCTGTCTGTCTGATGAGATTCGTCAAACTTTCATGATATATGTGGTAAGTAAAACAGTTGGGGGCGCATCTTCTGAGTTGTATTGTTAAAGGAAAGAATATTAGAAAGAAGATTGAGCATTGTTTGCTCTAATAAGTTCCTTTAAAGATTTTCGAACGTTTTATTATGCAGTTTACATTTGCATTTGTTTTGTTTTAGTGAAAGACCTTATAGAGAGAAAACATTCACGATAGATTTATGCAGTCGTAAATATTATACTTATTTCACTTGAGTTCAAGGAAATGTTTTAAACACAATAGATGCATCGCTAACTCTGTAAAGTCAATGACTTTTTAAACAGGTTTCATTATCGATTTGGAAAAATGTTTCAGTCATGGTAAATCAACACAATTATCTATCTAACACGTGACAGCACTGATGTAGATGTAGATATGGATGAAGCCTTTGCACCCATCTTTGTCACATGTACTACCGCTAGAGTTCGCGTGATTTCGTTTGCAATTTTTATAATCGTCGTTTAATTTGACGTCACATCTACCTCAGTGGCTATATTGACATTGCCAAAGCCTTATAACGTAAAGACGAATACATGTACGTGGAATATTTTTCTCTGAATGCTGTCCAGAAGAACAAACCTTCTATCAGGCTCCTACTATCGAATCAGATATGACCGCCTCCATATTACCAATAAGATGATTATTTATATATTTTGACTTGCAGTTTGAGGATTTATGTGCGATCTTAACTTATTTATTGAAAAAATTTACAAAGAAATCGCATATAAATAAAGCGGAGTACATGGAATATGAATAATATATGATAAGAATATGATTTCAAATTAACGTAGCGTACGATATATACGATACGATATACGACCAAAATATTGAACAATAATATTTTCGGTCTATTTTGTAGCCCAATACCTCGTACCCTGCCCTAATTGAACCATATACTATTGAAAGGTGTTCGAAAATTCGTCGCTGTCCGTTTCTTACTTATTTGCTTTTGCTTCTTTACGTTTGTCGCTATGGAATAACAATTAATATTGAATTTCAAACACATAACACTAGGAAAAGTTTATTCCTTTGTATCGTACTTTTTACTCCTCTTTATTTTCACACCTACCATTGAATTTTTTTGTGCTTTAGTGAATTTTCTGCTTAATTTTAAGTTTGTGGCCACTGTCATGGCTTCTTGGACGGTTAAGTTACTATGCAGTTGATTGTCTTGCATTATATAAGCGGATAATTTGCGAAATGCGCTCAAATTACGCTCATGACCATTCATTGTCACAACTCCCTCGATATTCGTAGTTCTAAAATGATGAAAAGAATTAAAACAATTAAAAAAAAAAAAAAATTAGAAATTAAATATACGTAAACTAAATTTAAGTGGAAATTTTTGTAAATATCTTCTTCTAACTATAAAACTAATAATTTTAAGTTAATCACCAGAGTTATTAATAGAAAAAAGAAAACAAGTTTTTCTGATATGTAAGGAAATCAACTAAGCCAAAATGGGAAGGTGTGTTTGTATAATTGGTCGATCAATAATTTCCGGGACTAGGAAACAAATTTTTTTTTGTTTTAATTGCCGACATAGCCTCCTTCAAGAGTATTAAAATCTGTTCAATGCTTTACTAATATTTTAATGAAATTTTATAGAATGATTTGTCGAGACTTTCAAAATAAATTCGAGCTTCCGCAAGAACCTCATCATTTGATTTAATCGATTGATTTAATATTTTCTCTCTGTTCTGTTGATTTAATATTTTCTTCCCTACTGTACCTCTTCACGGTTTGCAAATAGAGGATAATCACCAGATGTGGGATGTCGTGAATACGATACATGCGGCAGCAACTCGAGTTCCCCGTGCTACCCGTTCGGCGCACAGCTTTCTCATAGTCCATTTTTCATGCAAGATAGTCTATATATATTGTCTTCAGTTTCGAATAGCGAGAATAACTTTGAGGATTTAGTTGATTTTGTCTGGTGTAATCAGGCGTCCACTGCGCTCAGCATAATCGATACCCGTAAAAACTCGTTTACACTCAGCGAATAACCCATAAATTGTTTTCTACGGCAGAGAAGACTTTGCACATCCATGTTGTGTTAGAACAGTATATTTTCCCTCCAAAAGTAATGTTTTTACAAAACGCGAAATTCGGAATCGTCAATAGTTTCGAAAATAACGAAAATAGCGTCACTAAAATTGTTATAACTTGTAAAAAAATGGCGGACGAAGCTTTCATCGAAAATAAGATCGTTTTTTTTTTAAAGGTGATGTGTTTATGTAGTCCCTGTAGTTGCTCATCAATCTACTAATGTTATAGTCAATATTATTGGTGCAATTGAATACACACTCTGGGTAAAGCGATTAGTTCTCCTACGATATTTAATAATACGTATTAAGAAGCACTTTATGATTTAAAAGGTTCTAAAAATTTGTGGTAGTATCAACACTACCTTTGATATTTTCATAATCGGCAAATAGAGATGGAAAGGTAAAATTTTAAAATTGTCACAGCCGGGTATAATGTTAGAAAGATAACCTTTACTTTTCGAACGACTTTACTTAACTTTACGGTTTTTGTTCTTTTCGATCAGCTCTGATTTCCCATTCCTCTGTATCTTTCCCAATATAAGCAATCGAACTGGAATTGTTCGTTGACTTATTCCTAACTGAAGAGCAAGTGCTTTTTGCGTTTTTGCTGGATTTCTGTTCTGTAAACTTTCAAACGTTCACCTCCCTCAAGGCTAAAATTTTACACACATATCGCTGTCTCATAGCTGACTGCCTTCCAGTTACAGTTTTTTCCAATTTAAAAAAAAATAGTATGCAATAGCATTGACACCGTGTAGACAATTCCGTACAAGCATCGATGTCCAAATTATCTGTTTTCTCAAGCAATCAATTCAATAGGGAGGATTTATTTTACCCCTGTTATATTCGCATTTTTTCTATTTTCTTTCTTTGTTTACCTTTCGAGGTGTGCATCGAGCATGAACTGATTCAGGCAATTTTTGTTTCTATGATCGCTTTACGTTTTTGAATTTAAATGTGCCCTGTGTTGCTAGTCAGAGACATTAATTTGGGACAATATCAGCTGCAATGCTAGATCTACATTATCGACATTTTCTTACTATACCTGAGCTGGTCGCAGCCCCAGCATTAGTGTTAGGCCTATAAAATATTTCCTATACTTACTTACAAAGTCGATTACTCGTGCCATTATCACTAGCTTTGGTTACCTAAAATAGTACATTTATATATATACATATATATGTATATGTTGTTTTTGTTATTCTAAACTATTGACATACTTTTCTTTTTAAAGTAGTGGCATTGCGATAGGATTAGCAATGCTATTTAAGCAAACTGATTTGGGAAAGAACGGATGGGAACACCGCAAACAGTTTTGATAAGAAAATGACATTGAATCTGATTATTGAAGCCGTACGTTTTCGAGCCAACGTACTTGTAAAAGACTTTCCAATAGCTTTCCTTGGCAATGTCAATAGATTGATTATTCAGAAAAATTTTCAATACTGATGTGTGCTTTGATTTTCTTGTATTTTCTTAATATAGCTGAAGGTCGATCATGAGGAAAGTTTAATAAACCTTATTTATTGATAATCGAATTATTGATAAAGCCTATTGAGAAATATGACACAAAAAAATATTCTGAAATAATTTCCTTTTAATAAAAGATTAGATTTAAAAACATGTTTATGTTAATTGACAGGGGTTAGGTGTTGCTTGGTATTTGCTGCAATTGATAATCGGAAATATTTGTTCTGAGTACACAGAACAATGGCACTAACAGTCTGTTCACAATAATTGACCAATTAGTGTAGAGATAGCCTGGCTTGAAAGTCAAATTTGAGGGTACAACGCACAATAGACTTTTTTCTTTATTTAAAAATTATACCAAAAAGCATTTACTTACTTGTAACCAGACAGTATATTAAGTAAAGTGCTTTTACCCGCACCTGATGGTCCCATGATGGCAGTAAGCTCACCTGATCGTAGGCGCCCACTGACGCCTTTGAGTATAGTCTTGGCATCTGAAAATAAATAAAACAATATTTCAACGTCACTTTTGTTTTCTTTTTTTTTTGTTTTCGTCTTTAAATAAACTCACCAAATACAAGGTGTACTTAAAAGCTTTTAGTAAATATTTTTATACTTTTATGGGTTTTTAACATGTCGAGAGTTTCATAAAATATTTACTAATTGCCATTTATCTGTCAAGATTCAAGTAATTAAACATTGCATTATTGATTTTAAAGCTAACTGACAACTATATGCAAAAAAACAGTAAATATAAATAATAAATAAGTAAAGAGAATTTGAATTTAATTTGAGGTTTTTTAAACAAAAAAAAAAAAAAAAAAACTGAATGAGCCGTGTCGCCTTAAAACTTTGTAAAAGGAAATATAAAGCAACAGCTAACAAGTATTCATTAACTCAAGCAATTTGTTTAGAAAATGAATGAAATTTTGGATTTCTTATTGAGGTGTCAATTACTCGATCAGGAAATTTAGATATTTTTGACAGAGCCTTCAGAGAGCAAGATTGTAAATATATTTATTGTTACTGGTAAAAAAGATCGCATGCTATATTATTGTACCTTACACCAGTTGTGGTACAAGGATATAAAAAGTTTGTGTGGACGTATGCAACATCCGAAAAGACTTGAGATAGACCCACCGTGTATTGTACCGATCGATTCGAAGCATGTCTGTCCGTCCTTTTGGCTTGTTTTCTTGTGTGCGACCTACAGTCTGCAATCTTTGGGATACCACTGTGAAATTTCGTTCGCTAATATGTTTTGTCCATCCACGCGGACGGACGCTATTGAAAATGGTTCGAATCGGAATTGCTTTCCGATCACATATCATAATACGCCTTGTTTTGAAAAGTCGCCATATGAATAGCTGTAGGATGTTGTACGGGATTTAATGTTGGGCCGCAACCCATTACATTATTTTTACCTGTTTAGATAAAAAATTTGCACAGTTTTCTTCAAAAAATAGTGACACATGGTTTTCATTTTCAGCTTTACGACAAAGTGATTTACTTTTCAAAATTATGCAAAGTTCGTTCGGCATATCATACCATGTATTTTCTATTGATAGGTTCCCTTCACATCGCGAGAAACTAAGTTTAGTTGTCCTTAAGTAAGAGCGACAATAAGAGAGAAGATCTACGATTTGCATCCTCGCGTTGCCCAGACTATTACTGAACGTTTTTTTCGTGGACTTGCATCCGTCCAATGGTGGCCTAAGTTTGAATGGGTTAAGGAATGTTATTGAAAATGGGATCGATCGGCTCAGTTCCCTTATAAGGATATGCTACGCAATGTTGCAAGAAAAAAAGTACGAAAAATGAGCTAAGCATAAAAATTCTAAATCCTTGTAAATGTTTTTGAGCTTCGAATGTTCGTTATCCGCAATGACTGCATCGGCTGCAATCCATTTATATTCAAGTTTGGTAACTTAACGATTTCCGTCAATGAAGTTTAAATAATAAAGAGAACGTAAAGCTCTTATAAGGCCATTATCTATGGGTGACAGCCATTATTAAGTCGCTAATTGAAAAATTGATGTTGTATTGAAACAGAATGTTAGCAACAGTTGTAGACTAACTTTGTTTGTAAAAAGGTCAAATAATTATATGATAAAGAACTGGTTTGAACCAGCTGAGCGTTAAGTGGAATACGTTTCTTAATTTTAGTAACTATGGTAAGTCGATACTTTTAGAGAATATTAATTTGGTTTAAACGTTTTGCGAAACTCGAAAGGCAAATTTTTGCCAGTGCCAGTGACAGTGATTTTGTATCCAAAATGAAAGAAGTAAAAAAACACTAGAATAAATATTTTCAAAATGGCTTAGTTGTTACAACGCAAATATAAAATCGACTAACACTGAATCGTATAATTATCGACAATTTAAATTTACAAAATAATAAAATTGAAGTGGCCGGTCAATGGCCTTTGAACTGGCAACGATAACAATCAAACTATTGATTGCAAAATTAAAAACAAAACAAAAACAAAAAAGAATACATGCACACATATATATATATATATATATACTCTTACAATTGAAAGTATTTATTAAATTATTATGTAAATAAATAAATATATGTTATTGTTCATGCGATTCAATAATCACTGTCTCTAAGTGTTATATGTACGTTAGATATCGAGAAATATTGAATGCTCTCTCTATTCTAAGCCGTGCATGCTATGCAAAATTTGTGACGCGACTGACGACAAGAAATATACGTTTATAAAAAAAAAAACTTATTAAATATTCTATACGCTTCTGTCGATTTTCCGATTTTTTCCTACGCGTCATCAAAGTTTAAACTATAAAGTGTAGGCTGTAGAGAAATATAATAGATTCGTTAAATCATTTGCAACATAGCTAATAAAAAGACATCAGTTATATAGAACGAAATAAGTTAGCTCTCTATTGGGGAAACTCTATTGTTTTCCCCAAGAACATTTTATTTCGCAGGAAGACTGTAGCTTTGCTGAATAATTCTGAAAATTCCATCAATTCAATGATATGTGTGCTTATTAACCCATTTTATCTGGTAGGTACATATGGAACTGGAAATAAACGTTTATTGTATGAACATGGGAAAAGAAGAAATGTAAGAAAGGTGTTTTCTCCTGAAGCCGATTATTCAATTTTTACTCGAAAGGTAAACTCGAAATTATCGCTTACAAATTCAAAAGATACTTAACGTAAGTTTATAATAATTGATGGGGTACGTCATTGCTACAGTATATAAAACAAAAGAAAAATAAAAAGATTGTTCTCTGTATTGCCTCTCTCTAGCTATACATTCTCTCCATCTCTCTGGCAATGCACGGATGACGCGAGTGTTCTTTTCAGGCAGACCAACCATCGATCTATTTTCGTATGTTGAAACATTGCATTTGAAGGTTGGTACTCTCTAACGATCATATGCATTTTTCAATCGTCATGCAACGAACTTATTGAGAGTTTTTTTTTCCATTGTTTCACAACAACAACTGTAGCTTGTAAATTGATGGCCAGGAATCATATGAAATCATCAATAATGGCGACATGTATATATCATCTTATGATCTTACTCAGTCATTGCTGAACTTTACTAACTCAACTAAATTGCATCTCTTTATAAGATTATGTTGTATTTATCGGCTAATGTTCTATGCAACGATACTGAAAATGAAAATAAAAATGTAAGAAGGAGCATTTTTACGCGGTGAGTGTTAAAATGTGCGGAACGGACTGATTATTTTTACAGATCTAGGGATTGAGAGGATGATAAATTTATACGTATATCCTCCATTTAACCTTAGGAAACTCCCCACATCGTATACGACGTATTGATCGAGAACACGAAATTCGTTTATAAAATAGTCTCACCGACGCAATGAAGAGTTCGAAATTCGCCCTGTAAGAACATTGATCATATAAAATCGGCTATTAGAAAACACACTAAAACAGTCACAGAGAGAGAGAGCAACTCTCTCACCGAGTTATGATCAATTTAATTCATAAAAAACCATTAATTAAATGTCCCACACCACTTCGTTAAATACACTTACTTATATAACGGCTTTTTAAAATAATGCGTTATGAGAAGTGGCCGAAAAAGTGCTCCAATCGGAAGTATTTTCAAAAGCGTTTCTCCTTGGGCCAAAATATATCGGCATACCAAATTTAATCGAAATATCGCGTAAACTGCAGCGTGTACATGACATATAAAAAAAAAAACAAGACGGATAGACTTTCGTAAGTCGAGTATATATTAAAAGGTTTCTCTTTCTCAAGTCGTTTCAGGTGTTGCATACATCCGCACGAAGTAATGTACCATAAGCGTTGTAGGCCATAAAAAATTACATTTTATTATATATCTAAACTGTATTCAAACGAATGATTTCTTTGAATTTGTCCACCTGGATTTATTTTTATTGGATTTATTTAGATGTATGCAAGCGGGGAGTGTCCTAGGTTGCGTATAAGGCGAACAATTCTGCTACATTTTGAAATGATGATAATGTAGACAGAAATGTTTATTATGCAATTGTTTTAGGTCAATGAGAATGACTTGGCAGACATGTTTGTAATATTTAATTAGCGGTCTTTGCTTTTCTCATTCAGAATCAGACATTGTCAGCAATGAAATGACGAAAATTTAACTTGAAAATAATATCCACATTATTCGATTTAATTTTTTACTCATTGTGCTACATAGAAGGCGAATATCGCAATAATATTTACTTGAAGGGCGTAACATCTTGTCTCTCTTGTTGTAGTTACGTGTTACATGATCACAAACATTACTTTAATAGAAAATTAAAGTTTAGCAGATACACTTTTGGCTTCATGGCTTTACGGCTTCCGCAGATGATCAAATTGTGGAAACGAATGGAATTTTCATCTAATGTTACACTGCAGACATTGTTTTTCTTCTTCTTTTTTTTTGCCACATTAGTGACGAACCACTCAATGCATGTCGCCTATATCTGTGAAACGGTGTTGGTGTTGAAGAATAATGGGAAAACAGAAAGACGTTAGGGTCTGATTTGATTGGAAATTTGCTAGTTAGAAAGGGTGATGTTGAATTGTTTGGAAAAATGTATTCTATGTTACAACAGCTACACCCATGACAACTTCAAACGATTTGCTTCTATCATATGAATTGAGAATTTACCATCAATCTCCTCTTTGCTGTATTTTTCAAATGCTCTCTTATCCTAAAAGCCACAAATTCGTAGGCAGTTGCGCCCAGACATATGCTCGACTTTGTAGGCGATATTGTTGTCGCTGTAGCGACTTCGATGACGGATAGAATTATTAGCAACAAGCCTTTTTTGTTGAATTTATCCAAACAATGCATAGTTTTCAAAATTCATCAAAGTTCAATATCCGTTAAAAATGAAATCAATAATAAATAATTATTATTGAAAATTCAAAAGCCAATAATTTGTATATCCTCACGTGCGAGAGACGGTTTCTATTATTATTGTCGTAGCACTGGTAGTGCGGAAGCATTGTTTTGCATAGTTATTATGCTTTCAATGTACGTATTGACGGCGATAATAATGATTATAATGACGTTGAGGTGCTTTCATGGTTAAAAGTCAAAGATACCAAACAAAAAACAACAATAACAATAACATAAAACGCTTTAAAATGAATTTTTTAAATGGGTTTCAATGAATATGTTGTTGAATCGAAACCAGTTTCTAACTAACAGCCGGTATATAATATTTGCGTGTTTATGGTTTCATGCATTTTGTTTACTAACAAAATTGTTTTTTTAATTCAATAAAAAAGAAAATGAATTTGTTTATTGGTTCCCTTATTGCCTTTAGTGAAGATGAGATATTAATAAATGAAGTTATTATTTTTATTTTTTAATTTTTTTAATGTTTATTTAGTATAAAGTTTTGCAATTTTTAGTTAATGTAAGCAATTGACAAAGATATCTCAACGAAAGAGTTTTAATGCATGAGATAAAATAAAAGTATTATCTGCGGAGAAATAATGAGTGGGGACCAAATAGGAAAAATCTGATATATCATATATTTAAGCAGAAGAAATATTTTATTAAGATATTCCCTAAGGATTTCCTACAATTAAATTCAATTGAATTTTAAACGTTTTTTTAAAATTCTAATAAAATTTTCTTATTCGACGGAAGATATTTTTATTTATATTTTTTATTTCGTTCAAAGTCTATATGAATGTGAAACGAATGGACTTTGGTATGAGCAGATCATTACGAATTTCCGATATAAATTATGCATAGATATGTCAATCATAGGTATCGTACGACTGTTACGAGTTAATCGCATCCAATAGAACATTGAATGACGCAAACCAATCAGCAACAACGCCATGTCAGTCAGGGGTTAAATCAAGAATATCAAGGAAGCATACAAATACAAAATACCACATATCTTTATTAATTAATGTTAAAGCTGAGATCATTCATTATATTATTTTAGACGCAAATGATTGAACGTGAATATAAACCAAATGTGATATCAGGGAACCTGCTTAAAGCGAATATACTTTAACTTATAAGAATATGATTAAAAATAAACGAAAGCAAACTAATCGATTAAATACTTAGAATATAATTTAATTTAATTTCTAAGAACATAATTGATAGGAAATAACAGAAACATTAAAGTTTGGGTTTTACGATATTACAATCAGTGTTACGTTTTACTCATTAAAACTTTGAAATTTAAAACCCGTTTCTTGCGAAATTAATTCATTTTTTAACTGTGCTAAGCGTGCTTGTAGACAGGTTGGCAGCTGGCGTTATATTTGTCATAGTTGAGACTAACACTTCGAATAATAATTGAGCAGACAGGCGGCCTGGAAATTTTGACCTCACCAGGAATATTTACTAAATAACTTATGAGACGTTCGATGTGTTTTTTGAGTCGCTTACAGCCGTTAGGGTTCATTGAGGCTTTCTAATGTTTGACTTATGGAATGTCTGCCCGAACTTTGTCATGCTGTATGTTAAGGACATATTGAAACTATGCTTTGCGTTCGAGTCAGTCTGCATGTCTACAATATCTCTCAGTGATATTTCCATGCGATCGCAGAAATCGTAATATCTTGCTCTCTTCTGATTGTATCAAGTATTGAGCAGGAACTTCGAACAATAGATAATCGGTGCTGAGATCGATTCTGAGAGCCAGACAACTTCCAATCATTATTACTTAACACATCAATGCGATGTAATACTAATTATCTTATGCCATCGAAATTTCTTCAAAGCTGCGACCAGCAACTTATTGGTTGTCTGCAACACATAGAAAAATAATCGTCAGTATCTTTCTGGCAGTTTACTCTTAGCTCTCACATCAACATTCATTACTATTTTGAAAATTTTTTCTCCTCAGGTGCACACTGCCAATGCCCGATCGGAGTAGTACAAGAGTCACACTAACTTTGACCTGACACATTTCACATAAATACTTATCATTGCCATGCAACAAATAAGGGAATTAGGTTTGATTCGCGTGAAAATAATGAACAATACGTGGCGAGAACGAAGTGAGAATCTTCGATGTCTGTTACATCAAACCAGATTATTACAATTATAAGACATACTGCGTCCACGTTGTCACTGAAGTGTAAAGAGTTTGCTGAAAGTTGTGAATTATGCCATTTTTGTTTATTCCAGGTTTGATTGTTGTTGTTTTTGTTTTTTGCTTTTTTTTATTTAATCGGTGTATCACGTTTCATTGATAACTGCAAAAGTTCTAGCAGAAGACGATAGACATGGCCAGGAGAAAAGATACAGGCCTGAAAGTGTTATCTAATGCATATGTATTGGTAGTGAAGGCACAAACAACATTTTGGTTAATCGGCCGTTCTTCCATAAAAAGTCAGAAATCGCGATTGCCCAGTGTACGCTTCCTGAAATGACTTCCAAAATATGAAATCTTTCGGACAAGCGTAACTTATTTGCATTACGTGAAATGAAGTGTAACATCAGATAAATGCAAATTCAAATTAAATTTTAATGCACTTGGTTTCTAACCAATTATTATCCATGTAGTTTATAAACCGCGTAATTTAATACCGTTCCTAGCAACTTTGTAACTACAATTACCGTTTAAATTCTCTTTTTTTTTTTAATTACTTGCAAACATTTTCTCGATTAATTTACTTCTAACAATTTAATTAATGGTACAATTATATGAAATTATTCTCAAAACTTATATAATTTCCTTAAGAAGTAGACAAAACCGATTATGATAGAATTTCAAGGCCAATCATTCTTAGTTGCTCTACAAGTGATATGAAGATGAGACAAAAGTACATATACCAACTCGTAACGAGTTACGAGTGCTTCAATTTAGATGAGATTCGGCGGCAGCTTCGTTTTAGCTCGATGAACGTCTTCCAACGGTGCTTCGACACCCCGTTTAAAGTCACAACTGTCCAAATTCTCAAGACAGATCCACCCCAACCATTGTTCCCAAACATTACAAGTTTGCCAAGCGAAAATGGATTGCAAGAGATTGATGTGGTGAAGTGGTTCTTGCGTAAGAAAAGGTTGTGAACTTTAAATCCTTGATATGGGTTATCTTGGTGTAAATTGGTGGATTGCCTTCATCCTTCCCCGTGAAATGCTGTCATTTTTTCTTTAAAGAAAACTTACTACTTAAAACTACTTAAGCGCTTCGCATTAGCTTCGCGCGACTGTCCACGGTTGCCTCGAAACGGATTGTTTTTTTTCAATTCACTGTTTGGACTGTTGCTTCATCTCGGGCGCTGCTTCAATGGACGCAATTGTTGTTTATGATCATGCATGTACTCGAAAGCCGAGAGCCGGTTCTAGCTGCCAGTAACGAATAAACTCGTAGTTTAGATACATTACTAGGCAGGAATTTTAAGTTCGAAAGACTTTTCTTTCGCTAGTCAGAAAAATACATACATTAACGGTAGCTGTCCATTCACATATACGTATCACAAATACGTCTCGATAGTTGATAGTTATACAGTTTACTCGATATCGAGAGCTATAAACCGGCTTTTAATTTCATTGCTATGAAAACTCATCGTCGAGGTTTGATCGGAACAGCCTTAAGACATTGGTTTTTGCGATTTGTTGTGGAGACGCGTCTATCTTGCCTAGAGCATTCTTATTTTCACAGCATATTTTTAAATGACTGGTCCTATGCTTGCTCTTGTAGCTTGCCCACTTTCAGTCAAAGGTCACTTTAGTTGAAGAGAGACGAGAGCAGCTTTAACGTTGGAGTTGGAATTAGATTGAAAGCTTGTAGCTTTTATCAAACGAACTGACAGTACTCGCACTACAAATGGCTGCGAAATAAATATCAAGCAACGTAGAGTACCCAAATATTGATTTTTTTTTTTTAAAAAGGTTAACAAAAGGCAAACAACATCTGTCATCTGTACGTTAGATGAGGTAATCCTGGGGCAATCTTAGTAACGTGAGAATGTCAGACCTATTTCGAAATGTCTATTGAAATCAAAAATATTTATTTGCATTTATATTAAGTGCGCAGTTGATGGGAAACCTTATCAGTCCTATTATAAATGGACTTCAATTCCTTTACTGTGAAAATTGCATTAATTTCATGTTGAAATGGTGGCATTTTTTTTTTTTTTTGCGTTTGGGAAAATGTTAGAGTATAAACGTATAAACGTTTACGTATGTTTGAAGGTTTAGCTTTTTTATAGTTAATCAAAAATATTTTTACTTATTCTTTTTTATTTCATTTTTAATTATTATAAGCTTGTATTTTTACAGTCATATATTTACTATTGTATATGGTGTAATTAAAAAAAAAAAGCAGAAATTATAACAACAATAATAATATTTCAAATCTCGCCAAGCGTGTATGTTTAAATACGCGAAATGTTACAAAAATTTCGCATTTACTTTACTAATGAGTAATTTTCCGTTTTAAAATGAAATTATTTTGTTGTTGTTTTTATTATTATTATTATTATTTTTATTTTTTATTTTTTTTAATAATCTTCAAATGTTAAAACACAACAGCCAAGCTGGACTTTTGTACTAAGTCATTATCGCTTCTAATAATAAAGAAATGTAAATGTCTCTCCTGTGAATGTTCAAGCAACAAGGTTGCGAAATTAGTTGATTCCGGCTTTTCTGAACTGTACATATGGGAATCCGCATGCTTTTGTGTCAACGTTTTAAGTACATCACTATAGAGTGATATGCTCTGACATGACTCGAACTAATTTTCCATATTTTCCGTATGTTAATTCCCATTAAAACCGATTGTTAATGCTCGTTAAAATGGTTTGGTTCGAAACGAATTCGATCTGTCGCTAGCGACAAACATGCTTGCAAGTATTTTATTTAAAGAACTGGAAACAAATTTTTCGAATCACAGGTATGATATGTTTTATATTGGCTTTCTTATGAAAGCCGTGATTAAGAACAGCGCGGAGATTATTTTTCGCGCCTAGTCGAAGTATATTTGCATATCTTTACGGAACTTGAAGTCGGATTTTTTACTGCCATATACTTGATTGGAATGACACAGTGAACACTTTCAAGACCTTATTTAAAGGCGTCTTTTTCATTCGATCTTTCTATCTACAAGTGTATCTGTATACTTCATAAAATATATAATGAAACGCACGCACTTCGATTCACACGCGTTATCCACTCGTATATAAATACGAACTGAAGCTTGCACGATATCCGCGATACAATATAAAATCGATACATGAAATGAATGTATTTACGCTTCATATTGCAATCGAGCACCGCGCACAATGACGACGTAGTAGTTATTTAGAAACGAGCCTTTTTCTCTCTGTTTTCTTTTCTTCATTTCTACTTTCAGTTATTCAGTCTTTTTGGAATCTTGGATGTATTTAAATATCAATCATATCCGTATGAGAACTTTATCGATGAAAGTAGTTCAAGAATGCTGTAAAGCACTTGTGGATTTCTGATAAATAACAATTTCTTATCAAAATATACTGCAAGCTTAAGGACTTTGAAAGGAAGGTTGATTAGTAATAAATGTCACAGTGTCTGCGATAGATCAAGTAATATACGACAGTTTAATATGAAATGTTTGCGGATAAATGGGAGGCGGTTACAAAATTGTGATCTTTGAAAATAACAACAAATATGCACTAAGTTTGATGTTGGCAAGTGCATGAAAACCTCGTATTCACAGTGTTGTGCAAGTTGTCCAAAAATTGGCAGAATCATAAAATAAAAGAGAAATAGCAAGTGTGTGTAATGCCATTTCTTTGCAATTTCTTTATTGTTCTTCATCGATCACTTCGAAATTTGCACATAATATCGCATTCCACTAAAAATGAAATAGGAATTAAAATTATAGCACAAACTTCATTTTGAGGTTTGCATTTTTTCTTCGTTTTTCTAATATGGATCAATAACTCAGGAGATGTCCACGGTCCCTGTATGATCCATGATGGTCAGAAGGGAGTGGGGGAAGACAAAAAGATCTATCAATCGGCAATTGTTACGCCTTTACCGACTAAGCACTCACTAAAGCTGCGACCGAAGTAAAGTCTACTACACTTGAAATTTGAACCCGCAAGCGCAGACTTCGTATTCGCAATGCATGTCTGAGATGATGCCCGGTACAAAAACCATATTAGTAAATTTATTTTCGCCAAAGGGAAGCAAAGCCGAACTTTATTGTAGGGAGATGCTTAAATGATTTGTTTTTCCTCTTTTTACACTCGCTGCAGATTGGACCACAGCAGAACAGGGCCGGCTTTTATTATATTATTATTATTATATTTCGTTGTCACAAAATATATACATTACAAAATGACTATTCATGTTTTTATTGCATTATGTTTTTATTGCATATTGAGAATCTCGTTTAATTTTCCACAGAATTAATCATCTGTTTATACTTTTCTGGAATTCTCGACTAATAAGCTCAAATATGAATCACGAGTTACTGAAAAGTTTAATGGGAACATTACATAACGGCTGAGTTCTCTATGCATGTAAAATTCAGTTGATCAAATAACTTTATCAAGATCCTTTACGTAACGATATATATACCAACTACATGTTATGGTTTTCGTATTAAAAGTTGTAAGTTATGGTCAAGACATGCCGATGTCCCAAATTTCAGTCAAGTATCTCATAACTTGTTACCTATAGGAGGAATGAAAGCAAATATGGACAGACATCACAGGGACAAGGGGGCAGAAGTGAATCTAAATCGGTCAACATAATTAAGTAGCCCTTTTCAGTTCTTTTGGGTGTTGCATATATTTGCATGCACTTAATATACCTTTGTACCACAAGTGGTAAGAAGCAAGAAATACGCGTCAATTAAGAGACTTTGTAATAGGAACCAAGCTTTCTTGTGTTTTGTAAACGTTAAAAAAATGTCTATTTATGGCACATGTCACCTACGGTTTTCTATTTCATCGTAGCCAAGGGTCTCTTGTGAAATTATTTTGCAACAGCATTTTGCCACTTAGGACAGTTACGTATCTGCTCGGTCCCAGGCATATATTTTAGTGGCCTCTACGGCTTGTCTTTTTTTAAAGGCTTACGCTACCATTCTCGCATATACCTACGTAAAGTTAAAGTACTTGTTTATTATCATATTTATTAAACATATTCCTGCACAGTTAAACCAAAAAAATATATAACAACATACCGGTGGAAAGAATGTGTAATTACTAAAACAAAACACAAAGAAAAAAAGGAAAAAAATAAAAAGCATTCTGTGTGAATAGAACAAGGGAAAGTAATTTAAAAATATAAAAAAATATAAAAGAAGAGAAAATAAGCAGAAAGGTATCGCGATAAACTCAAGTGCATAGTAGGAAAACAGAAATTACCATAAAAGAGAAATCATTAAATTGGGGACAAGAAATGAAAGAGGCGTTAAAACTTTATTCATCTTTGTTGGAATCTTGTATACTCAATATTTATGGTATATATATTATAACAAAGACAAAATTTCATAAGGTAGCTTATCCTTCCTTAGTTCGGATCATTTATTATATCATTATTTCCTAGGGCGTGGATTATGAAGGCAATATTTCGATATATATACCCTAAGGCTGTACATTTTAGTCTGAAATGTCTGCTTATACATGCTAAAAATACGTTTCGTAATTGTCATATCGTATTTCCTCTTTGACCTTCGAGGTTTTCTTGGGCTAAGTCATTAAAATTTCTATGGCCAGATTGTAAATAATTTTTTTGGCTGCTGTGGTTCTATCCAGATGTTGATTTTCTCGACAAAATTTTATTATTAATGCAAGATTTTAACTTCTACGCTTTTTATGTCGTACATAATTTGCGGTGCAAGGGATGTATGCAACACCCGTAGGAAGTTGCGACAGACTCGACTGTCGATCGTTTCAGAATCACTTTCAGAATAGATCAAAGCTTGTCTTGGGATATTTAGTAAACTGCCGTGTTTTGCACTAAGAACGAACGCTATTGAAGTTGATTCGGATCACGCTACTTTTTCGACCACTTCCCCTATACAGCCATATTCTGAAAAGTCGCTACATGAATAACTACAGGGTGGTGTAGCGTATTTAATCGTAGTGTTTTTTAACTTCTATTTTTCAATTTTTAATCAAAATCTTGTCACGATATTGCTTATGATGTGGCTAAAATGATATAGAGTTGCCATATAGTTAGTACATTTTTTTAAGACAAGCTAAGTAAGTTCTTCTTCCTGAAGAAATTTACTTAGAGCCGTCTATTGGATCTTATTTGCATCGTGTTTCACTGTTCCGTATTTCATTCATATAATCGTCCATAATTAAGGGAAATTGTTTAATGTAATGTTAAATGAAAAGCATTGAGGATTTCTTTTATTATAACTAAGCCAATTGTGTCGTTAATATTAGTGAATATTTCATGACTTCGCGCGTCGAAACGCTTAGACGTCTATTGTCGACGCGATTATAGGCAATAGTCTGTAACTAAAATAATTACCCGTGTTTAAGCAACCTTTCACTAATGAACATTGAGATATAATGTTATGAAACTTCAGATTTGATAACATTTTATGAAGTATCGGGTCTAAATGTTGACTAAAGCATCTTATGCGACCCAAGAGATCTAAGTTAGTGGATACGTATGTATGGAAGGATCTTTACATCGTCTAAGCATATCTGTATCAATCAATTTATGATTCGTAAAGACGTGTGTTCGCATACCGCCGATTTATTCTGAAGTATGCAGTATATTTGTTCTCCCCAGGTTTATATTTGTGATTTATTTATAAATTATGACATATGGTTGTTTATGTGAATTATTAATTTCATTACAAATTAATAATGCAGACTCTAATTGCTCGAACTTAGCAATTTTATGAGAATTTTGGTCTTTTAAGTTTTAATAATTTCGAAATCATTTGCTACTATTTTGCGTCAATTTTCAAACACTATACTAACAATGGAATGGAGAATAAGATAATAGAAAAATTTTCAATCCAAACCAGGCCTGTTGACACGTAATATATGGAATGATAAAATAAACATATCCCTAATCTTCTAAGGCTTCGTAAAGGGGTCAACTATAAGAAAATATTCATATAAAAAAAAAAAAAAAAAAATTCAAAGTAGAAAAAACTAAGATGATTTTTTTTAATAGACTAAGCTAATTAATACTTACTGTTGCGACCGCCTTCCCTGACACGGTAAGTCAAATCATGAAAAGCGAGATCGACAGCCGGGCGTTTCGGTAAATGCTGAAGGGTTTTGGTTTGAACGGGTACGATTTGTATTTTTGCATTTCCATGCCTGTTATCGTTTAAAAGATTCTTATTATCGTTTTCTACCATTTTGATATTTTTCTTCAATCAATTCAAATTCACAGCCACATAAGAATACGAAACCGAAGAAACAACAAAAATTTTCCAATGGAAAATATGTTTTTAATGAAATATTTTTATAAAACTTTGTTTTCTTTTTCGCTGCAGTTAAGTAAAAATTTGTACACTTTTATTTATTTATTTATTTTTTTTACTCCATGTAAATTAGTCACCCTTTTACACCAGAAAGCGTTAAATTCAAAAAAAAAGACTATATAACTACCCGCGTTCACAATACGATCGCAACTAATTCCTATTCAAACTGTTCAAGAGTAAAATGAATTTAACAAACCATACCGTCTCGCTGCGGCTTTAGAACTTAAATAAAACAATAACAGAAAAAGAAAGAAAGAAAGAAAGAATAATCGCTTTGCTGCTGCCCTCATATCAATCTAAAGCAAAATTTCAGCACTCAGTTAGTCATGTCAAAGAGAAAGAGATGTGTGAGTATATTTAAAGCGTTGATTATAGAAAATTAACAAAATTAACATAATTTTTTTCTTATATTTTTTTGGTGAATATTTATGAAATATGAGAGACTTTTTAATTTTTTTCTCCTCAGTCTTAGTTTGTCAGCGGATCTTGCGTTTAATCGTGAAACTTTCGTTTAAGCGTAAAACAGGTCTCTGTTGAAACAGTTGCAACTCTGACTACGTGTAAGAAGAGCTAGAGAAAAAATTTGCGAACTCAATATGTCCTCGGATCAGTTCCACAGATCGTATATAAAAGACGTCAGCAACATACCCCATTTTAATAAAATTCACCTTCGAAATCAAAGCAACTTTACGTACGTTATCCACTTTATTCTATGAGCGTAACAATTGCTTCACAAAGAGCAGATTCCTATGTTTTATAGAATACTTTCAACCAATTTATATATACTTTGTAGTTCTCTCTTTGTCAGTGAGATACGGCATATGAAGTGGAATGCAGGGAGTAAAGAGTAGACATTGGAGAAGGTTCGAACTTAATTGTGATTAGCATTGTCATATCTTTGTCACCGGCTAATGGGTTGCATTTGAGAATAACTCAGAAAAATTTTAATGCCATCCAGAAACAATAACCCAAGCTAACCTTCAGCGCATGGGAAGTGCTAAGGGAACCTCTTCTCATAAAAAAATCTAAAACGGAAATTCGAATCCCATCTTGAGGTAAGCTATGTAAACTTTTCTTAAAGTACATCTGATTTTAGAAGATGCACTTCATGTGTCTTGCTTTTTTGGGTGCGCAGTGAAAATGAAGGGACAGAAGTATATTCTTTGAAAGCGAAATTTGAGTTTCTCCTAAAGCGATGATTAAAGAATTTTAACTGATGACTGCATTACAATTAGTTGGTCCTGGGTTTTGAGTTGAAAAAGCGTAATGCAAATCACTCTAAAGACATCTCACTCCAACTAGAAAGTAAAAGCTTAGCTCAGTTAGTTTAGTTAAGTTCTTAAGCTATTAGACGAAGTTGAAAAGCCGCTGAGTATATTTCAACACTAAGGCAATTGTTTATGGTATCTTTTTAGGAGATTTCTAAAGGGCCTTTGAAAATACATTGACATATTAATGTTTTTATTAGTTAATGATTAAAATGTTCAGTAAGAAAATTAGTCAGATGTGGCGGCTCTAGCTGGATTAACAAATATTCATAATTTGAACGTAATCTTTTCCTATCGCGGTCTGTTTATGCTTCCCCTTACCGGGCTATCGCATGGCATGAAAGACAGCAACGATACGACTATATTTTGGGTTGATGGTGCGCGATAGCTTTGGCCTCGAATGCTCGTTAACCAGCACGGTCAACGCAAATTGCAAATTCGATATCGAGTTTTATAATTTAAACCACAAATCGAGCTCTGTTAATAGTTTTAAAAAAATGACAGCAATGTTATGACAGGTCTACTCTTCTTCCCTCGTCTTTCTTCTACACGCTCCTAAGTTGCTTATTAGCATACACTAGTCTTCATGAAACTTTTTCAACAAAAAACGTTGGGCATCTTTAAGGTAAGTTTCAGTAACGCTGCGATTAGCAACCTTGCTTCCTAAGTATCTTTGAAAATGGGGAACGTTTGACGATCGTCCATTTACAAATTATCGATTTTAAGTTTTTTCAAAGATTCGAAGTCTCACTGTTTACATGTCATAACTTCATTTTTATGTTTTCATTTGAGACTGGACTTAGCAAAGACCTATCGTTCAGCTTTGTAGCCTTCTCTCTGATATATTAAAGATAAAAATTAGTGCAAAGAATTTTTTGGTTTTTTTTTTTATATAACAAACGAACGAAAAAGTACAAATACGATACAGTATATTGTGTAAGTAAATCGACCTTTAGAGCTTAAATGTGGAGGCAATTACGCCAATGCACTGCTCTATCAGTTTCCTCATTGTGCTCATTACAATTTCTCTCTCCCTTTGTTTCGTAGTTCTTACTAGTTTTGTGAGAGCGCAATGTTAAAAACATTAAACTTTCGATTGCTGATAACATTGTTGTTCATTTCTTTGTATATTTATAAATTAATTAATTCATTGATTATATTGTTAGAAGGTTGTCGTTGTGGTTTTAATTTTTAATTCTTTTTTTTTGTGGAGAAATCGAACTTTGATCATTTATTAGGGGCTGGGGGAGAAGTTTTGGATTTTAATATCAATTCCAGGGAATACGTTAGATACGAAGACTTTATAATTTATATGCAATATTTATTAACTTGAAAGAAACTGACTCGATGTAAGTTTAAGTGTTCGTTGAAAATATGGCGTTCAATGTACGCTAAACATGATTTCAAATTTATCTTTTCTCCTTGCATAAGGTAAAATGGAAAAATGACATTAGATTGCAAGCAAATATTAAAACTGCTTTAAATTTGTTTCTATTATGCTTTCATTGTTGTTATTATTAGCATAATTTATTTGGATTAAAGAAATGTATTGCAGGACTCAAGTAGGACAAGTACTAGCAACTCAAACTATCGGCTCTGATTTTCAGAAAAGATAAGCTAGATGGTTAATCTAGTCATTCCCATGAATGTATGTATGTTACTTTCTTCAGATATTTTCAATATGTCCATAGGTTTGGACTTTGCGGACACGAGTTTTCGAAGATTGGAAACATTTTACTTGGTGTAATAATATGTTCACTGTATTGCTGTGTATTGTCTTCTTCAAATATCTATATTACCTTTGAAAAGGTTAAATATGTTACTGTTCAGGCTCTATAGTAGCAAAATCAAATGAATATCAAGTAAAACCTCTTTAACAATTTTTTTCTGATGCCTTGAAGAAGCTGCTGATGAAGACTATATCTTTGATCAAGTTGTTGAAACTATGATCACTAATCTTGAAATATTCGTCGAAGTTAAGAAAAGCCTTTGACAGGAAATGTCATATCAAACCTAGAAGCGTCTGTGAGGACTTCGTTTGCAGCAGTCTTTTCGAGGCACGGCTTTCCGAAAATTTGCTATCCATTATTCAATTTTTACTCAACAAGGCATACTTTGTTTTTACTAACACATTCAAAATGCAATTAACCTTTTTACACATCGAACGTCTCGATGAATATATAATAAAAATGTTCACTTACTGGTATAAATACGTTATATACACACTAAGAGATCTATTGCTCAATGAGATATATCCGCTTGAAGAAAGATTTTGAAATTGTGGTCGGTCCCTAGTCATAAGAGAAAACAGTATTAGCCTGGTGCTAACCATAAAAAGGTTTGCTGCTAATTTTGTATTTATTTATACTGCTCAAGTTGAATGAACCTCAATAAGGATCCTATAAGCAAGGCGAGAAGGATGAAACTGTCTTAAAAAACTTTAGGGTTAATTTTTTAGTTTTTCTCAGTCAGGTGACTAAAGTAGAAAATATTTGGATGCCGTTAGGCATTTTAAACAACAGAACTTTTCATCAAACTTAATTGCACTCTCAGAAGGAATTTACTGTAAATACATGTCTAGGCGTTTTAACTGTGACTTGTCTTCAATCATCTGCTTCAAGTATCTTTTCTTCACTTACGCCAATTGCCTGTGAGCAGTTTTGTAGAGTTAAGGTTCACTGTCAAGGTAAAATGTTTTTTGTTGCACTTTTTTTGTCTACTCTATAGCACTGTGGAAATATACTAATTCACTTGTACCCTTTGCAATATCTAGAATAACAAAAAAAACGGCTGAGAAAATATTCTTCACAATGCTAGGAATTATATATTCGTGTCTATTGCCTTAATGGCATCCAGTGTTTGCCGTTTATGGTAATACATAAGGAAAACTGTAAAGACATGTAAGATATTCTTCGGTTAAAAATGCAGATCGGCTATATAATAAAAATCATTTCCCGCTTGAGGTAGAAGTCATATTTGAATCTAAGGGAAATCGTCCTTGGTCAATTTTCTAAGGCTGCTTTGCAAAGCCTTGACATATTGCTCGGGGATTCAAAGCTATCTACATTTTTGTTCAGCATAATAAAATCGTCAAATTTTTTTGTTCGCTTGACCTAAATTTGATAAGACCGTGGGAATTATGTATATGCCTGAGTGTTCTTTTCTAGGAGATTTTCGTTGCCTTCAAAGGTTATGGCGAACTGGAAAACGCTTTCATAATATTATAAAATAAAAGTTGAAAATTTTGTCACGCGATAGGTGACAAAGGATTCGTTCCAAGCCAATAAAATACATTCTTTTCCAAATTCGAAATTCTTAATAAAAGCGGACATACGGTATTGCGGTTGAGCTGGTTTAATGATTGCATCGCATTTTTGATTAATGCATTCCTTGTTTGAGAACGAGTTCTAGACAGACCCTTCTCTTTGCTGGGCTGTACTTTGATGTTTCATTATTCCGTTATACCTAATTGCTTGCACATATACGCACATGTAGATGAGAAGATCACTTGTACATAGCTTAAATAACTTAAAAATGGAACAAGTTTTGTTTTTTTTTTTTTGTTTCTCAAATAATTCAATACCAACTCGTATACAAGTTCTGTCGCATACGGACATAAAAATAATGAAAATAATAATGTTTAATAGTAGTGCAGTTTGCTATTTAATTTAATATCAATTATAATAACATGTGATAAGTGTGAACTTTGGAATTTTTTTATTTATTGCTTTGTTTCTTTTTTATTTATTTATTTACTCTTTTTTTTTTCAATATTTAGGAAATAAATGGATGATTAGCACAAAAATCTTATCAAACCAGAAAACATCAAATCGTATACAGCAGGGATGGGCAACTGTATTGGCCTCATTACCGAAATTTAAGAAAAAAAAAGTTGAAAAATGAATTACAATAATTTTTTTAAAAAAATGTGCAAGAAAAGTCTCATAAACTTAAAAGAAACAACGATAACATGAAGATTCTACAAACAGCAAGCGAAGCTTTGCTATTTTCTTTCTTTAATAGCGGACGAACGAATTTTCTGACTCTCAAACCTCTCCTAACAATTCCTGTACCTTCCGACCAACTCATTACTCACTTTGTTAAACCCTACACAGCATGTGGTTTATTCAATTTGTGCGTTTGTACACTACTCGAGATAGACCCACCTTTTACTATACCGATCGATTCAGGGTCGCTTTCTGAATCAATCTAACCACGTCCGTCTGTCTGTCCAACCGTACATTCTTCTGCTTTTGCGAAGGGAGAAAGGTTCACGGCAAATACGAAATTCTTTCGCTGGAACCTAATAAAGTAAAAGCTTAGTTTCGATTGGAGTGTTTTTTTCTTAAACCTTTTTCCTGACGCTTCTGTATTAACTCTAATCAAAACCATGTTTTCTTATATATCGTGCGTTATATATTCGCCACTTTTTTTATGTTTTTTGATTAGTTTTGCCTGTTAAGCATCTGCCGCACTGTAATTCAAATTTTTTTATTGTCTTCCTTCATATTAAAGTCTCGAGGCATTACCCTACAGCATATGTCGTATCGCCAAATGCGTGCATCATTGATTTATTATTTGGGCGACATGTTTCGCCTGCGATCAGCTGTGCCTTCATTCGTTACATTCAGTTTGTACGAATATGTGAAAAAAATTTCGTGGATTATATGACTATAATTTCTTGATTACCCATGTTGCCCATCCCAGGACAGCGATTTATTGTAAGTTTCTTATTTGTTTAAAATTTCAGTAACGCGGTCGATGTGCTTAGTTTTATATCTGCTCAGTTGTTCTGAAGTGCATGATAAAAAAAAATATGACACGTTAAAGAACAATTTCCCTAATTTGGCGCTAAATAACTAAAGATAACAAATCGAATTTTCTGCGAGAGAATAATGTATTTAAACGAGGCGGAAATTAATTTACGTCATTTAGTAATTTTCAGAACTAATATATTTGGGAAATTTGTTGTGCCAAAGTTGTCTTTTGTTTACATAAATATAAAGAAGAGTAAAAATAAGTGGAGGAGAGCGAGAGAGAGAGAGTGAGAGAGAGAGAGAGAGAGAGAGAGGGAGGGAGAAATTTGAAAAGAGCAAACGCGTTTGTCTCCAATTAATAAAACACTTGCTAACCATATCATAAGAATTTATTAGTGATATAGCAACAATCATTATTGGCTAAAGCATATCAGCAATTAAAAAATAATTTGGTTTTATTGCATTTCCTAAAACATGAAAAGAATTTCGTATCAGAAAACATAAATGATGAGTAAGAAAATTATATTTAGCTGTAACCGAACTTTCTATATCCACTACCAAAGAAAAAACCCACACAGAAAAAAAGATGAAATTTCGTTAATATATAATATTCGACGGACTTGACTGATGTTCTCCCAGCTTTGTACAGTAGGATCACATAGAGTGTAAATCGTGGTATAATTGCTTTCTGAAAGGATTATCAATTTTTACGAATCTTTTAGAGTAGACTTGCCATAACCATAACTTATGGATCTTCCAACTGATGGTTTCAGGCTTCCCTTCGTATTAAGTGAAATGGATCTTCATAACTGATCAGTCAGGGTTGTGTTTAACTTCATTGCCTCGGATGAATTTCCCACGACATTTGGCGTTCCGCAAGGCAACTATTTCGTGGCCCTATTCTATATATTAATAATGTCTCCTCGGTGATTAAATCCAGCCATATCTTAATGTACGCTGACTGTGTTAAACTGTCTTCTGTTTAAACTGTTAAGTTAATACGCGGTATGCGTAACTCAGATGTGTACCGGCGGTGGATGAGCCTCTGCGCTAGATGTGTACGCGCTTGTTTTCCTTTTTTTTCTCTCCAATTTATTTATAGGGGAATTTTATTCTTCTCTTTTTATACTATCGTCATCTTTATTATTTTTTCTCGTTATATAATTTGTATTAGTTTTTAATAGGAGCTAGTAAAAAATTTACTTCTACGAGTCAACTGAATTCAAATGTTAATTTATTTTAGCTGAGTAAATCGATTAATAAGTAAATAAGTGTACAAGTGTAGTGACGAGCAAGAACACACTTATTTTGGTTTTGAAATCAAAGGTCTTTTCAATTCATAATGCACGTTTGGTACACCTTTTCACAGATTTCTTTCATTTTTAGCACCAAACCGCGCGCAACAAGTGCTTCAAATCGGTCGAAGTACACGTTTGTGTTTTACGTAATCCCGTTAGCGAAAATGAAGATACCGTCCACAAACTTGCAAAGGAACTTGGAAGGACACGCCTATACGATAAAAACTTTTATTTTGAAAATAGAAGAAATCACCTGCGCTCATTCCATATTATAGCGCATGAAACTTTTGTTCGTCTGTTTCTTTTGTCTGTCTTAGGTTAACGTGATGGGTACAAACGATTCTCCCACGACCTAATTTAACTTTCCTACATATTTTATTTTTTCGCCGTGTGCTCGTGCGTAATCCGGACAGGTTATATTCTCTCCATTCCTTACGTGAAGATGTTTTATCTGTCTAAAAATGTGTTATTTTCACGTCACACATCGTAGACGTCACGACGTGGTGGATTCATTTTTTTGTCACAATCCCGTCGACATGGATATCAAATAAAAGAATTTCAAGAGTAGATATATATAGATATACATATAGATAGAAGATGGTGTTTTGCCTATAAGCTCCATACGATATATATTCCCAAAAATAGAAAAATTCTTCCCGCGCCATATTATTGGATGTGAACTTTTTTTTTTTTTCCTCTTTTTTAGTCATTCCTGGGATAACGGTAATGGACAGAAAAGTTTCGGTCGCGAGCGAATATAATTTTTTTCCTTTTTTTGTTTTTTAAGATGAGATGTGTGGGTTTTCATACTACAACTGGTATAAGGAGTTGATGTCGTTTATAATTAGAGCACAATTCTAAATGGGTTTAGACATTCGTCTAATCGTTTCTTTAGTTTTATTAAGATTTTCCTTTGCAAAATTTCGCAACACGATGAAGCTGGTAAATTGATGCTTGCCACGCTTCGTTTTAGCGCAGACTGACAAATTAAATGTGCAAACGAGTTGCAACGGCTCACAGATACTTGTACATATGATAATGGTATCAATGCAGAATTCCAGGTTTTTAGCAAAACAATCCGAAACAGTTCCGGGAAAATATTTCGCACAATGTTTCATCCGTGAAAGTTATCTATTTAAAGTTGTGAAATTTCACGATCAACTGCACTAAGCAGAGAGAATGTGTGACTGCTCTCTTCTGTAAAGAACTCTATCTTTACCGCTAATTTTTTCTCAAGAGTTTTCCTCATCGCTTCATTTCATTTGACTTCTTTCCTAATCGCAGCCAACATATTCATTTAGTCTCTCTACAAGCACATATTTCCTGATTTGTAAAATTTTTCTGTTTTCAAAATTTTATTTTATCAAAACCAATAATTAACTTAAGTTTCAAGTCTTTTTTCGTAGTGATAAATAATGCAATAGAAGCAATTGAATGGAAATGTTTCCGCACAATCGCTTGTATAATGTCATGCCCACGTAAATCTTACACATATTCCTACGAGCAGCAAGATTAAGCAGAAAAACATTTATTGCTTGTAACTAACTTATAGTAAAAAGTCATTTATGCGTCCTAAAAATTGAAATGATATGATTGTATGAAATGATGGCATAGCACAGTTGACATATAAAGTCAAGTGTGCAAACTCATAAAAGTAAACAAATCTGATAAAGAAGCGTAATCAAAACTATCAAACGTATGCAATATGGAGGATGCAGTGAATGAGAAAAACTAGGGTAAGTGATTTGCGTCGCATAAAGAACTTGAATGATAAACAAACAACTACTTGGAACTGGTCAAGAAATCTTATTGTTCGAAATAATTTTATCAAAAATTGTTTTTTTCTTATTAGCGACGTTGTTCACTAATTGCGCTGGTATTCGATGTTAATAGGAAATTGATGCCGGATTCCTCCAGTCTGTGAAAGTCATCTGGTTTAGTTTTTGGTCACAGTTCGGCAGTGATGGTTTGACCAGAAAAATGGCAAAAGCAGGGTATCGATTGAAACGGCACATATTTGGCTTAATAAAGTCGATCTAATATATATAAGAATATTATGTTTGAATTTTAACGAAAGAACGCCACGAACTTTTTCTTTTAAGCTATTGCAAATAACTTTTGTTTTTGCAAAAGTCCTAGGAAAAACTATGGACAACTAAGAGCAGTGCCATAGTTTCGAACATCATCCTACGCTATTCATGGAAATCACACGTAACACATGTAGAAAAATTTTTTTGTGAAAAATGTAGCGCATATCCTGAGAAGCAATGCAAAAATCTACTACGCATACATGTATTTAACTGGAAAGTACATATAGAAAATACACTTTTATTATACTGTATTAGAAAGATTTTCATTACTGTGGCAATATGTGAACGTGTGTGTGTGTGTGAAAGGTGTTAGTTTTTTGAAGCAAACCTTTCATCGAGCAGTTTTCGTAAGAAGTCAGGCTCAGGAGAAGAAGTGCCCAAGAAGTACGCGTTCCACGCAAGCAAGTGATAACTGAGAGGACTTAAGTTTGGCGAATATGCAGAATAAGATAGAATTTCCCATTTGAGTGCAACGGGTCGTGCATCGATTTAGAAACGTTTTTCTCGTGTTTTGAAAAACGAACGTTGCAAACCGATTATTGGATTTGATAAATGTAGACTATTGTCTTTGCGCGAAAGCGCTTAAGTCTCGCGATTGATGTGGGCGGTACGTCTGGACCGACTCGTGATTTTTTCGTTTGGTATTCTCAAAATAAATCGAATTTTCATCTCCAGAGCTCGACATTGTCATTGTTAGCAAAAGTAGTTGCAACTATTTGGAAAAGTATGCGGAAACTCCGGTTTCATATGTACATATCTGTTAAAAGTTTATTTTGGATAGTTTTTGAATTTCACATTGCATGATAAGTGAACGTGGAAACGTGATTTCATATACGATAATGATAAATAGTTGCACTACTTGCATTACTTGTGTTACAAGAGTATATTAAGTACGTGTGGATGTATGAAATGGATGAACCTTTTAGTAGTACACCGATCGACCTCTGATGGAATTTGGTACTCTGACGTGCTCTGGTCTAGAGATGAACTTTATTAAATATGGTTCGGAACCAGTTTTTGGAGCACTTCCTTCGCAACGCCTTATTTTGAAAAGTCGTCACATAATTAAGCGCATTAAGCGAACTGGTGTGGCATATACAATGGTTTTGCTCGTTTAAAATTGCATGTAACAGATTGAATTATATTACGTTTCTAGTTTGTCAAGCGGTGGCTAATCAATAAACCGTCATTCGGTATCTAAATTTCAGGTGCATCATACATCCTAGTAGTCCAAACTCGCCTTAGCAGCTTGGCCTATAAATCATCACACTTGATAACACGCCCTTGTAAAATCGTTATATGATAATAACTGGTTTAACATGCGAACAAGTTTTAAAGTGGATTTTTTTCATGACTCGCCATTTTCGAGCATGTCTCGATTTACAAGCTCCTAGACAAAAAAAAAAAAAAAAAACAACCGAAGTAAACCCAGCTGCTCGCGTGAAATCATAATTAGTTCAAACTTTTTGCCAGGGGGTACTCCATATGCCTTTATTATTCGATCGTTGGGCATCGGCAAAACCCTTATGACATTCCTATAGTAGCCAATAAGTGCAAAAATTTTCATTAATTAATTTTTTCTTAAAAAGTGAATGTAATTTTCCCTGCGCTCGTGCTGCAGTGTATTTGGTAAACGAATTTAATGCTATTGCAAAACAAACTGAACTGAATTGAAAAATCCAATAGCAACCGGTTTCTGTTGGGAATGCCTGCTGCTATTGCTGCTACCACTTAACATTGAGCAATATTTCATTGCTATAGTAAATTTAATGAATGCTTGCAGGTTTAAGCAACAATTGCCAAAGATTTACTTCTGCAACAAATGATTGGATTATTCTTATGCAGCGGAGAATTTTCATGAAATTTTCTTTATCTAATTTTTTTTTTTTTTATTTACTCACTGATCATCGGCGAATAAAAGATTTATATCGAATTTGTATTTTTTTTGATTGCTTTTAGAATTTCTTCTGAACATGGCGGATATAAAATGTATATTAAAACTTGGAGCATAAAAAATATAACAAATATTTTTGTATTTAGATGAACATAAACATGAACACAACTATGATAATAATAACTGTTAAGCCGGCACATATACATTTATATATTTATATTGTTGTTAAAGGGCATTGGCCTCTATTATCTTGTTATATATTTTGTTTTATTAATTTTTTTTTTTTTTTTTTTGTAATATAAAAAACGCATCGAGTAAACAACACTTTCCTAATTTCCCGAAAACTTTT
Organism: Glossina fuscipes; assembly: GCF_014805625.2. Lineage (NCBI taxonomy): Eukaryota > Metazoa > Arthropoda > Insecta > Diptera > Glossinidae > Glossina > Glossina fuscipes. The sequence goes on along the minus strand of NW_023998421.1, from coordinate 4,793,727 downwards.
GGTACAGACAGTCACTCATAAGACATCCGCTTTCTTCGCTTTACATTCCATTGTATGCAAAACCAATACTAAACTAAATCGTGTAATGACTAAATGAAAATTTGTAACCGCAGTCAAGAGTTTCATTATTTGTTGTTTGTGCTTGTTTTCCAAGTGAGTTATCGTTGCTATGTTTTTGCACAATTTGAGTATATAAAGCTCGAGAGATTGCTTACACGTAGAAAACATAAAACAACATAACACACTGACAGGCATTTGAAGAAGAAAACAACACGCACGTATATAAGCAATATATCTACAACGAGGCTAGCAAAAGCACTTGTTGTTAAATAAGAATGCTAAGTATGTAAGCTTCATGTAAATACATACTGACATACATATACAGTAAATAAATAATAGTTAATTATACATATACATATAAAGACAAGTACACTGCACGAAAAAACTTGCTTCGATTTGTTTAAATGTTCACACATATCCGGTTACTTTAAGCTAAAGTATGCGTTAAGAAAATTTTTACGATATGCCTGCTGTTTTTATCTCGAATGATTTCTATTCACAGTTTCACAATAAAGGCGTTGAGGGGCAAAGCAAAATCTTCATTTGGCATAAGATTGTAACAACAAAACATCTACGATATATGCGGATAGTAGAGTCTTCCTTATTGATAGTAACTTTATTCGTCTGACTGATTAAGCGTTAGATTGGCTTAGATTCGATTGGTTTGCTTAATATTACATTGTATTATATCGGATTGTGTTACGTTGCATTGCAATTTTGTTTGAGAACCTATAGATTACTTCAAGCTCTGACAGATTTATTGCATGGTTTGTGCACGCCACTTATCGACCTATCGTTCAATGTACTTTTAGGGCATTGTATAGTGTCTGCCTGTAATGTTTGTTGTAAACATTCTACTGGACGCAAATATGATTAAGGTTTAAATCTTTTGGCATATGTAGGAAAAATATCACTATCTAAAAACAATTTGTTCTTGTAAATTCCAGGTTATTCTTTAAGCAGTGCGAAATTAATCGCTCCTGCTAAGTTACAGCCTAATTTCTTATATGTTGATTTTTAACATCTCGGATACACTTAAAGATGACTTTGAAAAATGCTTCATTCAGTTCATTTACAAACCATTTCTCAACAAGAACACGTAAGTGTAGCTTGCGTGAAGTTGATTTTCTGAATCTTGTAAGAAGAAGAAGAAAGGTTGGAAGGATTTTATTGCCTCTGCTATGAATTCGATCATAAAATTATAAATTTTCTTGTCTCTTTCATTGTCATATCGCAGCACGTAAAGTGTAAAACGTGCGTGTATGTCTTTGAAAAGGGAAGGAAAACGAGCCAGAACATGGCAGCACATTTTTGGAAGAAAATGACAACCGATTTGTTACCATAAATAAGAGTCCATAGCGTATTTTAGAACTTCAAACGCGCGGTTGTCAAAAGACGATTTTTCAAACCGCCAAGCAGCGCTAAACATTACATTACATTAAAGGTACTTAGCGAGAAAGGCGCGAGTGCGGCCATTTTTAATATATTTCAAAATTAATTTTCTTTTTTAATACTTCAATATACAGTTAATAACCGTCTCATCTATTGTTATTCTTTGATATTTTATTTCTATTTCAAACATTGCCAGAAATAAACTTTTTCTGTTTGTTACTGTGGCAATGCTTGAATTATTTTATGCAAAATATTAGTGACAAAATAAGTGAAAAAAAAAGAAAATTTGAGAGCCTACACCGTCAAGCTGTCAATATTGATGATATAGAGATGCGGTGTGTGACGTATCAATTAATGTTAGCATTATAATAATATGCTATTGTAGACCGTATAATACAATATATGGCATTCTCTAGCGCAATTCCAAACGTAACGAGTAATGGTGATATATATTGTGCTCGAACATATCTAATAAATTTTCTATGCACCATTTAAGTTAAAGATGGTAACTATCATTAAAGAGAAAAAGGCGGTTAAACGATAGCAAAGTTTAGCAGAAAACCTTCTTCTTATCTTATTAAATACGAAAAAGGTTCTGTTTCAGCGTTTGTACATTTTTTATTCGTCACATAAAGAGAATTTGATTTATATTAATATCATAATTAATATTATATGTAAAATTGATAGCATGCGATGAAACGAAATAAATGAAATTTATTTTCGATATTGTTTATTTCATTTAAGTTTTATTTTTTAATCCTTTTAGTTTTTCAATTTAGTTTCATATTATTTATTACTTGTATTATTCAAGCTTAACTTATAAAATCAATTGTATTTGTATGGTATGTATTGTGTATGTGTCTGCACGTGAATGTCCTAATTATGTACGTTTGTCTCTATATATTTAACACGAGTCTCTGATTAGTTAGCTATTTCTATGATATCGTTGCTTAAGAATAAACATAACTTTATGTAAATATTGCATACGGTTTTTGCTGTTTTTTGCATAGCTAAATGAAAATTATAATTTTTTTTTTTTTTATAAAAAACAAATGTTTATTCACTTTTAACATACGTTATACTCTTAGGTCAAATATAAATTTACTTATTGTTAATTACACTGTTATATGAGAGGAAATTATACAAAATTCCTAAGAAATAGTTTGCAAGGCAACTTGCAAATAAAAATAATAATATTAAAAAAGTAAATCAAAGTCATGGATTAGCAGGAAAAAATATAAATCAAAATATTTGAGTCATTCAGTGTTCAAAGTACATTGATTTTAAATGCATTTTGTCGGTAATTGACTGCTAATCGCAACAGCAAACTTTTTTTGGAGCCAACTTTATATAACTTCTTTGTCTATTATAAACATTTTAATGAGAAATTTTTCCTAAAATTAATTTTTTTCTATATCTACTTGATTTATGATTGTAGATGGTTTTGCTTAAAATGTACTCCTAATGTTTATTTGATTTCATCTTCTTTATCATTTTTTCTCTCACAGAAAGTTTGTTGCACAAACTTTTACTATCACTCTGCATTTTATGTATTCTAAAGCTTTATTAATCGAATCTCAGTTTTTCGTTTTGTATATTTAATTATTATTGATTTTATTTTATTGCGATTTTTATGGAATGTGTTTTAAATTTATTAAAAATATTAATTCTATTAAAAAAATAATAAAAAATATCAATAGTTGATTACTTTTGTTCAAACGAAATAACGCTTGCTTGCGAAAAGAGCGAGATAATTGATTGCATGCGAGAGATGTTTAGAATTGCGACTTTTCACTTTTTTATATTAAGCTTCTTAAAATATTTTAAGCTTTAGGATTGTTAGATAGAATGAACAACAATAAGATAAGTTCTATTAGGTAATAGCCTTTAGTAATTTCAAAGGAGTTTAAACAAACCCGTTCAAAATGTAAGCATTAAGCGTGGTACTTAAAAGAGACAGTAATATCTTGCGCTGATATTTTAGAATACGACACAGAAAACAAGTATTTATAGATATTTTAAGTTTACGAAATAATTTCGCAATTTTTAAAGTAAAAATGTACAGAAATATTATTTGCAAAATAAATTTTAAACTTTCATTTTATAGAAAGAGAGCTCATCTTAAAAAGTATTTCCAATTGTCTTGAAGGGAAGGATTTGCCTCTTAGAGAGGGGAATTAACCATTTTTTGACCTTATTCGATTCTCTTTACGCTTAGTGGAACTTTTGAAATTCTGAATTAGAAACTTCTTAAAAGCAGAATGGTTAAGTTAGAATAACCATATTTTCTATACTCCTCTCTTGGCTGGAATATATTCGATTTTTTACATGATTATACTGTAGAAATAAATTATAAAAAATTATGAATTCATAAAGTGTTATCGGCGTAAACAATGGAATGCCGCGAATGTTTCTTTAGGTCATTACTGAAACTCCTTCCGAAATTTTTTCTGATTTATCGACACAAAACTTCTTAAAACTTTACAATTTTTCATTTCTCTTAGAAATAAAACAATGCTTAGCATCTTATGTTTTTATTACTAAATTTTTTCTTATGAACATTTTCTAGCTTTCTCGAATCCTTTTTGGCAAATTATGAAAAATTACCGTTTCTAATATCGTATGTTAATCACGTTTCGCGGTATTTTCTAGTAATCTACGATATAACTATTCTATTATCTTTTTATCTCCAAGAAATGCTCCAACATTTTTTTACGTTTCAATAGAGTTTTTGCATATAACGATGATCGGTTTCAAGCAAACAAAAATTTGACTTTCAAACGAGGTTTAAATGATTGAATGCCTGCATATGATCAATATGAGAATGATTCAGTCCTGGCCAGAATTTTTTCCAATTTTTTATTGATGTTATAAATAACTTTGAAGCTGAGTGTGGTGCTACTCAAAATTTTGCAAGTTTTTGATTTATTAAGGATTTCATAGTAACCAAAGAATGAATTATATTACAGTCTCGGCTTTTTAAAGGCCAATTAAATTATTTTCAAATTTTGTATCTTACTTGTGGACATTGAGACTTGCATTCAAGTTTCAAAAATAGTGGCGCCGAACCCAAAAATAGCAATAATCATGAAATTGTTTACTATTGATATTTATCAGTGTGTTTGATTGTAGCGTATTGCGATTTTTCAAAGTTAACATAATACTGTGAAAGAAAAATTAGGTGATTTTGCGGTGAATTGTGAATACGCAAGCACGTCATAAGATCATTTCTTTTGTTTTATGGGTTACGGGTAATACAGTCTTTATCATCTGTGTAGAGTTTCGTGTTAATGTATACCCTTGCTACACAGTTACGCGTATTTTTGTAAACATATAAAAGTGAGTTTTTCAATTGTTGCAATTGTCTGTGAAGCAATGACTTCTAACTGTCAGGACGTTATAAAACATATCATTACCGGAGATGAGACTCGGATCTATGCAAACGACCAATCGCCTGAATATCGTAGAAATGTTGAATCAAGACTGAACAAGTTCAAAAGTCGAGGAGGACTTATTGACTACGATTACCGCAATGCTGTGCATGACGGCTTGTTTCCTCCAGGAAGAATGAATAAAGATTTTTCATTTTATAAACAAATTCGCCTAATTTTTTTAACGAATACATTTCTAATTCTTCTTCTCTTTCTTCTAGAATTTAGTAACTCAACAAAAGGTGATTCGCTTTTCTAAGGAAGAATATCAAAAAGAAAGAATTAGTGGGTATAAAAGAAACAAGCCATGGAAGAGGCCAGCAAAAGTGTATTTTTTATTATGACAAACTTGTGGCCTCTAGATAAAGAGTTTTTTTTGTAAATATATAAAAATATTGCTTCGATATATGTTAGAATAACCAGCTTATTATAATTTAATATAAGTAGTCAATATTGAGTAAACTTTTTGTTACCTGCCACCAAATTATAACTTTAATATTTAATGGCAGACAGAGCGAAGATGCATTTGTTCTATGCGCATCTCATGCATGCCTCGTATGATGTCGTAGAAATCGTTAGTTATTTTGATTAGTTTAGGGTTTAAACTCAAAGCCATATTTCATTAAAAAAAAGAAGAAAATTATTGGTTTTCTATTAAGTTCCAGCAAGGCCATAGAAATATATCATTCGCCTAGCTCTGACTATATACACACTAACACTTAGGACTCACGTTGACAATATTCATTGTTAACCACATAATTATTGATATAATTGTACATAATTCAAAGCTAAGCTGATGACTTTTAAGTGAGCAGTGATTTTGTGAAATTATTCTCCCATGAGATAAGACAATCGTTGATTCTTCTTCATTTAAACACAAAATTTATGTAAAGATTGAACGAATGAATCTTCATGCTTCGCTTTACATGTTATATACAAAATATTAGTAATGAAATCTAAACTACTTTTTTCGATTAAAGGGATAGATAGATAGATAGATAGATAGATAGATAGAGAAAGAGGTCAAAAATTTTGAAAAAAGTAATTCTTGAAAACAATGAAACGTAAGGACGGAAACATTTTTTCTTTTTTTATAATACATTGGTTTTCTTTACTGGTTTTCGAAAAATGTTGATTTCAATTTTACTGATTTTAAAACGATCTATTTTTTGGTAATTATCTATTTATGTATATATAACCGTTGTGTTGAAGTGTTTTTTTAAATTTTTTATTTATTTATTTATTTTTTTTTGAAATAAGTTGCGGTGTAATAATCGTATATATCAGACTATATATTGTGGGGTTTTGATATACATGTATATCTTTCTGTGTATATTTTCGTATATACTATTGGTCTTTGAATACGGGTATATTATATTTTTGAAATGGATTAAGAGAAAGATATACATTTTTTGATTTTTATGTATGTTCTTAAAAACTGTCATACAAACTTTCGAATTGTTTATCCGTATTTTCACAAACTTTATATCTATTCGTTTGAAGGAGTTTGTTTTCCTAAGGATTGCGGGGGGGGGGAAGTGGTTGGAGGAAGGGGTTTGGTTAATAATAAAAATCAGTACAAGTACTTTTTAAAAATCCTGGTTTTCTCCTTTTTTTTACAATTTATTATTATATTAAATTTTATAAACTTAAATTACATCACCTTAAGCTGTTAAATAATACAAAAAATTAACATTTTTTTTCTCCTTGTGTTTTTTTTATATTACATATGAAAAATAAAATAAAACGAAAATTTGAAGAAAAAAAAAAAAGAAGGTAAAATAATAGAATGCCATTATTGTAAAGCACCAAAAACGAATACTTTATAATTGTGAAATGTGAATCTGACAAAAAATTATTATAATATTATTAGGAATCCTATGTAATATAACACAATTTCTACAATAATACCATAATGCACCTAAGGCTAGAGTATTGTTTCAATTTGTTTTGTTTTGTTCTTTTCTTTTGAAATGTAATAAAAAAAAAAAAAAAATTGATAAATGTTTTTGTTTTGTTTATGAATTGCTTTGTAAAACTTAAATATCACACATGCATGTTTCTATATTCGTTCTAACAATAATTCAACGTGAAATGTTACTTTACTTTACCCTTTCAACTAATGTCTATCTAACGTATCATATGCAATTTCCAGCGCAATACAAAATAAGCAATAATTCGTAGTCCTATAAATGTACCAATTAGAGCTACAGCATCGATCCAATATTCGGCTTGATCCATAGACATTTCTTCTAAGAATTTTTTCGGACTACGAAAATGGCAATACATGGCGTTGCATTGTAATTTGGCCCGATCCATTCCATAAATTGAGACCATAGCTCCTATATGAAAAGAGATTTAGTTTCCTTTTCCATAATTACTTATCTTATAAAGTGTCTTACATTAAGAGCGATACTTTTTAACATTCCAATATCCAATTTTAAATATAATATTGTTTGAAAATATCAATGAAGCCAATCATGATTCCTGAACGCTTAGAGAAATTTATTACATATGTCCGTCGCGGCGGACATTTGAACATCGATGTATAGAGTTTTTTTTTTTTTAGTAACATTAGAATTGTTCACTAACAACTACAGAAGCTAATTACTGTAAGTCGGAAAGTAGCTGCACATTATACGTTACTTATAGTTTGTTTGTATTGCAAACTATACGGAATCCTTCTGCTTCGAGAGATGGCACCATCAACAAGTTAAGGAATATTATTACAACATCGGGCGATAAAACTAAAATGCTTTGGTTACCCAGTCATATCATGTTGGGAAATGCGTAAGTTGATCGAACGGCGACTGCATACATTCTTTGTGACAGCCTTAACTTTTCCTTTGCTAGAATTATTGTATTTGGGGCAACTAATCTTAGGGACATCCTAAACTCAGCTAAAGAACGCAATAGCAATACAATATATTACTTTATGAAAGCTATTAGGTCTAATATCTAATGTTCTTCTCTAAAAGAGAAACGATAGCCTGTGATGCTAGTGCTCAAAGACTTTTCCAATTTTTAGTCTAAGAATTTATTTCATTAGTCTACACTGATTGTTCATTACTTCGAAAAAGAACACATTTTAATAGGAGGCGCGTACGCGTGCAACGGTAGTTAATAACACGGGAGGCAAGAGTATAAAGCAAGATGGAACTAAGCTCGCCAAAAAAGGAACTAAAGTTGATACAAGAGCCTACAACACCCCAGCCGTCTATGAAACGAAACCTGCGAACACCTTTGCTTTCCTTGTTTTTTGCTTTTTACTTATATATAAAGTAGCTAGCGCCTAGACCATAAAAATGATCTCTTGTATTCTGAAAATAGAAAAAATCATACGCCTCGGGCCTATCATATCGGGTATAAGAATGGATTTCTTTTCTGTTGTTTCAGTCCCTTCTTAGCTTCTTACTTGTTTTCTTTGAAATTTTGAAAAAATTAACTCTCAACCAGTATCACTCTTAATGGGAGACGCTTTATTTCAATTACCCTCAAATCCATAACGCACGTAGCTAACGTAAGTAACCCATTGCAGGTACCCAGGTATGGTGTCGAAATTTACAAAAAATCCAGAAAATAATATTGTTGGTATCGTAGTGACTGGCCCAAGGAAAACACCAGTTTCTATATTCATACCGGCGCCAATTAAAAGACCCAAGGATTGCGCCACCAGCGAGGTTAGAACACAAATAACAACAAACATTGTGACGCGATGAACTTCCATCGGCTGCGATGTTAAATAGTAAACAACCAGACAATAAACACTAGAGAAAATAATCTGAATGAAAAATTTAAAGCATTATTTAAGGAAAAACTTTCATGTAATCTTTAATCCTAAAAAGATTGTTCACCTGAAATGGCAGGTCAGCCATTGTTTTCGCAAAATAAAAAGCCTTCAATGAATACCAATAATTGAGATGCTCTCTGACGAACACTGACATTTCTGTGGGGACTGTAAAGAGTAAAGAAGAGCGTATCATTAATAATGGGAACTTATCTCTTTTAATTGCTTCTTTCAATTACATGTCAAAATTGTTGGCATCATGGCTGTAAACATAGTGAACAGCGTGGTAAAGAATATGCAACCGGCATTGCTCATCACTTTCGACGCTTCATTGCCAACATCATAGTAAATCATGCCTATTATTGCGCCCACAATGATATGTGACGCTAAACGCATGTGCGTAAGCATGCCATCGCGCATTATAGTAACAAAGGAACGTTTAAGCAATATCCAAAATTGCGTCCAACCACTGGTGGGAAAACCGGATTTATTGGGCAATGTTATCACACTCTCGTGGGAGTCTAAGAGCGATGTAGTGCAACCGCCAGTGCCGGCCGCGGCCGAATTATTAACGCCGCCGACATTGGAATTGCTTGCTCCACTCAAGCCGGTATTAGTGTTAAGGGCATTAGCACTATGACCATCTCTGGAACTATAACTGTAACTATCATCTAAACCATTATCGCCGATTCGTTGCATGTTAATAACAGTGCACTCGGATTGTTGACTTTGTTGGGTTTCTAATTTCGGTGGCTTAAGTACACTGTCGCTTCCACCACCTCCACCACCACCACCACCGCCGTCACCAACTCCGCCGCTTTCACTTGCCTCATTATTACTTATTGTATTCATTTCAAGATCGGACATTGTTATCGGCTCACCTAATTTGTGTTTCTCATCTTCTATTGTTATCGTCGTATAAGTAGAATTTTCATTTGTTGCTATAGTATTGGTGTTATTGGTATTACTTCCATTACCCTTAATAATATCATTATTAATATCTTTGGCTAAATTGAGACCGTAATTTTTCTGACTATAAATTTTACACATCCCGCTCTTAACCGCTTGCACCAACTTCGGTACACAATGTCCATATTCCCCAGATGCGACTTCTAATACATAATCAGCGGGGTTGTGATATGAAGGACAATCATAGCCTAAAGAGGCTAAAAATGGTACCAAGCCCCGAACATGTCCTTCATACATACACTGACCTTCGGCTAACATGTAAAGGTGATCGAATTTCTCAAACAGCCTAGCCGAAGGCTGATGAATCGTGCAGACAATTGTGCGACCTCCACGGGCCAATGATTTTAGCAGCGATATCAATTGGAAACATGTAGAACTGTCCAATCCTGAGGTGGGTTCGTCGAAAAACATTACAGGCGGATTGTTAACCAATTCCAAAGCAATTGATAAACGTTTGCGTTGGCCACCAGATAAATTGCAAGTTTTAGTACTGCTCGATTCGATAAGACCGATAGTCTCAAGTATTTCATCTACTACTACCCTTTTAGCGGCTAAATCCATATTTTTACCTAATTTCAAATTAGCGGAAACCATCATGGCTTCGTGTACCGAAAGATTAGCTATAAGAACATCGTCCTGCATAATGTAACAGGATAACTTGCGAAAACGTCTCAGATTTCGTTCTTTGCCGTTAATTAAAACTGAACCACTAAGTTGGGCAGTTCTATAAAAGAGAAGGAAAAGAAAGGAAAACAAAAATTAACTAGAATTGGAAGAAAGTTAAAACGATATTTCTTCAAAATCTGAGGAGGAAAACTACCCCTTTGTATATCCCTAGTACCGGCTCTCTATATGTTTCGTTTTTCTCTCTTTTAATATGATCAATCATTCAGGTAATGTCCACATATCTATATACGTGTAATACATAGTCCTGGACGGAAAGAAGTGCGTAAAGAGAAGGAAACAGGTAGGATGGCCGAAACCTAGTGGAACATTTCCAGATCGGTAAGTGTTGTGTGCCTTTACCTACTGAGCAATCACTTTAGCCACGATCAAATATGGTCTGTCACATTGAATTTGAGCATGAACTTGACGCTCGTGACCCTTATCTTTTTGATTGTGCGGTTAAATTCTAGATCATTGCGATGTACAAACCCCCGGCCCAATTTTAAACTTAGTGAGATATCTTCCAACTGTGCGAGGACATTCAATGTTTATGTTTTAATCATCAGAGAGCGAATGCTGTGGGAAAGTCTAATAAAAGAAATTAAGTTATGTGGAGAATGTCTACTTACTTGTAGCCGGCCAATATGTTCATAAGCGTACTTTTTCCCGCTCCCGAAGGGCCCATAATGGCGGTAAGTTCGCCATTGCGAAATTTGCCCGAGACACTCTTCAATATTGTTTTAAAACCCCGCCGTCTCCCCTCAGATACCGAATACGAAATATCGCAAAACTCAATATCGACTGGAGGACGCTGCGGTAAATGTGATAGCGATACAGGACCTTTTTTGTGGCCATTGGGACTGCTATTGTTAGGCACTTTAGGAGCCAGCATATGATTACCGGAAATGCCACCATTACATAGATTATTGGGAGAACTGGAAAAGAAAAAGAAGAAAGCAATAAATTAAACAAAAAAGAGTGAGCGAGCACCGGAAATAGAATGCAATAAAAAATTACTTAGAAGATTTCAACCAAAGTAAATTCTTATCACTCTTCTCAGCACTGCCTGCAGCAGTCGTCGTAGCACTCTTTGTATTGCTGCTATTATTTACTCTATCTGGAATTTGTAGGGATGTTACATAGCCGCTCTTAGTTAATTTCGTTTGAACAAAGGACACCGGCCGGGGCGATGATTGATGATGACAATTTAAATTTATTAACTTATCATTATTATGCGCCGACGATAACGACACCACATATTCGGAATGACGTCTTTTATTTACTGCATCTTTCGTTTGATCAATTGTTTTAATTGCAGACATGTTAGCCGCAATGCAACCATTTTCCTGAAATACCGTATTAGTTATACCATTATTTCCTTCATCGTCGTGATCATTGTTATCGACTTGTATGCGAATAGTTTTTGTTACTTTTATGGCCGGCAAAGCATTGTATTTCACTGTCGCCGTTTTGTGTATATTTAACATTAAATTTGCACTACTATCGACGCTATTGCACCGTGTAAGTGGTAATGAGATTTTATCGTTCGCGTAGCATGACTCCTGAGAATCACGTGAAGAGTTTTCAGAACGTGAAATCATTTTGTGTTCTTTCATTTATTCATCAAATTCATTTGTTCATATATATTTACACGTTTTTGTTTATTCTTTTCTTTATTGTTTTGCTTGTTGTTTTCATTTCAATTGTTGTTTTTATTATTTAAATAAAACATTATCTATTATTTTGTTTTTGTTTTCTATTGTTTATAATTTATTGATTTCAAATTTTTTACGCTATGACGTTGGAAACTTATCTCTTTTCTCCTGGGTACATGCTATTCAACTATTTTTGCAATCATTTTTCATCATGTCCGGTTCAGATGTGCGCAAAATGACTTTAGACAAAATTAGATAGATTTTGTTGAGTTATGCTTTAACAAAGAAAAAAAAAAAAAAACTAAAAATATGACATCGACAATAAAGCACACGTATAACACGCATTTAAGTCCAGAGTTAAAATATATTGACCTAAAAGTCGTGGTTAAAAAACACTCCATCTACTTTCGTTCATAGCTAAATGAATAATGGTTTAAAGGCAGGCGTCTGTTGAAAACATCTACACTGACTAATATCTCGCATCATTCCAATACTGAGGTCTCATGTTAAAGTTCCAATCCATTTTATTATGATTCGTTCAGAAAAAGCAAAATATTAAGCTGGCTTTCTTCCGCATGGTGATATCTCCTATGCATTGTAAACGCTCACGTTCGAACCTTCGTCTGACTTACAATTCGTGCGATCAATTTCAGTTGCCTTTTTTTGTGTTACTTTTCTTCGTTTGCTTTCTTTAATACGATCGATCACTCGGTAGATGTCAGCTATACGTGTAGCACTGTGACGATTAGAAGAAAGATAGGGAGGCTTTTGCAATCTACTAAGTGTGTGTCCAACCTATAAGTGTTATGCCTTTGCCGACTTAACCCTCACTATGATTGCCACTAAGTATAATCTAATGCACTGATATTTGAATGCGTGAACGCCGACTTAGCAGTTGCGAGGTATATGCCATCGAGCCCTTCGTTTTACTAACGTGCGCTCAGTTGTAGATGATAATAAGTCTCCATCGGTATAGTTGTCAAGTTATATATGTCTTTGAACACAGACATCTAAGCGTGATTGATTAAGCCACGGCTGTCCATGTCTCTGTAGAGTGTGTCATTGATACTGTCCCCTGGCCGCAAGAATGAAGATATTGACTTCAACACTGTTTTTGTAAATAAAAGTTTGTGGGTTTTGCTCGTTTCCCACAAATTATAAAATTTTCCTCATTTACTTTACAAAAAACTGCGCTATATACGTGTCATGTCGATTTTTACTTTTTTTGAGATATTATGCTTATTTATCATGAATTAAACGCCCGGACCGAATGTTTAAAATTATTTTGTACATTTCTCACGTGAAGATATAATATGTGCCTAAAAATGTGGTATACATCGCGACCTGCTGGATTAATTCCTTCCTTAATAATACCAGCGATAGGGTTATCAAATGAAACGATTTGGGGAGTAGAAGGCGACAAAGGCAAATGTGTTAATTCTAAATAAATTGCGGTGGACGTCACGACGTGGTAAGGTAATTTTTCGTAATAACACCTGTTAACGAAGTAAGAAGTGAGAGATAAATATTTTCGCTATCACTGTTTTATGACAATAAATCAAATCATGATGCGCCAAAGACATTAATGGCGGCGGCTAAGGGAGTTTCGTCCCTAGCCGAATATAACTTTCTTACTTGTTAGATTTCGTGCAACGTATATATGTCAAGTTTAAAATGAACGGTAAGCGAACGAGTGGACAGAGCAACCAATCAATGTGCAAACGAGCGAATAGACAAAGGAACAGACAAATAGATAAACAACTGGAAGAATTGATCGAGTGAAGAGCAAGCAGAAGGTGACGGCTACAACCTCTTTACGAATATCTGGTTACGAATATACACAACTCTTTCAAAGCTCTTGATAGTTGAAAGTTTATCTAATTCATTTATTTTGTCGAAAAATAGTTCAGGACAAAGTAGTTGCCTTTCTTGAGCAATGCCGGTTCTATGCGGCAATTTTCGTCCTTGTCTGTATGCCACTTCTTTAGTCGAGTCAAGTAACTTTTTTCTTTTTTTCAGAGATAGGACGTTACTAGAATATTAATCTTTAATCAAGTCAAGATTCTCACTTCATGCATTCGACACCTGACCGTATAGAATAACTAATGCTCCCTGTACTACTTAAAATTACTTATGCACCATAGTGCATATATTGTCAACAAGTTAACGTACACTTTATTGGTCTATTAAAATATCGATGCTTTAAATGTGTACTTTTATGTTGATACAACGAAAGTTAAACAATATATTCTTGTGTATGGTGCCCTCGCCCAATATAATTTAGTAACATAAGTACGAGAAACAATCCAGCTACGTTTACTTCAAGCACTTCCGCAAAAATAATTTGAAAAAGTTATTCAAAACTTACGAGCTTGTAATATGAGAACGAGTAGCAGGTCAGTGTGTGTATACAACGGGAAATCTATAAACGTTGTAATGTAAGTGGATGATGGGAAACTTCCACTTATTTTGTGTGTTTCATTTGAATATTTAACAGATTTGTTACTCATTTGTTTTACACGAATACGAACATAAGCAACAATAAAGTTAAAGATAAAGTTCTACGTCCAAAACATGTTTTCGCTGCCAGACTTTCTGTGACGTGGTAGACGCTCTCTTCTTCCATTTTACAGCATTTGTCTTAGCTTTTTCAAGGCAGAGAGAGACTTTATTATTATTTTTTTTTGAATTTACGCAGCGACTTAAAGTAAGCATAACAATAAGATGCAGCTGCATACTCCTTTTGAATGGCTTAGTGTACGCAAAGACTGCTCTTCTTTTACTTGCAAATAAATTGTAGAAGTGACAAATTTAGATTGGACAGAAGATATGGTCGTAGGATGGCAACACGCAGTCAATGGCCAAGGGTTTGTAAAGCGATGCAAAAAATACTTCACTGCAAAATTAGAGTATAATTCACATGTGTGGACGGAAACGCCAAAATTTTTTGTGGATCTTCGACCGTATACGGCGGAAGGCTTTGATGCCCACGGGCGACGAAGAGGGAATTTTTTTAAAATCTTCGATGTCATTGGACATTGGCGTAATGTGGGCTCCGTACCGGGCAAGTATGTTACAGAGATATACGAGGTTTATTCATAAACGAAGTCCTTTAATAGAACTACACGGCTTGCTCAGCCTTTTCATCCACTTCTCCTTGATAGAAAGATTGCAATCTCGTTACAAGTCTCGTTAATTGAAATTCTTACAAGTAAGGTGAATAAAAGTCTTCTGGCCTGAGTTCAGTTATGTTTGTAACAGCGAGAAGGACGTGAGATATATCTACCTTTTATTGCACAGAAGGTGACAGTGATGCGACCTAAGCTTGCCCATTCGTCTGTTCGTCCAATATCCGCCCGTTCTGATGAAATTTGATATATCGGCGACTTTGGGCAAATCTATTGAGAATAGATCGAATCGGACCACCTTTTCAACCGCTTCTTATAGAGTGTCCTTAGTTTGGAAAGTCTTTATGTGAATAAGAGCAGGATGGTGTAGGATACGGGCCGTGGCCTGTTGTAATGTTTTTATCGGAATTTTTAGATTTTAATAGACCCTTAATTGATTATTTTAGATTTAGGTCTCCCTGTGTTGCATTAAAGAAGTATTACGTTTTCAAAGTTTTACCTAGAAGAATAAAATATTTTTGTGTCGTAGGTGACGAGCTTAAAGCCGCTTTTCGAGTGCTTATAGATAATCTAAAATCTTTCGTTATTAAAATCGTCGTCATGAAAATAGGCTGAAGAGTTCATTAACAAACACCATAAAGCTAGATGCAAATCTTAGTTATCTTTTTAAGAGACCTGACCACGGCATAGTTATTATGATTTATTGCAGGCTTTCGTGCTTCCAACAAAGCGAATTAATGTTCATTCATAAGCTCCATCCAACTTCCCCTTTCTTATTATTGGTTTTTTTTTTTTTATTTGTTCACAGAATTGAGGCCAAAAGTTGTGGATGCACTACTCACAACACGAGATTGTCAACTAATTATAAAAAATAAACATCATTAGTATTCTCGACCTGCATGAATTGATTTATAAAGTAAAAACAAAAAAAAAAAAACAACGATTTTTGTCGTGTCAGCGGAAAATAGATTTGATGGATGCGAAAAAATTCAGTTCAATCCAAACACAACTTTTTTTAAGCATTTCGTTTTCGTTTTCGCTTTCGCTTTGGTTTTTTTTTTCTTTTTTTTGCAAAGTCACTAGAAATTATGTGCACAAAATTTTGGATTCTTCTCAACTAATCTCACATACGTTCAGATTTCTGCTCACTGCTTCTCTCTATCGGTTTGTTTCTTTGCAAGTAGATGTGAGCAGAGATCACCAACCTATTGAACATCGGACACTCCTAAGGTCATAATCACGGAATTCCTCGAAATATTAATAATAATTTTTCCAAAATATAATCTCGACTAGAATATAACGGTAATGGAACTGTTACTTTTCATTATGAAATAAAATCGCGTACTCTAATCGTATTACAAACGCATCTTTATTTATATAAGTGAATCGAAGCAGAGCCACGTTTATCATACCTGACAGTTGTTTTTTGGTGATGAGAATAAGATCTGCTTACTTTTCCTTTCAACGGTAACGGAAAGATGGTCGTAATACACGATCTATACAGTGGAGTCGTAAAGAAAAAAAAGTATTCAAAATGGAAAAACTTCTTTAAAAGCAGCTCACTTGGCGCAACAGTGACAGAGAAAACGCTCTTGTCGCCAATTGGAACTGTAGGTGAACCTACTTCCTAAAAAGATATTTTTAGGCGATCGTTAATTTAAAATCGGACGGAGAATGTTTCAAATAATTCCCAATAGGGATTTTTTCTATTATAAGTTCCCTGAACGTATCAAAAAAATGTATTGAAAAGTTGCCGCTCAATCAAATCGTAATATTTCTGTAAAGAGAACACACATCCAACAGTATCCAAGTAAGTTTTCAAATTTTCTTATGTACAGACTAGCAAAACTTTGTTACGAGCTAGACACCACCGGTTGGGTGATCTTTGCATTAAAGAGCGAAGTTACCGTGACTCATCGTTACATTTCGCTTAAATTGCGGTCGACAGTGAACATTAAAAGATCGCAGATGGATTATAACAACAGATTGAGCAAAGAAGAAAAAGTCTCGTTGGAAAGAAGACCTGAATTTTACGCCTTATGATGACAATAGGGCGGTGAAATGCAAAGTTAACTGCATTTGCGTTTCTATGCAAATCGCCAAGCGAGTTACATGCCTGCCTTTCTTCTTTCATCAAATGCCTTATATCATTTATATATTATATATTATAATTTGCAATGTAAATCAGTCGTTCAATAAGTCAGTCAGTTAAGCAGTTAATGACAAAAAAGTCCGTTTAACGTTACACGACGCAAATCATTTGATTGTCGCTGCGTACTTGTGTACTCGACAAAGTACACATTCAGTGCAAATGCACTTAAATTTATGTATGTATGCATGCGAATATTTGAGCAGAGTATGAAACGCCACCAAGTGAACGAACTTAATGTTACGTATCAATTTTAGTTACTTTTATCGTTGCAGCATATATGTATATGTATATGCATGCATACAAATATACGAATGGTTAGATTTCCATTGTTACTCATAAATATATATGCTTGCATACGTATGAATAGATCTGAGTGCATTTGCTATAATCGTTTATTGTTTCTAGTTTGTTTATTATGAGAATAAAAAAAAAAACATCCATTGTAGTTGAACGCGCCAGCATCTAAGACTCTTATTCGGCCTGCGTTGTTTTCTCTCTCTTATTCTCTCTCAATTCATTGGTTTCTAAATCTCTTTTACTGTCTATCTATAGCCATTGTATTGATGTCATTTGCCAGTCAGACTTTAAGCAGAGTTGTTGTTGTTATATGCAATATTATTATGATTATTATTGAGTTCTCTATGCGATGATGCGGATACTTGTGTGTGGAAGTGATTGAAAACTTGAAGAGGGCGAGCTTTTAATGGATGGTTGCATCGTGAATGTGTGATCATGAGTCGTACATTAAACGAAAAAAAAAAAACAGTAAACGTGAAAACTATAAAACTTTACGCATGATTTACGATGCTATGCATGTTAGAAATGTTTCAAAAGTAATCGTTAGTCTTTCAAAATCTGCGAGTTGTTGAGTCAAAGAATTGCATGAACTGGTTAGCCTGATTCAAACTAATGAATCATTTCTCATTAAGGTGACCAGAATTTTTGGGCAAAAGAGCAGCACACATAGAAATTGGATCCTACTCGAGTACCTTTTTTAATGATAGAACTACCCGCAAGGTCAACATCACATTTTTGAATTTTTGAGCTTAAAATTAATTGGTATAGAGCACGTAAAGCTCCAGTTTTCGTTGATGACTTCTATTCACAGGAAAATACCTTTAAATGCCGACAATCTGTTATTCCTTAACTGGCCCAGTTTTCGACGGCATATATCGATTTCTATTGTTATGGATCATTTTGAACCATCAACTTTTGCGGACTCGTTATAATCAAAATTGATATAAGGAAGCCGAAATTTGGCATAAACAATATGGGCTGTGTACACGTACAAATCCACAGCAGATTACAAATGAGACAATCTCGAGGAAACGGCCACTTTTCCCCATATTCCCTTTGCAAAAAGAGAGAAGTATAGGCAGTAGAGCTGATCTAAACAAAAAAATGCTGTGCTCTAAAAGCTTTACATTTGGTCACCTTAATTGTACGTATATGCTTCGTTTGCCTTGTTTTTTGTCCACAGTTTGTGAATTTTTCAACCACAAAGGCTTAAACAGTATATACAACTTACGCGATTGCATGAATGTCTATAATACGTTTGCTTCCTTTTGTTTCTTGTTTTTGTGTAATTTTGTTGTTGTTGTTTTTTTTTTTTTTTTGGCTCAAAGTCCAGTTTTGTTTGTTTTGTTTTTATTGTTTTGTTGTTGATGTTGTTGTTGTTGCATTCTCTTTTCTTGTTATTGTAATCGTTACAATTGTGATTGTTTGTTGTTTTTGTATACATTGGAGAGAAAACTTTGGTTATCTTGTTGTATGTGCGTGATTGTCTTTCTCTTTCCCTATTATGATGGAGTTTTGTTTTAATAATGTTAAAACGTTATTATATTGTGCTGACTCTTCTATTGTAGTTGTTTAATCGTTTATGTAGTTATAATAGATGGATTTTTTTTCGCGATACTTTGACATTTTGTTTCGAGACATGAAAATAAACAGATACACGGAACTTTAATTCCAATATGGTATTTTTTGTAAATAGAATGCGGACGTAGTACCATATATGAAGTTAAAGACTTTTTACGATTTCCCGAAAAAATGCATGTCTGTAGGAACAACTAGGAAGGCTGGGGTCGGGTTGCGGCTCTCGCTATCGAGCTAGTCCGAAAGTAATTGCCACTTTTATGTTCCCGATCGGTCGCTGCCGAGCAGCTTATAACGACACGGTCGTATCGTGTTTCGCAACGTAACTTAGTTCAATAGGGAATAGTGAAAACCCACCCGTGTATTCGTTTTAGAGAAAGTTTTGGTTGTCCAGAAATGAATTTCTCTCAATAGTGGACGTTTCCGGACCATAAATGAACACATGTCTCCTTCATATATATGTATATATACATATGTATGGGTAAATGCGAATTTATAGTTGATTTGTCACTAATAAAGTTTTGGTGGTATGCGAATGATACGGAGCAAAAGCGCACTCTACAGAAACAAGAAGACTTGGTCCTTTGTCCATTTAAGAGATGATATTCGGATTATAATAACAACCTCGTTTTGTTGCTCCAATAAACAAAACTTTTAAGTAGATAGAATTTTGCCCATTCCCGCGGAGAAAATGTGGAAACTCATACGGTCCAAAAACAAGTGAGAAAAGTATAATCTTTTATACCCACCACCTTTCTAACAACAAAAAAGAATTCAGTACTCTGTAATACTTGGAGGACAGGACCGTCTTTCCCATTTTTTTTTTTCAACGTACGTGGAAACTTTTATCAAATAGATGTTCTCAGTGTATGTTACACTTTAGGTAAGCATTTCGAGCAATTTGACTCATTTTTAATGTCAAACTGCGTGCAAGAACGTCCAATGTGTTTGCCAAATTTAAAGTCGACATCTTCATTTTTGCGACCGAAAGAGTGTCCACAGCAGACTTTATGCAGACGGACAGAAGGACGGAAAGGACCGACGGCAACTCAAATCGGAATTTGACGCTGAACAAGCATATGAGCAATCGGTATAAAGCTGGTGCAAACCTCGTCGTTTAAATGAAAAATGCAAGCTTAACGTTTAAGAGCAACATTGGCTTTATTCTTGAACACCTGAATACGTCTGAAGGTGGCTGTTGACGATTAGAATCTATTAATGATAGAGGCAGGTGTATATCTGATAAGTCTTCAGTTCTTTCTATGCACATGATTTATACTAATGTACCTATTGACCTATGACTTGATGGTTGCTAGTAAATTAAAAAACAACAAAAATGTTTTCCACTGTTTTATTGCCTCAACTGTCAACTGTAGAGAGATAGTTGAATTTGTTTGCTTGCTGAAAACTAACGAGACTAAGATAAACGCCACTTTTAGTAGCCGGCGTGCTCCCAGCTGTAAACGTTGCGCCTACGAGTTTTTATGGATCATAAGCGATCAAACCATGGCCAATACTACCCCAGCGACTAAGGTGTGCTTTAAAGACGATTTTCAAGTGTCCACGAAATGAAAGTCATCAAATTTTTTTAAATAATTTTTTTTGAGAAAAACTTTCGTTTCCCATATCCCATAAAGGTTGCTGTTACATGCACAAGATATTCATCGATGTATTTTTTTGAACTTAACTTAAGCTCGTTTAATATACTTTACAATAAACTTCTTTTAAAACATTTTTTCTATTTTTGTACAGCTCCCCTGGTGGTTGGATTTATAAAGAAGCCTGCACACATACAAATTTATAACATAAACGACGAAATTGGCAAAGTTACAGAAAAAACGCAAGAAAAACTGGTAGGAAAAAGTGAAAAACCGATAAACTTTTGGAAAAGTTCAGGGTTAAAAAAAAATTTACTTATGTCAATAACATACATTCACTTACGTGTATTTAAAGAGAAAAACGTCAATTTTTTATGCATTTACACATTGACACATCACACAAATCGTTCAAAATAGATGGTAGGAGGAGAACTTTTCTGAAAATTTCTAACAAATTTTGTGAAATTTTTTAGTTGACGTAATATGTAACAGAACTACCTACTCGTACGTACGTTTATGAAAAAGACTTTCGAAACTAAATTTTGAATGCCGAGTTTCTAAATTTTGTTAAACGTTTTTTATACTTAGCTATTCTCGTGCATGCGGTGCGGATGTGTCCAACACCCAGAAGAACTTGGGATCGACCTACTGATGAGCTTGTATTGAGAAGCTTGCCAGTCCGTCTATCTGCCAGTCTATATGTCAGAAAGTATTATGCAATAAAATTCGATAGAGTGAGGTGTTTTGTCGCAAGGACGAACGCTATTGAAAATGCTTCGGATAGGACCACTGCTTCGATCGCTGATCTTACTATACCTTATATTGAAAAGCCGTTATATGAATAACTGTACGGCCGTGGTGGGTATTTAAAAGTGAGCCGGTATCTCAAGGTGAGCCTGCTACATTGTGTATATTTACTTGTTTTGGATTTAATTTAAGGTTTAGCTAAACTGTTTCTCAAATTATCAAAAGTCGGAGAGATAATCACTAATATCCCTAAGGTCCGAAAAATAGGCTTACGTAGATTAAAGTTAACAAAGTGCAATTTTTTTCTCAAGTCAACATTCCATACCCATTTTCATTAAGGTTAGATTTTGTTCAGGTGTAAGAAAGATTATCTCAGAGATCCTATTCGAATCCTATCCAAAAATTTTTGTTGGAAAACATTTAAATAAAAATTTGTTGTTACATAACTACATTTCTAAAATAAGCCTTCATATGTGAAGGAATACTAAAAATGATCCAATCCCATTCGTTTTTAACAGCCTTCGTTCTTATGGTAGAACGTGTCAGTGCTGCAAATTCGATCAAAATATCTCGAAAATTTCTGACTAACATAAGACTACATGAATGGATAGATAACTGACGGATAAATCGATTCGAAATCATATTCGTTTGCGAAAAAGTTGTTTCACACGTCTGTACAAAATGGTGTAGGACACGCATGACCATCTAATAATTAATGATGGTCGATATGCAGGACGCCTAGAAGCTGGGATTACTACTTAAGTGGTTGATAGTGACCATACTATGATTTTGAAAGGCTATGAATCAAATATTAATTATACTATCAATCAAGTATTAATTAAAATTAAAAGATAATTCTCTCTGAAGCTCTTTTTGCACTATTTTCGCAGAGTGTAAAGTGTGCGAATCCAAAGCAGCACTCATTTTCGAAAGCATCAAGACTATAAGCTCGCTGACGCGTACTTATAATAAGTTCGCTTGCCTGCTTAGCTTGCTTGCGTATACTGCTTTTTAGGACTTGGGTAAAATACGGGTCTTTAATGTTCATAACTTTAGCCGCATGGTTTAGTCGTTCGGCATCATTTTCCGAGTCGACACAAATATTGAATGTTAAATTAACATAAGCTATGGATTGCAGATTACGAATTGTTACCTAAGAGCGTTCAGATGGCCATGATCAAAGTCGGATCACTTTCCATCTCTAACAAAAATTACAAAATATCTTGCTAGGGATAGACAAATATATGAGACCTTTCGGTATGATAATCTGTTGCATAAGCCCAAGAATTGTATGGCTTAACAATAGAGGCAGACTAAAATGCAAAGTGACGCACATAAATGACTACTATGTGCATACGATACAACATCTGCACGAACACTTAATGCAATGTAAGGAGAAAAGCGAGTAATTAAAAGCAGGTGTTATATCAAACCATAGTTTAAAGACTGTCACGCAAATATCTGTAAGGGGTAGGTTAGTAATATTCAACATTCTCTTAACTACTCATCTCTCAATTGAACTGATTTCAGAAAGTGTTGAAATCGTAACCATAATCTCAGTAAATAAGCGAGCGGACTGATCAAGAATTACTTATGAAGAATTCATGAATAACTTACGAAGTTTACAGCGTTTATATCTCTTTGCTACAAACATTTGACAAACTGAATGTAACTCCCGCGGTAAATACATAAAGCAAAATAAACGCATCCCGCCACGTCCCCTACTCGAAAAAATATATACGCATGATGATATATTGAAAAGATTATTAAATAAGCAATGCGATAGGTTTTATGTGTATCGTAATATAATGATTCAAAGGGTTTTGCGTGCATTGAGACATGCGGAGGTAGGCTTATCGCTTCTGTCATTGGAAAACATAAGAGGTTGGATGGAAAGTTCTCTCAAGTTTTACCTTCTGTCAGGTCACAGCTGGCAATTAGATTGTGTCATGTTGGGCCTTAATTATAGTATAGCGTATCTCTTGTGAAGTATAAGAAGATTATATTTACCTCCCTTCATTAGCTAGTTGCGAAGTGCAGAGGGAAAAAGATGGCAAAGATGGATAAAGCGCATCTAAGACACCGGCTTGTATGCGACATTGGAAAGTGATATCCTGAATGCCAGTCAGACGTCAGTCACAAAGAAGATAGTCGATTTGAACGCTAATCACATTGCGTGATCCATATTGGAGAGTCATGTACATCTAACGAGTTTGCAGTTGCAAAAGAACTCGGCATTTACCATTCGACTGCTGGAGAACATATCAAACTTCTCTGAATCCAAATGCTTTATTTCAAATACGACAGAACTTTTCTGCCAAGCTAGTGTGTTTAGTTTAGAAGTCAGCGACAAGTACGTTCGTACATGTTGCAAGCCTTTAACAAATTTGATATATTTTCTCTGTGTGCTGGATGCAACAAAAGCGTTTTTGAGCTTCAAGCGAAAATTTAATTTTCTTCTTGTTTGTTTTTCTCGTATTTTGATAAAATTTTATTTCACTTTACGTATATTTATGTCGTGGAATATCTAATGGGAATGTGAAATATATTTGCTGGAGGTGTTTTTTTTTTTGTTTTTTAGATGAAATATCTAAACCATGAAGAAAGAATAATAGTTTGTGCATTCGTTTATTTCGTTGAAAGATGAGCTTTATGTGATTTCCTTTTCCGTTCGCTAAAAGGAAAAGAATTGAAAAGTCATTAAATATTCGACAGCTTTTAGTCAGAAAGTTTCCACACAGCTTCACGTGCTGGGATATGATGTCAGCATATCGGATTTTGCATCTGCTGTCTAAACTTTTATGCCACTTTACACCATTTGTGGTACAAAGTTATATTAAGTTTCTGCAGATGTATGGAATACCTAGAAGGACTTGCGAGAGCCCCATCTTTTATTGCAGCGATTGATTTAAGTACGCTTTCTGAATCGATTTAAGCGCGTCCGTTCGTCTGTCGGTCTTGTCTTCTTGTCTCTTCTTCTACAGACCGTAATTATCGAGATATTTTAACGCACCTTGGTAAACTGACGTGTATTGGCCGCTGGGCGCACGCTATTGAAAATGGTTCAGATTGCATCACTTTTTCGATATTATATGCTTTATCACTTAGGGGACATTCCTCATTTGTGTAACATGGTGATAACCGAAAGGAAGCGAGGAAACAAGGAGAGACAGATGTTTGCCCAACTGGTAAGTGTTATACCTTTATCGACTGAGCACTCACTATTGTAGAACATTTTTGATACACAGATATGTTCAGTTTGTACGAATGCGTGGAATACCCAGAAGGACATGAGATAGAATCACTTTTTAGTATAACGATCGCTTCAGATCTAACCTTGCCTGTCTGTCTATCCGTTTTACTTTCTTGCATTCATACCTACAGTTAATCATTTTTAAGATATTTTGGTAAAATTTGGTACGCCAAGGATGAACGCTAACGAAAAAAATTTGGGATTGGGCCACTTTTCATATTGGTCGTGACCCCATTTGTGCTTTCACTTGCTTGGAAAGGTATTTCTTCGCCTTCATTGCCTTTATAACCTCAGATAATATTCCTCGTCAACTGTTTGGCCCAGCAGTAGGAATAAACAGTGCGAAACACTACGACTTTCAAGGAAAGCTCTTAATATCACCAGCATTTTTGAGGAAGTTTGACACGGTTTTTTCGGTTTCGGTTCAACGTTTGAACGATATGCGCTTGATTGATCGGTTATTTCTGAGTCGTACGCATAGATCCAAGCCTCATCCCCAGTAGTAATGCGTAGCTTGATCCCTAATGATGTTTATGATGCGAATCTTTTGTTGTGGTACACCGAAGTGTTTTAGCCCAAGGTTGAAAAGGGGTTCAACTTGTACCGCTCTTAAGATCGCTTCCTATCCAACGCCTTGAAAGCTCGTTATACTAATAACTGTTTCCCAAGGAGCCAACTTGTTTTTTTCTATATTTGAAATTTTGCAACAATTTGTTTATTTGAAATATTTATGAATTGAAATTTAATTAATGTAAAATTTAATTAAATATACATATTAAACCAGAACTTATCGCAAACGATGCATACACTTTGAAGCGCGCATTAAACAACAGCGTTAATAGGTCATGAGAGGTAAGGCAAAAAAAAAAAAAACCAAAATAGAAAAAAAAAAGTGTAGAGAATAGAAGAAAAATTCGAAAAGCTAATTAGTATTCGTATGCATAAACGCATTGGTTTATTTAGAACGCTTTAGAGAGTTCCTACCTTTAGTCGATTGAGAGAAAAATTACTAAATAAAAATATGAAATAATTATTTTCTTTTCATTCCGTAAGGCTGTGTGTGTTGTTAAGGGAATATTTCATTTAAATTCATGCAGTCGTTTTTTGCGGCATATTATTATGTTTATTCGCCTCTCCCCTTCCCGCAATTCCTTACAAATTTCATACAATTTGGAGAAGGCATATAAAAAACGAATTTTTAGAATTTTATAACTATTTATAAATTTTTTGAAGCTTCAAGATTTAAAGCACTAGCAGTGAACATGTTACAAAAAAAAGAAAAAAAGAAAAAATATAACTGGTTTTCAATTTTATTCAATTACAATTTAAAGACCATATTGACATGTCAAGTGTATTCTAATTTTAGTTGTAATGAAGGTTAACACGAATATATTTAAGTCATGCGTAGTTAAATTGAAAATATTTTGAACAAATAACCGAACAAAAGTGAAGGCAGATGAGAAGGCTTCGCTCAACTTAAGGAAGTCTATTAGAATTCCCCTAGCTACTATAGTAACAAATTTGCACTCATTCTTTTAAACCGTGATGAGCTCAAGTCAGAGTAACTCGAAAAGTTATTAAAACCACTTGTATTTAATAAAGGAATTCGAAAGAGATTAAGAAATGAAATTCGGTTAGGATTCAATTTTGAAAGGAAGAAAATCCCCCAAAAAACAAATAGAAACTCTTTAGCGGGTCACGGCTCACCATTAAATATCCTATACCATCTTACAGTTATTTATAAGACAACTTTTCAAAATAAGGCTTTATAGGGAGAGTGATCGAAAGTGTGGTTCGATTCGAACCATTGTTAATAGTGTTTGTCCTTGGAGCAAGGCACGTGAACTTTGCAAATTTGGTCAAAATATCTGAAAAATTGGGGCCTGTAGGTTAAATACAAGAAAACAAAGAAGTCAGACAGACAGATGGAGAGGCAAATTTAAATCGATTCAGAAAATAACTTTGAATTGATCAGTACAAGAAGTGGTGAGTCCATCTCAAGTCTTCGTGAGTGTAACATACGTCCGGACTAACTTAATATGTCCTCGCACCGTGAGAGGCAATTGGTACAAGGTATAATAATACTTTTGATAAATTAAATACAATAATTCCTCAACGTAATTCAGTTGTTACTAGATAAGTGACTTTCAAAGACCAAATCGCAGTCCAAGTGTTTATCTAGGGAAAAGGTTTTGTGCTTTTAATAATTTCAATCTTTCTCTCAAAAGAAGAATCAGAAGTGTTAATCTTCCAGACCGGTTTTCCACTTTAGGGACGTAGCGAAAGCACGCGGGAAAAAAATAACGCGACAATGTGATAGAGAAGCTTAGAAAAGAATGGTGACCGAGCTGAGACATAGCTAAGAATTATTAAACCGACAAATGAAAAAGCAAATGTAGCAGAAACGGAGTAAACATGCGGAGAAAGAAATGTGGTTACTCTGCCGCCTAAAAGGCTTAAATCTCCAAGTTGTGATTTTTTCTCAAAGTTTCGCTCCAACATTCCAAAGTTTGCATAATGTATACAAAATGTGAAAAAGTCAATCCATAAGAATTTTGCTGAGTTCTACTTTTCCAACAACAATTTATCATCTTCGAGAAATTTTTTAACCCGTTTAGGGACACTTGTAAAAACCTAAAGGATGGCCATAGTTTATTCTCAATGTCCGACTCGTTAAACAATGTCACGTTAATACTCCTCCATGCATGATCGGCCTATATAGTATTAAAGCAAAAATAATCAGCAAATTTAAAGTATAGCTGATGTGGATATATTCAGTACCATAGATAGCCAAGCGGTTTCGTCAAAGCTTAGATCGTATCGATCGGTATTGTATTCGCATATTGACACTTATTCATTAGTGTTTACCTAATTCGGCTGTCTTGCTGCTATAGCAGCTATATTTTAGTAGTATAAATATTTGTGGTAGCTCTACAAGTATCTTATGAAGTTAACCATGAGTTGTGTCCACTTTAAGGTTGGAATTTTTGTAACCAATTCGATATTTTATTTCTAATTACATAGTCAAGCAAAGTCAGCGTTCACGGGCTCATTGTTCAATACATTAGCGCCATACTTGCCCCATAGCTGTAGTGAATGGTTAGTCGGTGAAGGCTTAGGCAATATTTATCGATCAGGTAAGTACCCCGCCGCTTTCTGAACGTCGCTTTATTACTCGTACAGAAGATAGTGTTGGGTGATTAAACCATATCGACAAAAGGAGGAAAGAATATTACTGTAGATAGACAACTTGCTGCAAATGCCCACTTTTTATTATTTCTTCGATTAGATCTTGGGTGAGTGGCTCTAATAAGCTTATTTGGTGACAAATATATATATATATAACAAATTTGCTGTGGGAGAGTTTCAATTTGACTATGTGCGATATAAACTCACGAAAACCGTGATCAGAAAATATATTGTTTTCCTTTGGGACCAGCAACCAGTTACAGCGCCCGAATATGGCTGTAAGCATGGCTTATGACTTACGCCGAATAATATCACGAATTTAATTAAGCACATAAATGAATGCTTGAATTGACAAGCTATTGTAGATTTCATATCTCTGATCTAGAAATCTACAAACAGTTATAAACATAATATAGCATAACGGTCCAGTTATGCTTCGAACTAAAGTGGACTGCTTTCTATTCACGCGGTTCAATCATGTTTGCTCATGCTTAAGAAAACTCTTCCAGGGAATTGCGTCAGCTGTCTTAAGTAGACAGAACCTCTCCATTTCCAAGTTGGGAGACAATATTTACAATCCCCAGCACTTTGTGAAATGAACTCTTTCATCATCTGCCTGAGTGACCGATCCGATCTCGGCTAGCAAACCAATGGTGGTCGGTTCAAATTCCCAGCGCCGTACATTTAAAAACCTCAGATGCTAACGCTTTAGGACTTTAGTCTTTCAATTTATTTCTCTAATACAATAATAACTGTAGTGATAACTATTTAAACGAAAATTGTTGCTTGTGGACAATAAATGAAAATCAATAGCGTAGTACAAAGCCTTGCCTGGATACACAATATATTTAATTACTTCATCGATAACACCGAAATGCATTTTCATGACCTAAACTTTTTAGAAAGGTGATTGTTTTATAAACATGATATTTCGCAAAAACCTCTACGTTTTCAGTCGACGTTTTCAGCTTTTATGCAGCGTGCAAATGTAAATGAGCTTAGGCTCAAATCGGGGTAAGCTCCTAACGTAAGTTACTTGTAAGCCGTGAAAGCAGAACATGTTTACTTAATCGCTTGAAAAGTTCTATTACGGAATAATTTATCGAAAAGATGACAAGAGAATTGTCATTAACGGCGACTATCGTTTAAATCGTGTTCGTTTTCACCCATTGAATGATATAAATACAGTTTTTGTTTGTATCAAAGGTATGCGTGAGTTGAAAAGTATGTGCTTGCATGTACTGATATATTGAGGGAAATAGGGCACTGCTGCATTTTAAAATGCGAAGTATTTGTTGTAAGAGTATTTACAAAATATTATCAACTTTTTCTCAAACAAAAAATTCCTTTTTATTTCATGTAATTCATGTAATTTAATTAACAGGTAGATTACTAGACTTTTTTATAAAATTTTTTAAAATTATTTTTGATATTATTTTTGTTGTTGTTATTTCTTTACAATCAGCTCCTTATAATCCTACTCAACTAATTTGTTTTCTTCCCACTTCATGGACGATTGCATTGCATATTGAGGTATTAGAATTTGGTGTTACTCATACGCCCGCGAAATTTTTAAATTTTCTTTCATGTTGAAAGAGTGCCACTGCACAATAATACGCATTTAAAAGAGAAAGAAAAGAAAGTAAGGGAGGAGAAGACAACGATAATAAGAACCTACACGACAGGTGACATACTGCCTTAGAAAATGTACAATGTCTTTTTAATGGCGGATACCGGAAACTGTTACATCCGCGTCGTTAAATAATTCACATGCTTTCTTATGCATGCATTGTACGCCATTTGAGCTCAAATCTTAACGTTCTCACAATTCACGTGCACCCACATACATCTATAGATACTCGAAAAGCATAACTTACATATGCACACGTATAAAAATTTTAATACAATATTTATCGCTATATATGTACGCACACACACACACACACACACACACACACACACACACACACACACACAAACATACACACACGCTCGCGCTTAAAAATGATTGTTATGCAATATAGGCTGCGATTTATTTATGGTTTACATATACAAAATTTTTAAATTGAATTACACATGAGATCTGGTCACTTGATATTATAAATATTTAAATTCATTCTTCTTGCTGAAGTTCACCGTTATTTTTTTTTTTCTTTTTCTTCTGTTTTGCAGAAACAAGGTTTCGCATGAGAAACCCTTTAATACATCTTCACGCAAGTATTTGCTTTCTCTAATTAAATTTTAATGTTCTTTTATT
The DNA here is from genome assembly GCF_014805625.2 of Glossina fuscipes. Lineage (NCBI taxonomy): Eukaryota > Metazoa > Arthropoda > Insecta > Diptera > Glossinidae > Glossina > Glossina fuscipes. The sequence continues at coordinate 4,763,568 of NW_023998421.1, read as the reverse complement.
ATTTTCTTTACACTTTAATTGTATTTGTTGGCTTATTTTCATTATTATTTTTCTCTGTTTTTATTTTCATAGGTTTATATTTGTTGTGCATTATAAATGTGCACGTTAGCCCTTATGAACGAAGACTAAAATGCGGCTCATTCGGGATATCTACGTCAACATCGTTATCGAAAGATAGTCTGGGTTTGGTCGTTTCACACGGGGCAGGTATTTGGTACGGGAGTAGAGAGGGGAGTAGAGAGAGGATAACCGTATCGTGGTTTTTGTGTATGAGAAACTTTATGAAGCACGTGTGCGTGTGTGTGTGTGTGTGTGTGTGTGTATGTGCACACTGACAAACCAACATAGAATCATTTCCACATACAAAAGCCTAGATTCCTGCGTTGTTGTGTGTGTGTGTGTGTTTGTGTCATTGTTTTTTTGTATACGAGTTGTTACAAGTAATTCACATTAAAAAATCTTGGCCTACACACTATTGTTAAATGGTATATTTTTTTTTTCTTGTTTCCCCCCTTCTTTTTCCTATGTTAGCCTATTTGAATTTTGTTGTTCTTTTTTTTTGTGTCTTTCGTTTACGTACTCGGTTTATTCACGAGTTTGTCTCTGTATGTGTGCGTTCGTTCGCCATTGCGCATTAGCCAATATCTGCTGCAGTAGAAATAGTTTTGAATTTTCATTCAATAGTATGGATTTTTTTTTCTTTGCCACTTCTTGTTGTTTTTATAATTCATAGGCTTATGTGTGAGGGTTTGTTAATAATCCTTTAGGTCACCGTCATGTAAATTTTCACATTTGCACATATGCACGTTGTTCGTGTGTTTGTGTAAATATTAATTGAAAAAAATGCAAAAAAAAAAAAAATATCCGCCTTTAGCTTTGCAAACTTGACTGTCCTTTAGTAACAAACAAATGGCAATTTTCATGCGCTCGCAACAATGGGTTTATTTTGCTGTCATTTTCTATGCGTGGGATTATTAATTTCACTGTGGGGGAATTCTCATATTTTCCAAATTTTTATCTAAAATTTACAATTTAAATTATGTATAATATCCGTTCGCGCAACAACATAAGTGATGTTTAAACGTTACGCACTAAATTAGAGTTGTACTAAGGTTAGGTGAAACTACTTTCTCGACCTCGAGTTTTCTTTTTCCATATTCCATATGATATTAATCTCACCGAAAGATTTTTGTCTTTTTTTTTTTGTTTCGTATATTTATATATAGTGTTGATAAATTTTCATCCTATGTATGTCCTTGCACAACGATGTAAGTCGTATACGGTCACATTATCAATAAAAACAATATCGCTTTCAAAATTTCATATCGCTTTTATTAAAATTTATTATTGATAGCCCACAATGAAAGATAAGACATGAATGGATGAAATGTTTGTCAATCTGGACATATGAGCCATATATCTCTTTCGCTTAAACCACTCACACACACATTTTTACAATAAAATATAGTTTTAGACAAATATAAATCTAAGTTCAGGTTATTTCAAGCGAGTAAGTCGAGAAATTTGCGATAATTTTCTTACAAAATTCAGTTCTTAGTAAGTAGAGAAAACAAACATCCACTTAAACTGGCTTAGTTTTGGTCAGGCTGTCGCTCTATCTTGCAGTGGATTATCGTCATTCATGGACATAAATGGATTCATTGTGAGTTACATATATAGAATCTTTCATGTTTTAAAATAATCTGCTCATACAATCTGCTAACTGGCAAGTATGGTCGTAAGCTACTCTTATATCTATAATTGTGTTCACCGGTTGCGTTATAAGGATATTATAAAGTTTGTGCGGCTGGATGAAGCACTCGGAACGCGCTATTGCTTCAGAATAACTTTCAGTATCGCCCAAGCTTGTCTATCCGTCTTTCCACAATTTTTATTAAAATTCTTTATTCAGACATATTTTGGCCCAAGGGCGAACGCTATTAAAAATGGTTCTAACCACATCCCATATAAGGCCTTGCTTTGAAGAGTCGTTAAATGAGTGCCGGCTACATAGTGAAGGGTATTTAATAATGGGCTATGGCCCGCTATTGTGCTTTTATTTGTGTCTTTTTAAAAATTTTTTTTGTGACCAGCCACTAAGGATATTTCCCCCACACGTTCAGGCACGTTGGCGGGTAGGAAGAATTAAATAGAGTGGGAGGAAATAAGCCAGTAGTAAGTGCCTGTATGGTGTCTGTAAATAATTTTCTCTTCTAATGGTTTAATTAAAAAGGTTTTATGTAGTGGAAGAAAAAAGTTATTTGGATTTTGCATTAATATCTCTAAGAGTTGTGAGTTTGTTACGACATTAATACGCAAATGGCTTTTAGTTTTTATAAGGCCTTCATTCATTTTTTCCCGTATTGTTGTGAATATGATTTAAATTCTAGATAATTTAGTTTAAAAATATGAAATTTTAGTTCGCGGAGGTAAGCGGATTTTCTTGCAACTACGAAAGTAGTAAAAAATTTCATTCCAAAATTTGTTTTTTACTTTTCATTTGCAATTAAATTACATGTACATTTGTTTAATTTCTTCACAAGGTCGGAGGATCTCTAAATTAGAAAGCAGGACATGTTTTGTATACGAATACGGAAGTCGCTTTCTCTCCCTCTTTCTCTCTCTCTCTCTATCTCTCTCTCTCTCTCTCTCTCTCTTTATTCAAACAATATTCTGTATAGAATGAAAATAATCTTACCTTCTGATTGATGGTAAAGCAAACAAATAAAAGCTCTATTATGGGCAATGGCCCTACATGGAAGACCCTACGCCACTTCGCTTAATGCGGTTGTTCATATGACGATTTTTCAAAATATGATGTTACACGGAAAGTGATCGAAAAAGTGGCCCGATTCGAACCGATTCACTTTCAATAGCGTTCGTCCTTGGAACAAAACATTTCGCTGTACCAACGTTCATCAAAATTTAGGACTCAGAGATTGAATAGAATAATGCAAGATCGATAGGCAGGCGGAGAGACAGACACGCTTTCGGAATCATTTACTGAATCGATTAATATAAAAAGAAGGGGATCTGTCTCGATATATGGGGACACAAACTTATTACAGTCTTCTACCCCACATGTGGTGTAGTGGTGTATTACATTGCCCAACCTGTGCATGTTTGGAGATAAAGTAAAGTATTTTTTGCCTCACAACATCTAATCAATTATCTCAGGTATATATTGCATCTCGAATGGCTAACCGTTTCATTTCAATTTTACTTGGACTTCATGACGTTTCTTTTATATATACGGTTGCTTTTTACCTCACTTTCTCTCTCTCTCTATTCATGTATGTGGAGCACTGAATTTCTATAGAATTTCATAAAAGTGAAGCAATATTTTTTCAGAGATATAAATGAAATCGTATTTGTTCGTTCTTTCGCTATTGTTTTAATTTTCATTCAGAATAATATTTTATTTTTTTACTCGTTGGTATTGCGTTAGTTTTGTCATTATTATGTATACGAATATAACTTGTTTAACTTTGATTCTTTAATGCTCTTTTCTTATCCACCACCGAAGGGTGAGGATATAATTATTTTGCCATAAAAAAGGAAGCCTCAGAGACTCTAAAATATAGTATATATGTACATATATATATATATAATATAATCCTCATCAGCGTCAATTGTAAGTAAAAAATCATGAATATTTAATCACCGCGTTATTAAATCGTTTAAATAGTTTAATGTAATATGAAAGGTTTTTCAAAATTTATTCAACATAGATATAAATTATCTACTGATTGTAATGAAAAAAATAAAAATATTTCCCCCCGCATGCTTACATATCTTTGAATGAACAAACAAAACGACGATGGATTCTGTAAGTGTTTGACCTGCATATGGTTGCATGTCTAACAAAACATAAGGCAACTTTAGACACTTCTAAGTTATAAACTAGTTTTACACAAGCGTGACTTCATGAAATATGTACTTAATAATGCGAACCATAAATGAAACTGTAACACGGTTTTTTTCTTTTTTCTTATGTGAATAAAATGTAGTTTTAAAGACTTTGGTCACGCGATTCTAATTTTCCTTTTGTGCCGCAAAATAGTTAAATCTTGTAATTTTCTTTTGTCGGCTAATATTGTATTGATTCACGTCTTGCGGAAAAAAATGCAAAAAAATGGTCTAACGAACCAAACAAAACACTATTCAATAAGCAAAGAAATGCTAAAAAATGTTATAACATTATTTTTGGAAAAATACGCAAAGACTTCGATGACTTTAACACAAGAATTACCGACGTTTTTCTAGGGGGGGAAAGGGGTAATTGTCGTGAGAATTTACATAAGAAGACATCGTTTCACATATATACATCACTGGATCGATTAAAACCCACGTTTAAAAAATGCTTGCGATTATAGAGTTTTGAAAGTCTGTTCATTAAATCAAGAAAAGTTGCCGAAAAATTTTGAAACGTCACTTGGGGTATAATCAATTTTTTGAAGATCGAAAATTGAAAAGGCTCGAAATGACGTATGCGGCACTTCTAGTGTTAAAAAGATAGAATGCAAGCTTTTTTTCGTTATTTCACATAATTATAGGAAAACACGTTTATATAAACTTTGCTCTGTGTATCCCTTACACAAGCGTTACGTACGAGTATACCAAGCTTTTCGCTCATCGTATGGTTAATCGGTACTATTTTTGCATCGAAAATTGTGTAGAGTCCTTAAATAATTTTATAAGAGTAACTCCTATAGGTTATAAGCCATTGATTAAAATACCTTCAAATTTTCTTTTTCTCTTTTGATTTCACTGGAGCTTACTTAATTGGGAGGTCTTCACATTGGTTTTAAAACTTACTAAAATCTGCACAGTTTTAACGGCAGACGGATATATATAACAAACGCGATTTCGAATTCCATGCTGTTTAACATGACTCGTAAACTTTAGTAGTATACGTTTATTTTGGCCGTAGATTTATTTAAAGTGGATAAAAGTCTGCTTTGTCTATTAATTGCCAATGTATGCGAAAAGTATACTATAGTTTTTGAGGTAACTATTCCCTCAACGCAGATAAAGCATTACGTTCTTGTCGACATTACTTTTTGCACATACCGAGTGGAATTTTTGCAAAAAAAAAAAAAGAATTATGCATAGTATGTTATCGGTTTTTCTTTGAATCAATTTAATTACTAGTTCATGAAGTGCTGAATGCATCTTAAAGTTTTCATTTTGATATGTTGACTAAACACTTCCCGAAAATATGCTAAAGTCTTGTAACACTATGACATGAATTCGATAAACATTTTCTAAAATATTTCGTTTTGCCTTGCAAGGAAATTCTTAATAAAACCACAATTTTCTTATATATTGCTACATGTTATTGTTGCTGTTGTTGTTAATTTTCCGACAATTTGCAAACCTTTAAAACCTAAACTTTCGCATTTAATTCAGGAATGAGTCAATCAAAGGTACAAATTAAATATTGACAAGAATATTTTCAATATATTTTTTCACAAATTGGAAAATGTAAACTATTTTCATTGTTGAGCTAAGAATCATTAAGAATAAGCATTTATTTTGTACAGGTAGATATAAACTTAATATCAAGAAAGAAACTCATTAGTCAAGCAGCAATAAAGGGTTTTATCTGCAACTATTTCGGAGAAGAGAAAATTTTACGAAAAAGGAGACCAGCGTGAAGTACATTGTTTTAATTAAAATAAATGTCAGAAAAAGAAGAAGAAGAAGAAAACAGTTTTAATTAAAAATTTCTCCCCTCATTAGGGTATTGCGAACATGTGCGAACATATTAGATTTTAGCCGCTTTATGAAATTTCCATTAAATTTAAGCTTGAAAAGTAAAATTTTAATTATATATGTTATGCAAATGTTTGCCTACTTTTATATTAATTGACATTATTTTTTTTGCAGCCTAAGATAACATAAGTGATTTATGGGAAGAGAAATTTGAAAAAGTACTCGGACATGGGCAATAGATATAATTATTTTGTTAACACTTTAACCAGGCAATCGCGGACTTTTTCTCTTCAAAAATCTCGCACACGCGTTGCGGAATCAAAATGAGACGGCGACTTGTACATCGAACACAACGCAAATTGTCGCATAATAAATTTTGCGGAAAAATCAAAGTAAGGAACGAACAAGATTTCATTCTTATTCATTGTCGAAAAATTTTCAATTTTTATGCAAAAAATTTAAAAATTACTAAAATATCATCAAGTTTATAAACTAGAAATATTGCTGCAAAAGTACTCAAGAAATTCAATTAAGTTAAGAGGTAACGCGTCTGTGACAGTGTAACGAAAAGGGTTTTCTGATTCTTGCTTTTTGTAAGGAAGAAAAGATAACGGAAGAATAATAATTGAGGAGTTTATTAGGCATATACACGTATGTATATATATATATATATATATATATATATATTTAATATCAACCAATAACTCATCGGACGTCATCTATTTATGCAATATGGTGCGGGTCAGAAAGAGGTAAGGAAGAGAAAGAGATAGGGAGGTGGTAGTCGCAGCCCCTTGATCGTCTGCCGAATCGTTAAGAATTTCGCTTTTACAGACTTAGCCTTCATTACAGTTAGAACCAATGTAAATACTACCGCATTTTTTTGGAGAAATAAGACAAAATGACAGTACGTATATACATATATATACGCAATATCTTTTTGGGACTTTTCCTGCTCAAGGACCTCTGCGGCACTCGCTGTAGCAAATTCAAATTTGAATTAAAACAAATACTGACTTAATCTAGCTTCCTATATTTAGATTTTGACTTAGAAATTTTTAAAAGTATAGATTTTTATATGATTGGCAAGTGTTTGAATTGAAAAAATTCAATTTTTGACCGAAAAAAAAGCTTTATTGTATTAATAAAAACGTGAAAAAGTGCTATAGTGGACCATAACGCGCCACTGAATAACCTAAACCACTCTATTCATACGATGAGTTTTCAAAACGAGGCGTTATGTGGGAAGTAGTCGAGAACGTCGTGTAATCCGAACCACTGCCAATAGCGTTTGTCCTACGGCCGAAATGCGTCTTTGCATCAAGTTTCATCAAAATACAGTCGGACGGACGGACAAGTTAAGAATGATTCGTTCATTGTGAATCGATATAATGAAAGATGAGGCACAAGTAGTGCAGCCTGTGAAAAGTTAAAATAAACTTATCGAAAATACTCTACGTCACTGCGTAGAAAATATTGTTATGAAATTTGCTTTTCTAAGACACAGTCCGTTTCACTGGATCGTGGATATTTTGTTCAAGAGAAATAGACTTCAAAGCTCTTTTATTTGTAATTATGTTCCTTATGTTCACAATTTATTTTGGCCGTACTCTCACTTTCTATGTTCTTGCCCGACTAACTCTCCCTGCCACAAATATTCTACTTATATATATTTTTACAAGCATGTTACTATACCCAAATTCATGGTTTTTTTACCTAAACCCTGTTTGTTTTTTCCGCTAAAAAAAATTACTGAGCTGAAATTAATTGGGTTTGGGATTTTCGTAACAATATTCTAGAGAAACTGAAAGAAATTCGAATGAATTGTTTGAATTATGCTGCTTGCTGTCCGTATTTCGAGAGAAGGCATTTAAACTCTGAATTCTTCGTACACTGCCATACACCTTTGGTTCGAATATCAAATATTTTCACAATTTGCAATGTGATCGCACTTATAATTATCGTTTTAAGTGGTTGTTGACTATTTAAGGAACCATTTAAGCCAATAAAAGAAACATTGATTTTTTAAAAGCCTGCGGTTGCCTTTTAAGCTGTGTATTATACCACACAAGTTTCCACACAAAGTGACATACAAAGCTAGTATTAGTAACATGACTGCTTAGAGATTCAATTTTTTGAGCAGACGAAATATCTTCAAAGTGGATTCACTTTTGATTGTGTAGCCGATAGGCAGTTGGGGAAATATTAGACCAACGGGTAATTGTACTGAGTCGAATTTAACACTATTTTGTTCTTCTTGGTTATGCCACACTTCCTGGTGTTAATGTATATACAACTAAGTGATGTGTGTACAATATCTTGTCGAAATGATAAATTTTTTTCATTTCACACTTGCGCGACCGCACAAAAGCGAAGATTTGGATTGACGTGTATGCACATCAAAAAGCAAGTAACTGCTTAAAAACAGGTCAGTAATTTGATATCTTGTGTTACTAATGCTTTTAGCAATTAAGTAAGTTTTCAATTAAAAGTTTTTGCTTATCAAGTCAATTTGTTCGCATGCTTCAATGCACAAACTGATAATATGAACATTTTCAGCACTGTTCATTACGTATCTATCAGAATAAATGGGCCCACTAATAAATACTCTACACTACCCTGCAGTTACTTGCAGCTAGTTGCGGACTGCAGGTTGAATACAAGGAAACAAGACCGACAGACGGACAGATACTCGGTACTCGGACAGGTAAGCTTAAATCGATTCAAAAAGTGATTCTGAATCGATCGGTATAATAAAAGGGAGGGTATAACCGACAGCCGTTGTCGATGCTTTCCGTACAACTCCAGTTCGCCCAAACTTGTTATGGTCTTGTAAAACAAGTACATAGTGTAAGGTATAAATTTATTGCAATAATTTGAAAAAATTATTTTATACTACTTTTAAAGCTCACCTATGAATCAAAGCACCGTTTTTCAAATTGTTGCCAACAAAATTGGTTTGCTGCAATAACGGCAATTGTTGCTGTTGCTGTTGCTGTTGCTGTCCTAGTTGTTGTTGCTGCATTGAACAATTGACATTTAAATTCACGCTTGTCGGATTAATAACTGCCGCTACTGAATTTGGCATCTTTTGAAAGCTAACTGATTGCATGGACAAGGGTAAGCCGCCACCAGCTGCGTCATTAGCTTGGATAGGACGTACGATAGCTTCTACTGTATCATCCTTGCAAACCAGAGGCACGTTAATAACAGCATCATCCATATTTTTATTCAAGGATTTTACGCTTATTCAAGAGCTTATTGTGTGTTTACTACGACTTCGACTTGTTATAATTTTTTAAGCATTTCTTCCTTTTTCTTGTAGCTTTAATAATTTATTAATAATAATCATATTTTGCTAAAACATTATTTAAAAAAAAAAAAAGCAATATTTATTAATCCAATTTCTCATGGCTATCCTTTATGAATCTCTTAGTTCCGCTTTAGCAAATTATTTACGTCATATATACAAGAGAGAGTAGAATCGCTTTTATATAATGTTGTTATTAAAATGGCGTTTTTTTTTAAGTTTGTTGTTGCCTTTTTATGTTTCCCTTTCCAAGAACCGTTATTGCAAATCTCTAATTATTAATATAATATTTTTTTAGCATTCGCGATATATTATCTATTTAAGATTTGTTTTCATTTATTGTTGCTCTCTGGTGTTCAGTCATTCATTCAGGCAATATGTTGAACAGAGCTAAAAAAAAAAAAAACAAAAAACAGTAAATAAATAAATAAATTTAAATATATATAATTTCACAAAATGCAAAAACGCAATAAAAATTTCACATAATGTGCATTCTGTATTCGTGTGCAATATATCAGTGATGTATGAATAATGCGTTCGATTAGTGGTTAAAAGTATTTAACCTCTTTTGAACCAGACAAATAATTAAAATACAATTATTATCACTAGACTTTATTTTAACGTTGTTAATGCAGTGGTCTATTAAGGATTACTTTTTGTTTTGTACACCATTGAAATTCAACATAACTATACATGAGAACTAAAGAGATGAAAGTATATTATTTAATTAATCGTCACGCCTCTTATATCATATTCTTTTAAATTAATTTTTGCACCAAGTTTTTCTAGGATTGTTAAAGCTTAACGTAGCCGTGTTTTCTCTGATCCTTCTTCGTCGCATTCTGCGAAAAGGAATAAGTTGATCGGAATCGTATATGATATACAAAGTTTCATAATGAAGTCATAAAGCTTCCGAACTGCCTGCCTAAGAATCCACATGCGAAACATTTCCTTTCACAAAATTAAATTTTCTACTATTCCATGTAACGTTAGGATAATAGATTTTATTAATTAATTCATCTTCAAAAACGAATTTTAAATGCACATGATCACCATAATCAAGGAAAACCATTAACATACTTTGTATTTCATTGGGTGGGTCATCTGTTTCGCTAGTCTCTTCGTCATTTCAAGTTTGCATAAGTTAATTGCATCACTCCGACTGGTACTTCGTTAGTGTGACTGTCATTCCGTTAGTCTAATTATTACCCCGTCAGCTTGACCGTTACTTCGTCGGGTTGTCATTCGCTTTTTCCGAATTCTAGTCCATCAATCCTTGCTTACGTGTATATGTTCATTCGCCAGGACATGCGCCAGTCCCTTCATCAGACGTTAAACAGTCTTGTCTGTGTATGAAAATTGTAAAAAGATATCTCAAGCTTGGTGTACACATTTTCCCAAGACAAACTCTACCACACGAGAACGAAACTTTTAACTGAGAAGTTCAAGAGTTTACTAACATGATAACGTATTTAAGGGCTTAAGTAGATAAAGGATGAAATGGTATAATACGCTCCGTTTAGCTACTGTGGTTTAATATGCGTTTGCGAATTTTGAGAGTTTGCATTTGATACTTATGTAATACAGATGTAGGAAATCCATCGTATAGAATTTCATTCCATTTAAGAATTATTATTGTTTGGTTTTTTTTATCAATGATCAAGTCATTTAGGGAATGTTCCGGGCGACGTGTAGAAAAAAAAAGTGGGTAGAGAAAGACAGTGAATGTCCGCATCCTAATGGACGTGTGCCCAATCGGTGAGCTTTAGACCGCGAATTCGCGACGACCGCCTTGGCATTCGCGACTATTATTGTCTATGTGGCAGTCCAGAGCAAGCTTAATATTTTAGAAATCTACTATCATGAACAAGCGACGATCTATTGAAACAGCTGCTGCTGTTCTGAAGAGTGTTGAAAAGAGCCTATCAATCTCAATTGAATCTTGTGCATGTGAATTTTAGTTTAAAACAAAAAACTTCTCTGAAGACTATGCACAAACTATTGCATTTATATTTATCTCAAGTGCAATCGATGTACATGGTATGACGTGTACAAGTTGTAGCTTGCCTATTAGAATTACTATAAGTTTTCGGTAAACATTCTATGCTTGCGTAGATTAATTGCAGAAATCGACTGTGGAAATAGTTGGGACGGATTGTCAAATGCTTTCATGCACGCTATAAATGGAAACGATTTCGAAAAAACTCGAGCCCAATTTTTCTGTTCTGATTTTGACTAGAAGTTTACGTTAATCCAGAATCGCTGTTCGATTCGATTTTGTGTAAAAGGAGTTCTTTTAAAATAAATTTTTGACTTTCATTCAGCTTTGCTCAAAATGCATTGACTTATCAGTACGCTCCAGTTTTCTACTGACGATGAACATTTTTTTTTCTGTTTTAATTATAAAATAAACACACATGCAAAGCAAAAGCACATGTTAAAGAGTGTAGCGAAAGCATTAAATTGGCGACCCGAAAACAATTTGAGAGCAAAGAAGTTAAAAAGCCAAATTCATTTTAAAGCGAACTTTGGATACCAATCAGCTAAGGAAAGTGCATTGTAAAGCTTTTTGCTTGCTAATAGGCTCTTTTGTGCGAACAGTTTTCATATATATTGGGGTGAAATTTCATATGGATGGATATCTCTCCTATACATTTCCTATACATTGTGAAAATTTTCAAATTTCTTTGGCACACAGTAAGCAATACCGGATCAATGTATCATGTTTCAACATTAGTGCTGTGATTTTCTAAATATCGAAGCTTTTGTCCCAAAACGTTTGGATTGTAACGACTTAAAAACTCTCAGGCTTATGAAAAATAATATTTCTAATGATTTTGTTATATACATTTGCTTGTGTGCAAAAACACATTTGCAAGAGTAATGTGTTCTCATTCTTTCTAATGGTTGCTATAGAAAGTAATATTGTAATTTAGTACATTGCTGGAATATAAAACCGCATCTCATATGTTGCTTGCTTTACTTTAGCAGTTTACAAATGGTACCATTTTTTCCTTCTTTTTTTTTTTTCTAGGTTTAAGTCGTGGTAGAACAGTGCGTTGAAATGGAAATGGAAAAAGTTTAACAAACTTTAATAAAGAATCCTTAAAAAAAAAAAAAAAAAAAAAAAAAAACGTACTTGCATTGATTGGCACAGATATGAGGAATTCAATGAATCCTGGAAATATCATAAAACATTGTTCTAAAATACTTTCCACGCGCATAACTGGCATTCAATTTAAATATTCTCTTAAGTATTTTTATTTTTATTTACAAGATTCCCTATATATGCACGCAAAAGTTTCTACCTCAGTCAATCATAAACAAAAGTGCAAAAAAATATTGTAGAACAAAAACAAGTAAGAAAATTATATTCGGTCGCGGCCGAATCTTTTATACTCAGCATCGTTATCGTAAAAGGGACACAAGAAGTAGAAGAATTCAATTTTCATTCTCTTTAACAGGGAGTGGGTGAGGATGATTTTTTTTCATTTTCAAAGTAAAAGTTTTTGTTGTATGGGTGCGTAGGCGATCTCTTCATATTTGCGAAGGGGCTAATGTTTACTAGAGTTACTACACAATTGGGCAGACGAACAGATGGACGTTCTTAGGTGCATTTCATAATTGAATTGAATTCTGGGCGTTACAAATGTTATGATAAAATGAATATATCCCTCATCCCTCGGTGATGGGTATAAAAAATACATTCACTTTAAGTTATGTGTGCAGAGAAAATGTATTTTCGCATTTGTAAAGAAAACCTTAATCTACATTTTAACTGACGCATGAATACATGCCGAAAACGTTTAAACATATATATACTCATACAAACACATATATATAATGCTAAGTATGATAAAAGTTCTCTATACGATATTTGTGGTCTATTCTGTTCGCTTTGGGGCTATAATGCTTTTCGAATGGTATGCTTGTGCTGTTCCGAACATAGCATGAGGAAAGTAAAGAAAAATTATTTTGCAAAATTCCAAATTGTGTTAGTTTGAGTGACATAAATAAATAACAAGGATTATATTATAAAATATACAAGAGATTAATATGAAACATTAAATTAGCTTTAAAGTTGATACATGTTTTTTCTTTCTTGCTTCAATTACCGAAGTATTAATGACGAGATAAACACAATACTCGATTGTAATTGTTTCCAAAATAGCACAAGAGATTATTGAATAAAGTGCGAACACATAAATAAAATAAGATCTTTGTCGAGATATGATAAATGAATTCATCTGTAAAATATTGTATTAAAATTTTCGCCTCAATGCGCGACTTCGGCATCTATGAACACAAAAATTGCATAATAATTGCAAAGGGAAAGAATGAGCGAACAGATAAGTCTAAGTCGATCAGGAAGTTTGCGATCATTAACGATATACATAATAAGTTTATATGCATTTGAAGCCCGAATCAATATCGTAGTTATGTGTACCTGAAAATTCGGACAAATTAAGTGCAACAAGTAAGTTGAATGAAGCAACCAGTTTCAGCTGATGGAAACTGGTGGCATACACTTATCAGTAAATTAAAGCTCCCGCCACTCTCTCTTAGATACAATATGAATTTAGCACTTTTACTTATAAGATTGATTGACACACAACAACAGACACGAAAAAGTCCCTTTAAAGATGGATAATATGTCTGGAGTAGTGGAAAAATTACGCCGATAATTAATATCGGTTTTTAGTACGCATATTTAATCAAGGCCGTAAAGAAGACCTGAACAGAATTTTGCAATGAAAAAACAAAACAACAACACTTCTCACAATTACCTACAACAACAAAGGCATTCATTTAAGTCTTCGTAAGTTATACGGACTCGTGACCATACACAATTTTGTTTCGACTGAACGTGAGCGAGCATATAAATTATATACTAAAGCCCACACCGCTTGCATCTTGCAACATATGTGGGCATAACAAGCTGTCTTGGACGATCAATTTTTCGACTAACCATTAGAGAATATACGAATTATGTCTTAAGCCCTATAATGCTTACATCTTACCTTGTATAGTAGCACAGTGAACTATCTTGGACAATGTTGTTTAAATTCATCAACCGGGAATTTATTTTATAAATCGCTACGGGTGGCTTTATTCAACAAAGAGATAATAAATACTCTAGTAAATGCTTGTCTTGAGTTACGTAGTCTTTATGCGACGATTACATCTTGCAACACGAAACGTCAGGTTCATAAATAAAAAAATCAAACTTTGCGCTTGAGTTTATTACAATTGCAAAAGGCAACTACTTACACAAAAATCGCCTGCCTAATAAAGTAATTAAACATGAAAGCTATCTGTCTATATTGAATACAGATTTTTCATATTTGTTGGAAAGATTGTTCGAAGTAAGTAACGAAACGCGATCTACTTATATCCGACTTGAAAAACAAAATGCAAAAAACTTGGAAGAAAATATCTTATGCTTGCTTTTGGACCGATGCCCTTTTTCCGACCAACTCGAATAGCTACGGTTTTTTGTTCATAATGATATTATCAACGATCGATAGTGCCCAGTTTCATATTTGCAAAAGGAAAATACTCCCAAGGACTGTAGCAACATTGCCTTTCCTCTCCTGTCTCCAGGGATTTTTTTTTTTTTTAAAGATAGTTAATAAAAAATATTCAGCGTAATTGGAGCGTCTCCTGATTATCCCGTTCATTCCACCGTTTCGATTGTTCCCACGTTTGAAGTGTAAAAACAGGGACCTATGTTTCATTTACCGCCGTTAAGCGGGACAAAATCTCCTCTTTATTGCTGAGAAATATCGTTCAGTGCTCGATTGACAGCTCATTAGGCGAGAGCCGCCAGCCGCCAGCCGCCAGCCTTTGCACGAGCATTTATTGCACGTTCAAATGCTCAGCATTTTTGCAAATCACTAGAACATTGGCTGCCTCGTGCCCTTTCATTCGGCATTTATCTAATAACACTTTGTAGATATTCTGCATCATTTCCAATGCTGTTGGCACATTTGGTTGACCAATGCGATAACTTGCCAAGCGGCTCGTTTAAGCTCTGCCATCCAATTTATTATAAATACGTTGCCTTTTGTGGTTGCAGACATGTGGTTATTATTTAACAATAAAATATATTGATAGTTCGATGCCAGGCGCCTTGTTCATTTTATTGTTATTGCTATTATTATTATTATTATTATTTCATTTATTAATTTTTTACCTAAACTGAAAGCAAATAAAAGTTGTTTTCAATGTAAAGTTGTTTTCAGCTGTGGTCGAATCTATCACAAGTTTTAACTTTTTTTTAAAAAGCGCTCAACAAAAAGAAACAAAAAACAAAAAGAAAAGTTCGGTACTTTACAGTGTAGGGTGAGCCGATTTCTTCTCATTTTTCATAGATACTGTGGAGCAGTTTACGAGCAATGTGCAAAAAAAACTCAACGTTCTTACTTTTGAAAAGGAAGGTATTATCAGTATACGGTGGGTGTGTCCAACATGATAGGTAAATTTAAAACCGGTGTCTTTATTACCCGACCTTCAGAATATTTGCCATTGCAAAAATGGTCGGGCAGACCGACTTGCTTAAGTCAATTCAATTATTTGCTTCATGCTGCGTTCGCATGGCGAAAGATGAAATTTTGAACTAATTGAAACTACAGGAAAGCTTAGAGGGCTTTGGAAAATTCATTAATTATTTGTACAGTGAAATTTGTACAAGTTGACAATGGCACTCGTACTACATGCAGCGCTTCAACAATAACGCTGCCATATTATAAAAGTGTCTCAGTTATCTATCGCAGTTATGTAATGCCTAAGTAACATTTTGCACGTAGCAAACACAGTCGCGGCCGCCAGACAGCAATAATCCTACTTTTAATCAGTTCTGAAGATTGTGGACATAGACAGTTTACGAAAACTTTCGCAATACCTAAGGTAAAGCTTGAAAGACTGTCTGTCCGTTCGTCTGCGCTTCAAGTTGCTGATGTGATCGAGTGTAGTAAATGTTATCCCGCTTGCGGAAATTAAGATATCGCCTGCAAGCTTAACAAAAACAATACAAGTTTTTTGCAGGAAGCTCGTTTTAAAAATGACTCCATTCGGTTAAAGGAAACGCCTACACTACAACAAATAAGTTTTTGATTATTAATTGCATAAAGTAAAGTTGCGTAAAGTAATGCTGAAGGCTTTATAGTGTAACTTTAAACTCCATGTGGGTAAGGGACTCACTTCCTACCCATCTTGTAATAAAGCAAGTTATTAGGAACGGAATCTTGTAGTTGCCGTAGTGAGTCCTGACTGCGGATTGTTATACCTTACCCCACTTGTGGTACATTATGCTTAGCTTGTGCGAGTGTAATCAACACAAGGACTTAAGGTAGACCTATCCTTTATGTTGTAAGTTTATCTGCTTGTTTGGTTGCTGTGTGTTCACAGCAACCTGTAGTTCGCAATTTTTACAATGTTTTGATCAAGTTTGGCGCACTGACGTATTTTGGCCCCGCGCCGAGTGCCATTTAAAATGCTTCGGATCGAATCATTTTTCGACTACTTCGCATGTAACGGCTTATATTGAAAAATCATTGTATGCATAATTGTGGGGTGGTATGAGAGATTCAATGATAGATCGAGGCCCACTATAATGTTTTCACTTTATTTTAACACGAAATAAGAGAAGATTAATAAGTTCCTTAACTGAAAAGAACTACATATGCTGAGCTAGGTCTAGATTTTTTCCATACAAGACTGAATCTAAAGCCTATTTTCAGTCATTTTTATTTTTCATTATGTTGTAGAATTTCGACTTTTCGTAGACTATTCAATGGTCGGCCTTGTGCGACTATAACTTTTCAACATAATTTAATTATACAATTTCTTTGCTCGCTCCTATCGTAATAACCTCGTTAGATAAACTTTAGACTTGATCCTTTCAAGCCAAAAGAATAAATTGCATTCCAAAGTTTCCGTTTTGAATTCAGTCATTTTTAATTTCATTACAATGCATATTGAAAATATTTACACTGTAAAAGTGTAAGTCACAAGGTTTTAATTAAGCTAAAAATGACAAGTCAAGCATGATTCCTGTTCGAGCATACAATCAAACTAATATAATATTATTTTGCCAATAACTTGTATATGAAATGTATCATTCAAATTTATTTATCGGCTTGGAAATTTCCCAACGCGCATATTTACATGTGCACATATTCAGTTAACATATTTCATAATTTATTTATCAACTACAACGACACATGCGACTTCGATGCAAATAAATGCATGTAAATATTGAAACTCTTTATTTCAATATTAATTAATTACTTTGCAATACTTTGCAATTCGTTTTCGTCATATGTTCATAAACATTCATTTGAGTAGAAAATTTGTTAATTTTTTTCCACTCGTTAATCAAAAAGTTGATAATCATTTTAAAGAAGTTTATAATGAACTTTGCTCGACATGGCATATAGCGCGAGTTGCATTTCTAAGCGTATTTCTATTTATTAAATACAGTGCTGGATTAAAAAGAAAATAATTATAATATTGACACATAAATAACACAGCGATTGTCTTGAGAAATAACCGATGATTGTCATGATTATTATACCCATAACCGAAGAGGGGAGGAATATACGTTATGTCAAAACATTTGCAACATGCATAAGGAAGTCTCACTTTATAAAGTACAAATCGAATCCAATTAAATATATCCGTCCGTCCGTCTGTCAACAATGAAGCTATCAGCTTCAAAAGTGGCGAATTTGAACTTCGTGCAGGTTGGTTGTTATCGAAAATGATTTAAATCCACCGTGGGATACGTCTATAGTGTAATAGAAGCTAAGGGAACCTCTGCCTTCTGAGATTCTCGGTGGTGACTTGCGAACTTCAATAGGTCTACGATATAAATTGCACGTATATTGGACACAAATGGAAAAAACAAGCCACGTCTCCCCTCTCCCACTCTACATCCCAATGTATCGATATTTTATTATTTTTTAAGCTTCTTTCTCTTTTAAGAAAAAGATGATGGGTGCAACCGAGTCGGCCACAGCCGAATATAGATTGCTTTTTTTTGCTTTCTTTTCATGGTTTAATATCAGTTAATAAACAACACAACCAATTAGTTCATCTGATACAATGAAAATAATATATGTATATAAGAAAGAGTGTGGGCCAATTGTTCGTGTTTTGTTTTTCGTTTCTTTTTTTTTTTTTATTTTGTTTCCTCTCAAAACATATGTGGCTTGACATTTCGTACATGCGAATAAAAGATGAAAGAATATTAGATTTATCCTTGTGTTTGTAATGCTAACAAATATCCATGATACACGAAATGAAGTATACAAGCATTCGAGTACCATCAGAGAAAGGTTTCCAATTATCTAGTCGTCTGTCATGCCTGCTGGAAGTGCTCCTCATCGCAAAGACCGGTGATAAAAAACTGAAATTTGGCATAACGCTGTGCACACAGGCTGAAACGAGTTTTTCAATAATTCTACGCCGGGACTATGTTTTCTTTCTTGTACAATTTTGAACAAATCAACCACCGACAACGCAAACACTATGAAATCATATTATTTGTGGAGAGTTTCATGTCAATGAATTCAATTTCGGCTGCGATCATCACAGGTTTTTTCGTAAACATAAGCAACAATGAGTTTTTCGATTTCTGACTGCCAAGACTCGATGGTACCAAGCATTTATTACAAGAGACGAGATTTGGATCTACGCCTACGTATCGGAAATAATCGATCAATCGTGCAAAACGCGAACCAAGTCCCGAAGAGCCGACCTAGAGTAGCTCAAACTCAAGGTCACGCTGACCGTTTTCTTCGATTATCACATTATTCTACATTATGGATTTCGTGCGCTTAGCCAAGCCGTCAGCAAGAAATATCTTTTATTCGTTATAAAGGCAATAAAATTGATTTGAAAGGATAAAAGAAAAGTGTTTCTATTTTTCATCTAGAAATTGACCTTATTTTTTGGTCACAGTAGTATACATTGGGTCATATTGAAAAATCTTCGCGGTTCTTCCCGTGGTTTCGGGTTTTTTTTAGTATCTCCGCTATTTCCTTGCGTGCCGGCCTTACTCCAACAGTTGTCCATCAACTTTTTTAGTGACGGCGAGGGTCATCTTTGTCATCAAAATTTACCGAACGGAATCGAGCAAACCACTCCTGCGTCCTTTGTTCACTCCCTACCATCTCAACATGGACTTCAATTCTTTTTTTTTAGAGAGTTTTTAACTGTTGTATACTAAAAATGCGTCATATAGCGTATTTGCTCACACATTTCACTCATTTTCAAATCAATTTTTTAGACAAGCAAAGAATTAGACAAGTATCTTCACAAAAAATTTAAACTGGAATGTCACATTTTAAGCACATATTCCTTTCAGAAAATCAGGTTAATGTTCAATATCATCTATGGCCAGGTCATACAATGATCCTTAATTGATGGCCATATATTAAATTGGATAATGGTTCTGCTACGTCGAAAATCACGCCCCCAAGAGTAATTATTATTTAAAAAAAAATTTTATAACGAAAGTAAGTCCTTCACTGAATTTTACAAGAAGAAGAAGAGAGAGACCTTTTTGCTTTAAGTTTTTAAAATTAGGAAGTTCAGCTGAACAATTGCCTAAGATTTTTGTTCGAAACACGAGTTTCGGCTCCTGAAACGCGGAAAATGTTGAAGAACGTTGTTAGCAAATGAGCGTGTGTTCGCAATTGATATAAGTTGTTTAAAGGAAGCAGCGAATGAACGTCCTTTTTGTTTGCCTGTCTTGCGAAAACGTTTTCGGTGCCTTGCGACATCTGACATTTGAAGGCGTTCTTTACATCGCGCAAGAACGAAGTTAGATTTGATCGGGAATTTGCTTCGACTTGATTGAATGGAAAAATTTTGCATTATTTTGAAAATCTTTTTGAAGGCCGACGGATTCAAGCACGATGTACCCATATTGTAGCTTCATAACTCGAAAGAAAATACTTAAGGGAGTTGGTGGCATAAAATTTAAAGCATAATAAACCATTTGTGTGTTTTTAAAAAGTTTTATGATTATTTGTTTACAATGCTCCACAAATCTACCATATAATACGATGGTCAGTTGACCATAGGACAAAGTGTATTGTATGCTCGGCTGCCAGCCATACACTGACGCTTTCATCTGCTAGTCATTAGGAAGAAAATCAATTGAAGTGGCCACGGCAGAGACCAACGAAGATTGTGCCATTGTACAACAGCTCTCGGGCCAAATGTTCGGTGCATGATTGCGTGGGTGGTGCTGCAAGCTTGAGAGTTTGGCAACGTGGTTTGTTTTGTAGCTGATTTTATAATTTGAGTAGAGAGCTTTCCATGGTCTCCAAATGTATGCATAGTCCAGGGAGTTCGATGATCTTTATGTAACAAAGAGCTTATACATGAGGTTGGTAAGACCCCACACTTAAATACATATTTGTTTGGTGGTCTTCTTCCTACAGGTGCTATGCGGATTCAATAGAATCATTTTAGAAACAAAATCTTTCTCCTTCTCTTAGGAACCTGGGTTAGGACATGCTAGTCTTTTAACTTTTCCACTTTTAGTTCTTTCCTCATTGGAAAAACGTTGGTTGATTTCAGACCTTACCCTCGCACGTAAGCTAATTACTTGAGGTTAATTGCAATACTCCTAGTCTGTCTTCTAAAAACTTTATTTTCATAAAGGTCGGCTAATGTAGATGTAATCGTCAGCTCTTCCCAGCCCTTTCAGGAAACTAAATGGCGCCAATAATTTAATTTCAATAATGGAATTTGTAAAAGTTGTGCTTGCTTTGATTTTCTTGCCAGAGCTGTAATTAAGCTAATTTTCTTTCTTTAATGCTGTCGACGATGTGCTAATACACTTAATGCGTTTACTACTATCGGTTGCGAAGCGGTTTGCATGCTCGCCTCGCAACATAAGCTTCATGCATACAGTCCGTGCTACACGTGATCGATCATTCAGTCACGCAAATTATCGACTCCGCATGGTTTCCTTAGACTCTCATATCGCAAAGCCAATAGACAACAAAATTCAATCAAATTGAAATTATCGGGCTTTTTCTTTTGCTGTGGATATCCTCCCATTTAAAGAAGATTCGTGAATTAAGGCACAATTGCATTGCAAGACTATAACTGGGGCGCAAAGTACATGATTGAACTCAATCCAAATTCGATACGTAACTTGGTATATAACGATGTGTAATCGTAAACCAAAGATCTCATTATGCTCAGTTGGCAGTCCTAATAAATGTAATGTAAGTTAAATTGGTGCAATAATTTACAAAGCAAAGCAAACCAGAAAATTTTACGTTACACTCCTCGTGCAGCTGTTTCTATATAAAATCGCTTCTCTTTATCTTATTTTTTTTTTTTTTTTATTCATTTTTAGTATTTTTACAATTGTCTTTATTCAAAACGCTTATTAAGCATTGTACGTATGCATATATATGTGCGCTGTTTCCTAAGTAAACACTTATGTGTGGATTGGCTATCAAGAGCTTAAAGTTGCCGCTTTATATGAGATTGACTAAACAATGGAGACAAGACTAAACTAAGAGCATTGAAAGAGACAGTCGGTATTGTTTGTACATTTCCTTTGATTTTTATTTTATAATACCACCGGCTAAGTTGCGGGTACGTTGCTCACGAACATAAATATTTTCATATATAGGCAAAAATCTTGAAACAAATCCCGCGTCCAAATATGTCATAAAAGAACTAAAAGAATTTTTCATCTTTTTGACATTTCACCGGCATTTCACTTCACTTTCCGAATCCGTTTTGCAAAAATAATGAAAATCTCAGCCTCTGAGGTAAACTTTTCATTTAAAAGTCATTGAAGAAAGCGGCATTAGCTTTATTTCCTTAACTCTAATTCAAATAGACGAGCATCGCCGTGGTTTCTTGCGCTTATCTTCGGTGGTCTTTATGGCGCTGTACGGCAGCTGTTCACGTTCGCTCGCATGACATAGGAAACACTGTCCAAAGACAACGTAGAAAATACATATTGAAAATGGAAGATCAGCAAATAATGGATAATAATAATAGAATATATGTATGCACATGCATATATATATGTATACGTACTAATTGTACGTATACTTTATTATATAATTTTTTTATTTTTTTTATTTTCAAGAAGTGAGCTCACGCGATTTGTGAAATAAAATGTTAAACATGTTAATGTCCGTAATTACTAAATAATTGTATGACACAGCACGGTCTTTGCGAAAAATCTGTACGACGTACTTTTAAGCACTAACATAGAAGTTTATTGTGTCACTAAGGTAAACAGTATTTTTCGAAATCTTTGACTTATGTGTTCAATTTTAATATAAAATTCCCTACTTATTTATTGTGAAAATGAAGAGTGCCTTAAACAATGAAATGCAAAATGACTAAGCATCGTGTATCGTAAGTGTCCCATTAAACTGTAAAGCAGTAAAAAGTTTTAAATACAACAAGTGAAAGGACAAAGTTGAAGTGAAAAATGACACTTATAGTGTAATGCTTATTGTTTGGATGATTAAAATATAAAAGTTTTTAATTAAGATATTGAAGTTTACTTACTTCAATTAAACACATTTTATGATAACACGAGACACACTCAGCTCCCGAATGTAAAATAGTTTTATAAACATTCAAGCAATTATGTAATTTTATAATGAAAAAATTTTTAAAAAAATTTTTGTTTATTTCTCTATTACTGAAGGATGCGGACATGTTAAGTTTCCCCCTCTCTTCGCGATGTGTTGTTAGGGGAATATATACGTCATTGAATTAGTGATTTTTGGATTATTTTAGCCTCACTTTTGTACACATTCATTCTCTTGTTTGTTTCTTTCTTAAAACGCCCATGATTGCAAAGATTTGCCCTTAGGTTGTGCCAAGAAATCAAACTCAAAAGTGGATCTAACTTCGCAAACGTAAATGCATAGATACGAAGTAGATAGAAACACAGTTACGTTTCCTAAAAAACAGAAAAACAAACGAAAAATGTTTATTTGAAAACTGGTTAACATTTGGTGCAAATATTTACCACGTACGAGCTTAGCGCAAAACAGTCCTCGATGATGGAGAAAATTGTGTTCACTTAAGAACGAATCTTTACTACCTCACTCACTCTCTCAAGAAGAGAGAACTATAAGAATTGTTAAGACTTTCTAAATTCGCAGAAATATCAATTAATCAGAAAATATCAGAATTACGTTCACTTTGGGACGAATCTTTGCGACCGCATTCACTCTCTCAAACCATTACACAAAATTACTAAGTATTTCTTCATTCACAGAAATGTGCAGAAATCAGAATTTTTGTTTTTCTTGACTTTTAAAAATTGCTTTGCAGGTGGATCTCATTCATTTATTCTTTTTCACTAACTTCACATACGTAACCCATACATATAATATAACATATTTACATCGTTTTTCTTATTAATATCTGCTGTAAGTTACAATTTCGATTTGCTAATGGAGTTGGTGAGCTCAGAGCATGTCATCGGCTGATCCCAGCTTTCAGAAGCATCCGTCATAGAGGGATAGGCAGATATGGTTAAATCGAGTCAGGATCTTAAGCTAATTAAAATTTTATATATACACTTTATTGGATCTCTGATGAATGTTACGGTGTTTGTCAGACGGAAGTCGGCACACCCCAAATTTTGGTCGTAAGTACAGCGAGGACTCAAGACCGCCTCTCATTTTGAACTCACGTTTACTTCGCTCGACTGGGGTGCAAACTTTAAGTTATGACTAAGTTGAGTTAAGCTAGGCGTAAGTAAAGCTAGGCAACACCAACCTTTAAACAAAATCTGCTGAAGTAAGTTCCATGTTTTGTTGCTATGTAAAGAACTTGAGTATTGACAGCTTTTAAAACGATATTGAAATCGTGACGTGCGCTAAGTTCTCGTAGCAATAATTATTAAAACTACATAATCAATAGATATGACAAAGTAGAGTATAAGAAACTCTACCATGATCTTGACTACGGACTCAAAAAAAACAACGGACTCTGAATGAATGAACTTGACAAATTCTGGAGGTTCGATTAAAAGCTTTGCCGTGTTCTCGAAAGCCAAACACAATTGATGACGACCAACTAACGGTTATGGTTGAAGATGTTCGGCACGTAACGGTTCGTAAGATTGCTGTAAAACTTAATTCATCCAAAACAAGAAGTTTGTTTCTTATATAAAAACAAGCTAGCTTACGATATAGTGAACAACCGCAAGAAACTTCCGGACTAACTAATATAGAACATTGGAATGATATGGTCCATCTCTTTAGATACCATCTATCTTCAACGAAACACGAACATAGTAAAAATGTCAATATTAGCTATAGTCAAATATTCATTTGTACGTTGTCCAACTCGTATCTGTATCCTTAAATGTCTTTTAGCTTCTAGCGTGTTCTTCATACTGCATATTCAGAGCGCTCTATTAAGGCTAAATTCAGTTTAAGCGAAAAGATAGAGAGAAAGAATATTTCACAAATGTATTTTAATTGCAGGGTTGCATATTTAATTGACGCCTAACTATGCTTGTGGTTGAATAACGCATAAAGCTTCAGTTAGCGAGGTGACAAATTATTAGACAGGAGAATATCAGTTGTGACCCGAAATTATTAATTACTCGTCTTCCTCAGGGTATGGTAATCCCTCCGGCTTTTTTTTTTTTTTGTAGAAAAACTTAAACTTATCTGATTTCAAGCCATGTGCTGAACATAATGAATCCATTCGCATTGTGTATCACGCGCACGAACGTCAAAATAAGCTTTGATTTTGTCTGTATATATGTAATGTAAACTTACACTTGAGCGATTAAAATATTCGCGTTGAATATGTTCAGAAAATGTGTCAGTAAGTAAAATATGTGTGCATATGCCATACGAAAAGTAGTAGAAAGGGAAAAAATAAGTTGAAAAAAAAAAAAAACAATTTATCTTTGTTCCGTGATAAGTTAATTTGTAAAAATAAAAAACTTACGCAGCTTACAAGATAATACTCGAATGCATGAAGGCCTTTAATATTTTTTTATTTTTGCCTCTTTTTCTTTTCATTAATGATTCATAATATCGCGTGTATGTGTGTATTGCGTATACACACATGCACATAATTATCTATAATGTACGTCTTTTTCTTCAACAATAACTTGTATAACAACTTAAAGCTGAGTGCACATGCACTTGATTTCAAAGAGAGGCAAGCAATGAAACACGTTGTATACACATACGCTCAAATGCATTCATATTTAACTGCAATGATGTATATGTGTTTGTATAGAATTTGTTTTTGTCTTGCGGTAGGTTTATAAGGCCGCGTATATATTTATTTGTATACAATTCATGTCCGTAAATAATTAAAAATCAAAGAAAAGTGAAATGCTTGCTGTTTTCTTCCCAGAAAATAGAGAAACAAAACTTAAACACGTGCAATAAAATATGAAAAATTTAAGATTCGCTTACATGAAACTTTGCTTGGCAGATCACCATTCTTCCTACATGTTACAAGTTCTACAATCCCAATTTTATTGTAACGAATCACCGACAGGCTACGTCAGCGTGCACACATTAATTAAATTATGCGTCCTAACTTTCAAAAAAAAAGAAAAGATCAAACCTGTTCACGACTACCTTAAAATCTTCTTTGATCAAACTTACTTTAGTTAATGAAGTTATGAATCATTTTGTATATAGTGTGTTGGAATACATATTGTAAATAATCATGTCTTATGAAATATGGTCTTTAGAAAACTGTAAAATGCTTTTCACACAAAGAAAGTCTTAACGGGACTAACTGAAAACAAAGAAAGAACGTATATACATATCTCTTGAGCAGAATTCTTTAATTCTCTCCGCTAATTTTTAAACATAGATATATAAACATGAACATAAAAATGAAATAAAAAAATATTTTGTCGCTTTTCTGAACAATGCTTTACGATCTCATTTCACATAATACGTCGTCTATTTAGACAAAGTATGGCTTGATTTCTTGTTCTTACTTCAAAGAGGAGTAAAAAGTGTATTCTCTAAATATCTTAATAGTCGGAAGCAATCATAATAAGCGTTAATTATAATCACTAGTACCCAAAAGAAATTAAATGGATAAGTGAACTAAAGCAGAGGTTAGTATCAAGTATATATAAATGAATGAGACGTTTAAACGGAATGAAAACGTTAGAAGTATGTTTGTTAAACTTACATATATATACTTAGTATAAAGTCTGTGTAATAAAGTCATGGCTGAAGACAGAGAGAGAGAGAGAGAGAGAGAGAGAGAGAGAGAGAGAGAGAGAGACAGAGAGAGATAGAGAGGATGTGTGGGTGGACTGAATCCCAATAGAGAACAAGCAAGAAAAAAGGAAAAACATTTTTACACCAGGGTTCATTGCTAAAGAAATGGTAAAATTCTTATTCCTTCCAAACGTAGCAACAAACATAAAGCAAATTTTTCTTAACACATAAGAACTAAAACTCTTTCAAGTCTCCACATAAACACTTTAACGCAATTTCATTCAGCTTTTGAAAAGATTGTGTAAAAATACTTTGATTGAGAAATCAATACGTTCGGTGAAGTGTATAGTAAATAAAAGATTATATGCGTACAACGTATGTGTGTAACTAATTCTATTTCCTTTTGTGCCATATGAAAATAACGCAACACTTTTCCACCATAAAATGCAATTTCCTATGCAGCAACAAAGTGCAGTCTCTTTATATCAAGCACATCACAACGGATAGAAAAAAAAAATACTATCATGAGAGAAATATTTTCCTTTTAAAGAGAAAATCTGAAAAACAAAGACTCTTCTTTTTCTTTATGTCTATCTATTTCTTATATAAAAATTCGTTAAAAACTGAAAACCATTTGAATAGAATCTCAGTTAAACTATTATTGCAAAAAAATAATAGAGAAAAGCACATACTATCTTATGCAAGTAGAAAAAAAAAAAAAAAAAATAAAATTTAAAAACGCCTTGGGGTGAATCTTTTGAAGCCTTCGTTTACTTTTTACGAGAAGTCGGTAGCATGTTATGTAGACATATCATTTACAATTTTTTGATTTTAATTTCATTCCATTTATATACTTTAAAGTGCTTTTCACTTATATGAAAATGGTAGATATTCTTGTAGGGTACGGAAGTAAGAAAAAATTTCAATTTTATACTACTTTAAAAATATTCGCCGTAAATTTCAATGTATTG
Source organism: Glossina fuscipes (assembly GCF_014805625.2). Taxonomy (NCBI): domain Eukaryota; kingdom Metazoa; phylum Arthropoda; class Insecta; order Diptera; family Glossinidae; genus Glossina; species Glossina fuscipes. The sequence continues at coordinate 4,736,338 of NW_023998421.1, read as the reverse complement.
CGGCCGTGGGAACTTTTAAAACAAAAAGTAAGATAACGAACTGGGCAAAAACTTGGAATATCGTTTTTAATTATTTACAAAGGACCACTATATGTAAAATTCATATGAAATATTTATTGGGAGCGATAAGATTTAACGGCATACAATAGCATCTGACCACAACTTGCTTAACACTTCAAGAAACCTTTGCATTTTTCACACATACCTTTCAAGCAGTCAGTATATAAGATTAGCGCAAAGGCGGAACAAGTCGTTTGGATGGACAAATGCCATGGAAAAAAATGATCTCGATTTGCCTTTTCTAATGTACATCATTTACCTATTGAACAGGTATCTATGAATTTATTTGGGTAACTTTTGATACTAACCGTTTCACCAGACTTTAATAGCTAATAGCGGACACATGCAACTAACCAAACTCGCCAAACATAGAATATCGTCTTTTTGCCAAAGCGATTCAGTCTCACAGTCGTTGCGGATGAAACGCTAGGGTTTACCTATGAATTTTTACGCCTTCCTTTGCAAAGAAACCCTTTTTTCGTTTCACTCTGGCAAAGTAATCGGTGAATGCTCGTTAGTTGGCATAAAGTCTAAAATGCCCATTGTTAGAAAGTGTGTTTTTACGTAGCGATATGTGTTCGTATGACTACTGATTGTTGTTCTTAAATCTCCAAGTTATAAAAGAAAGCATAGAACTTCATCTACCTATGTCGAATACACGAGCTGTTTGGGCCATTTATGGGTGAATGCCGATTTCATATTTACATTTCAATAACGGGATATTTCACTGAATAGATAGATAGATTATTAAATCTTTGGACCTTATATAACATACAATTTACTATAGTTTTCAATTTAAAATTTCTTTTTTGGCTTCTCTTCTTGAAACCGATAAATGCAAAAGAAATTATTTAAGTACTTTTAATTTAAATCAAGCAAAATATCCTTTCCCCTAAATTAATTCTCTTATTTCTGCAGTTTTAATGCATGATTATATTACAGCTAACTTACATAGTCACTTGGAAAGAATTGTTGATGTGAAAAACTACTTATTTAAATATTTATTGTGTATGCTCTTGTTTTTTGTCAAAGATACAGTGATTGTCGATTTGCACTTCTTAATGCATTATGATGAGCCGCATATATAAAAAAAATCTGTTTCAAGAAAGAATAAAACATCTCTTTGCTTATCGATGAAAGTCGTTGAAAAAAGAATTTTTAATGCAAGTGTTAATACTTAAATAAGTAAACACTTAAAATGTACAGCAATTACAAAATAATGGCTTTTAAGTAAATTTAATAGTTGGAACTATAATTCTTATATATATATATATACATACATATATTATAAGTTCCAAGATTGAAAATACTGCGCAGTCTTAATAATGTTGAAATGAACATTTACTTAAAATCCATTTCCACTTATAATAATTAACTGTTGATGGCTTATGAATGATCTCTGTTTGATTATTTTTTGTAAGGACTTAAAAGCCACAAAAAAAAAAAAAAGAAAAGACAAATAAAAACAAGTAAAAACATTGTACTGGAGGCATGGCTCACCATTAAATATTCTACATCGGCCTACTAATCTCTCAAAATAAGGCATTATATGGGAAGTAGTCGAAAAAGTAGCCCGATCCGGCCCGTACCGTTTTGAATAGCGTGCGTGCTTTCACTAAAACACGTCGTTGGGCCAAATTTCCTAAAAATATCCCACAATTTGCGAGCTGTAAAGTTGAACACATACAAATACAAAACTGACAGAGGAGAAGATAAACTTAAAATGTAAAAAATCAATCTATCTTAAGACCTTCTGGATGTTATATACACCCGAACAAAATAAATATACTCTTGTATCACAAGTGATGTAGGGTATAAGAATAGATTCGCACTAGGACGATGATGAAACACCTTAATTCAATTCGTCACTGATTTTCGCCATAAAATACTATTCTGTATAAAATTTATACCATTCTATACAAAGGCATACTTTTCAGGCGGGTCTAAACAGATCTGACCGACTTGGTGCCAATTTGCTTAACTTTTGTACAAAAAGTTATCTCATTTTCTTCAGATTTTTCATCTCAATTTAGCATGCGGCACTATTGTCACTTACCGATTTTTGTAAAATAATTTTGTAAAATTTGCCATTATTGTAACAATTTTGTCAAAATAAGTTGTTACGTAGAAGGTAGCTATGAAGGTTCGCCAATGTAAACAATTTAGAATGGCGTTTGTTCTTGGACCAAAACCCGCCAATATACCAAAATTTTGTCAAAATATCTGAAAAATTGTACCCTTTAGCCAACAATCTTTCTACGGAAAGACGGACAGACAAGCTGATATCGTTTCAGGTAATCCAAAAACCCACGGCAATGAGAAAGTCAATAGTGCGGGAGAAAGTTACGAAAGACCGGTACATAGTTTTCTTTTCCACCCTTTTTAAAATTGAAAATTGTTTGTCTGTCTGATTTTCTTGTTGGCACGCACACTTAAATTAGTTTTGCAGCCTCTGAAAAAAATGAAACCAATTTAGTCCAAGGCTGAACCACCCTTCTTGCTGCTGAGCGAAGCTATCGAACTAAGCGCGTGCATTAATTCAGTTTAAATTTAATATCCAGCCATCTTCATTAATAATAATAATACTGCGTTAATATGTTGCAGAATAATTGCAAAATCTATTGAAATATCCGGTTTTTTACAATTTTTTTATTTTTTTTTATTATTATTGTGGTTAATTGCGCTCATCTGTCAACATTAGTTGAGTAAAAAGTCAGTTATTCAAGTTACGTTCTGCGCCTTCACACTTTCCTATTGGATGATTGGAGTTAATACAATGCAGTTCAGTTCAGTTCAGTTATTTGCAAGTCACATGAAATCGCAAAACAAAAATATGCCTTCTATTATTGATCTAAAAGTACAGACTGCTCTCCACAACATTCTGTAATATAAATATAAACAACAATGTACAGCACATGCTGGGCGTGTGGCATCCCTTTTGTTATTAGAGAATAGTTGTATAAACGTTTTAGAGTTACTTAATATAAATAAAATTAAATGAACACTTTTGAGCCAACTTGTAGACCGATAACGTGTAACCAGGTAAGTGATCGGCAACATTTAAGAATTATTTTTCTGCTTGATTTTTCTTTTTTTTTTGTCAGTCATTTACTTAGCTACTTGCAGGCTGCTTAGGGCCCAAATTTTTTACTTATGGCCGGCCATTAGCGCGATGTATGTTCTTAGCTTAACTTTTACGTGAAAACTTCAAAAACTGAAGGCGAAAGAACACGTACGCCTACTCGAAATTTTCCAAGGACAGGCATATCCTAATAGATTCTGTTATTTACGATAATTAAAAATGTGTACTGTATAGGGCCTTGGAGTTCATTATAAGCATATCGCACCATCTAACATAGTCCCCGTTGTATATAGATAGATATACGAGATATGAAAATTCAATAGCGGAATTTGCCCCTAGATGACGCTATCTGTCAATAGCATTGCTGCCGAATTGCGTCATTGGTGGCTGTTTCTCTAAATGATACCCGAGCATTACTTTCAAAGCGTGACAATGCAAGTTTCATACAACAATATAGTTTGTAATAGCGTTGAACGTGTCGAGTTTGATACCAAAGAAACAGCACTCGCCGACAGCATAATTTTTTCGTCGAGCGGTGGGAGAGAAAGTCGTTTTTGCGTCGAAATGTTACTCATAGATATGCATAGGTAGATTAATATGTAAATTAAGCCATACCATCCACATCTATCGCAAGACCGGATCGGTAAGGCAGTGAGATAATACTTGGCACTGAGCGGGATTAGAAGGGTTGGGTTTTTTAAGCCCGATAAAGCGATTAACACTTAATCGATTTGAAAAGTTCAATGTTGAAAAAAAGGTCAGAATAATAAAATAATTAACACAAGGGAACTTTTTACTGTGTCGTTGGTCCATTCATCCATATTGCAAAGCCTGTTCTCGACATTTTGCCGCGCTCTTGTTAAGTAACGCTTTGATTCCACGCGAAGGTGTGAAGAAAAACACTCTATATATGTTTCGCCGTAAAAGGGGAAGATTTTTAAGGACGTGACATTTACAAATTGGGATAAATATATGTCTGACGATGGGCAACAGTTTGAATAAATTATATTTTTTACCATATTCGTACAATAAAACCGTACTTTGTAGACAAAGATTTCGGTTTCATTCTCACATGCCTATGTAAAAAGAAGAGCAAAAAGGAGTAAGTAGGAAAACGCAAATCGTTAAAAATGGTGTAGACGTTAATGAAACTGCGACAGTCCGCAAAAAAATATAATTTATCCCCTTTGTCTACAAAGTTACACTTGGTGACAATAAATTTATATCTTAACTTACAAAAACAAGAGTGTATTTATAGCTTACAGCACCTTGTGCCTTGCGATTGAATCAGAAAGTGATTCTCTGTTGTCTCTGTATGGCCGCCCACACATCCTGTTTTCTAATGGTCAAACTACAAGCCACAATTCTTGAGATATTTTGATGCAATTAGGTACAAGGATAAAATCTATTGAAAATGGTATGCATCCAAACACTTCTCTGACCGCTGTGCATAGAGTCCTTTATTTTGAACAGTCATGATATGAAGGGTGGTAGGGTGTTTAAAGATGAGTCGTCGCCCATTAAAGCGCTTTTACTTGTTTTAAATATTTATTATTTTATTTTTCTAAACGCCAGTTACGGCTAAAATTTCTTAACAAAGTAATCAACAATACATTTACTTGTTATAAAAACGAAAACATTTGCATTGTTAAAAACCTAGTCGTAAAAAAAGAAATATTAGTCTCTTAACGTGTTATCGATAGTTATAAATTAAATTCCATAAGCTATGCAATAAGCGTTTTGTTGTTTTTACATGCAGAGGTGTCGCCAAATGGCATCACATTCGACGGCATGCATGAGATGCTTCAAAGCAAACTAGGAAAGGAGTAAAAAAAAAGTTTGCTCGAATGATATAAATGAATACGAACAAAAGTATTTTGCAACAATTTAAGAAAAAAAACGGAGAGATTGCTTTCCCACCACCCTAGTATTGGTTATGTTTCTTTTTTTTCCGAAATTTCAAACAAAACAAGAGAGGGATTCACTATTGTACTCAATAGCAGGTAGAAAAGTTTTAATTCTTTCTTACACTTAACGTAACCGAAATTTGGAATTTATTCATGATAGGGTGATATTTAAATTTTGAAATAGCTTCAAAAGAAAAAGTATTTCTATATGTTTTTGTATCCCCTTAGTTACTGGGTGTATATGAAGACAACGTATAGTAGCGTTCATCATAATGGATAACATCTTGATATCATAACACAAATTTGCTATGTGAACACTACATATATTATATACCTTTCATTCATTACAAAAATTTGATTGACAATTGTGTAAAAAGCAGTCTGTATGTCAACCCCACCCTTTCTCCCGAGTTAGCCACAAATACAAAATTATTCGGCAACTGCATTTAAATAGCTAAGAAAGCCCAATATAAATAGATAATGATTGAAAACATGTGTTGATGCTAACACTACAGATTAGGTGCAAAACAATATATCTATATATATATGTACATATATATATATATATATATATATATATATGTATATTTATGGACGAATTAAAGCAAATGCCAAATTTTCTAAAAATTTAACAAAAAAAAAAGAAAATTTCTTTTTAAAAAGCATGAAAAGAAAATAACATAAATTAGATCCAGCGCAAGCGCAAATAAGTTTGCATTTATGAAAAAGAGCATCGTATTCAAGTTGAAAAAGAGAAATATTTGACAGAGCAGCAGACACAAAGAATTCTTCTTTCAATTATTATGAAATGTATAACAAAATTTTCCGTTTTCGAACTTTAAATTCAATTCGATTATTTATCAAATTTTTATCAAATTTTTTTCATTTACCTGTTTTTTCCTAGTCGCGTTGATATTTATTCAGGAACGGCTAACATATCTGAAACCCGAGCTAATTGTTATGTTTTAATCAAAACTTTTACACAATTCGTATGGATGCATCACATCACCTCGCCTCACCTCACACACTTATTTTGTTATTTTAATAAATAATATAAAAAAATTTAATTGTCTTCACAATTTGTTTTGAATTTCATTATATTTCCTTTGTATCGTGAATTTTTTTTTTTATTATATTTTTAATTATGAATATTATCTCAATCATTTAAACAAAACATGCATATATATCACGTATATAGACTTTCGGGCCTTTGCATAAATTTTTATTCACATAAAGGTGATGAACACACGCGACGTTTTAAACTAAACATTACGCTGAAAATTGTTTGTTTATTTTTTTTATTTATTTCATTTCATTAAATTATCATAGCAATAGATTTGTGTTTATACTATTTTTTTTCTTCACTATAGTAGGAAAGCAAAAACCTATAATACACATAGCATACTATGCGAGAGAATAGATCCAGAGCGTAAAGCGTACAAATAAGAACTGATGAGTTTTCGCTTTGTTGGGTGTAAAGTAAAGTCGTTCATTTGTTTAACTGCTTTCATCTTTGGGATTATTTTTTGCCTTTAAGCGTACTATACAGATTCTTTTTTGTCGTTTGCTGCCTTTAACTTCTATAGCGTTCTGTGTCAGCAACATAGCAATAACAATAAAAACAAGGAATCATTCATTGTCTTTGCATATCCATGTCTCTTAAAAATTGAAATTTTTTATTAAGAAAAGTTGTTTGTTTCTACTTGATTTGGAAAAAGAGCACAAGCAAAAAAACAAAAAAAAAAACTCATGAGAGAAAATGTTTTCAGCAACATGCTGCTAAGCAAGAGCAACGCGTTATGATTATAAAAGCTCTTATCATTTATTTATTTATTTTTTTTTTGGATTTTGTATTAAGTTAAAAGAAGTATTGTTTAACACTTGTTAGTCAAATTCGATTTTGAATATTATTTTTGTATCCTTTAAAGTTTTGATGACATAATAATCATTTAAAAAAATTTTATTTACAAAACATTTTGTACTTAATTAAAACGGCATAATTGAAACTTTATTTTACACTTTAAAGCAAAGAAATCGTTTCGATGTTATCAGACAGTTTGAAAATATTCATCTGTATTCGTTTCATCATAAATGTTGACAAGGGCATCTGTATAATGCCAGTTATACAGTTATATAATTTGTTGTTAACCGTCAACTCGCACTTATTGGTGGTTTAAACACTGAACTTCAGAACAGACCTCCAGATGTCCAAGAAGTAGAAGAAGAAGAAAACGTTACATGCTTTGATGTTAAAATTGTTTACTATAATTCTTTGATAATTAATTTCCATTTTAAATAACTTATGTCAAATATCGCACATATTTATGTATATTCGTCGTAAGATGACATTCTAAAATCGATTTTGAAGATAAGAGTTGAGACGCGTTAGCACAGAAAATGAAATATACTCTTAATTATTTCTGCAGATGAAATCTTAAAAGGAAGGAGCACTTAAGACTTAGAAAATTCAAAATATCGCAGCGTCTATTAAGGGTCGCGATTACCGTATTGATAAACGGCTTTTACATATGACCTGTTGTCGCAGATTTGTTGCAGGTTTCTTCTTGTACGATTTCAAGATCCACTAAGCTATTGATAATGTCACTATTAGAATTTGCGAGCAGATTTTTCGTAATATTTTCTCTCCATAGGGTTTCACTAAGCTTTGGGCGTTTTCCCTGGCAAATTCTAGTCTTAGCTTCCTATTGCGTTCTTGTACCAGCTGTGAACTGAAAGTGGCTGCGTTAATAAGCTCACGCTCTTATGTTTAACAAACATACAGATATACTACCGGGCCATGATTTCTTCTTACTGTCGTTTTCATGCTTTGTTTTTTGTTTTTTTTTGTTCAACTTCAGCATTAATTTGTCTTATGACATTTATTCTAATGTCTTTCCATTCCCTTTGTGTTGTTTATGAATCATACGTTTCTTTTTTATAGTTAATTTAAAATCAGCGAATACTAGTGTATATACTTATATTTATATATGTGCACTCACATACTTATACAATACGTAATTGCATATCATACATAAACTGGCTTTATTCGTTTCTATGTGTATTTGTTTTCATTATTTGCGTGTTCGCGTTTGTGTATGCGTTTGTTGTTTATATACGTATCTTTGTGTTTTTCCTATTACAAAATGCTATCAACATGTATCTACAATACTTTCCAAGTGCAGTTGCACTTAAGTAAGTGCATATGCTCCCGATTTACGTGTGTATCTAAGAGCGTTAAGTGCACATGACCTCAATTGAATACATTTTCCTTTGTTTTTCACTTTTTTCATTTCATTTTGCCTTTGAGTACGCGCTGAGTAAATTTCTCTCTGTATTTTGCATTCGCTAAAATCTCTTAAATTTAGATAAAATGTAAATAATTTGATATGTTTATTAAATACATATATATATATATATATATATATGTATATGTATATGTACAGATTCTGTTTGTTATTTCTGAAACCATCGTAGAGGATTTATATTATGTACATGAAGTGCTTATAACGTATGCAGCGGCCTCACCGCGTTGTACACCTTTTAAAGAATGGCGGAATCGATTTAACCTTCTCACTTATTATATACGCTTAGAACTTGTAGTCGATATTCAATTCAATGTACAATTCGTTATTCAATTTGATAATTAATTCATTCTTCAATTTGATATTCAAATCAATATTCAATATTTCATATGATATTCAATTCAGATTCCATTTCAATGGATAGCACTTGTGGATAGCAAGTCTATTGTCTTTATAGTAGACATAGAAAAACTCAAATTCTCTGCTGATTTGCCACTTTCGCTAGGAGACTGCAGGGAATTATTGTGGAAATATATTTCTGCTATGAAAAATACCGTAACACCGTATCACATGTCAAATCATTTTTAATCATTTTTTCACTTGACGAAGGCATTTGTTGAAAAAAATTTAGTACAATATATATTAAGCAAAATATTTTCCATCATTTTCTACAACTTTCTCCCATCGAACTGGTAACATGGCGATACCCTGTCAAAAGAACGATATCGAAACGATGTCGAACGGAACTATCCAATCATCGACCCATTTTTGTTCTTCGTCGGGTTTTCGGAACCGCGTACAACCTATGCCCTATCGCTTTGAACAAGTAATGATCAGAAGATGCGAAGGTGAGATAGTTGATTGCGGCACAGCTTGTCATTGGGACTGCAACTGCGTGTGCTTGACAACTCTTGCAACGTATAGCCGAGCGTTGTCATGCGTTTGTTAACTGCTGTTGCTAGTCTTTTTTGCAACAATACATCGTTCAGTTTGTTGACCTGGCGTCGGTGGTAATAGGCATCTACAGTTATGGTTTCGTTCGGTTTACACTACACCTTGCTGATCCTACCATATGCACAGCATAACTTTCTGTCCATGAATATTCTGCTTCGGCGACATTGTGGACAGCTCTCCCGGATTAACCCGTGTGTTTTTGCGCTTGGGATTATCGTAGTAGATCCATTCTTTCTCACCAGCCACAATACGCCGCAGAAAGCCCTTCTTTTTTTGTCTGGCAAGCAATGAAACCGCAATATTGAAACGGTTCAAAATGCCATTTCGAATCACTTCGTATGATGGCAATTTCCCCCCTTTGGGTCTTTCCCATCGCATGCAAATGAGATTTGAGCTGAATTCTTTTTTTTACAATTCATTGTCTTTTTCCTTTTTTTTGTTCTCCAGGTGATTCTCTGTCATTGACATCAAAATCATCGCTTTAAACTGTTGAAACCAAAATCGACAATTGGGATATGATGGAGCAGTGTCATCATAAGCTTTTAAAATTGTTTGATGGGCGTCGGCAGCACATTTCTTCGAATCAAACAACAAAATCAATTAACCTTTGTGTGCATTGCATTGCATTAAATTATCGTTTGCACCAACAGATATCTTGGATCAAAATATATGCAAGCGTCTATTAGAAACAAAACGAACATACAGAACACCTACAACGAATAAATATACACAAATAAAGATAATGCAATAAAACAAATATAAAAAAAAATCAAACAAAAAGCGGACAGACGGACGGACATGCTTAAAGCGATTTAGAAATTGATTCTTAACTGATCGATATAATAAAAAGTGGGTCCCTCTTAAGCTCTTCTAGGTGGTACGCATCCGCACAAAGAAAACAACGACCTACGCAGAAGGAAATCTTTAAATGTTGTTTTATAAAATTGTAGAGCATCAAACAAGCATCAATTAAATTGTCGGTGGTTTAGGAAATGTAACGTAATACAACATTCAATACGTTCATCCCACATACTTAGCTATCACGTTCAACTTACCAAGCGGTAACGGCTGGTATGTATTTAAGAAGACAGATATAAAAAATATTTTTTCCGATTTTAGCTCATTTACTAATCGTTTACCATTTCAATTTAATTATTAGAAATGCATAATGCATTCAATTTATTTTTATTTTAAATTAAGTCGCATTTAAAATTAAATTGTGTAATTGCACTCCTGGCAATTGTTTTGTTGATACTTTCAAGATCCCGCTTAGCCAAAAAGCGGGGTGTCGAATTCTTCATATGCGGGTTTAACCCTCAGTGCGGTAGATCAATCTTTAATCAGTCAGACACGTGCGGCACAGCTGTCTTAAGTGCTGTTCGATAAAGGCATTACATCTATCGATGGATCAAACACAAACCACTTTATTATCGCTGGCTATCTTTCTCTCTCTCTATCTCTCTCTCTCTCTCTCTGTCTATCTATCTATCTATCTATCTATCTGTCTATCTATCTATCTATTTATCTATCTATCTATCTATCTATCTATCTATATCTCTCTGATCTGAATCATCGTGTTACCTATATAGGGTACATGCTTTGAACGGTTGGTCAAAAAAAAGAAATTAAAAAAAACAATCAGCTTTGACCTTGGATAATATCGCAAATATTAATTTTCTAACCTTATATACGCGATTGTATACGAATGAGATAAATAAAATAATTATATCTAATCCTAGTTTATTATTATCGTAATTTCGTATTAGAACTCTTTGTATATATAATTATAAATGTTTTGTGCAACATCACGTGCGACTTCACGTGCCAACTACAGCGATAAACATTTTATAAACAGTAATAAAAATGAATGCTTGCCAGCGAAGAATGCATGGGAAGCCGAATAACGCTTCCAATTGGGAGAAATATGCACTGGAGATTACAGACAATGCACAAATTCTTGATCCATATAAGCCTTGATCTGCTATCTATTCGTTCATTGTCTAAGACGCATCTTGTGGACAGCTGTTCGCCGCGTTCTTCGGACATCTAACAACTTGAATTGTTGAACGAGTGATTAGTCTCATACCATATGTGATGTGAATTGTGAACAAGTAACTCTAAGGGTACAATTAGTAAGTGTAGCACATTTCGAAAGATGAATAAATTTTGAAGGATGGATTTTTTTATATTAAATGTTCGAATTTGCGTGCTTGGTTCTCTACAAGACAGTGCAAGCAGTAATGTATGATTTAATGGAATAAACTTGAAATTTGTTCATTTCAAAGCACACAAGTATAAATTCTCACGTTAAAGCGTTCAAAATATAGTTTCTTGGGAAAAATATAGTTTCCGGAAGTCGCCCATAAGACTTTAGTACCCTTCCTGCTGTTGTCAGTAGGCGTTGCATCATCTGATTAATAAAAGGTTCAATAGATGACGTATGGTCAGTTCAAGCAGAGACTCCACTTATGCGGCAATGCCGTTAAAATGTGTTTTTATGTGCCCAACCTCGGAATATCACTTGCCTTTCCCTTATGAAATTCATATCTCATGTCTAAAAGACGAATAAATTTGGAAAAGTAGGTGCATGGCCAGTTTTCGACTATCAAGCCTCGTAAATTGAAATGGAACTGCGAAAGCAAAGTTCTGCACCTTTTCGAATATGTATATGACATTTTCGTAAATTGGATCGTGGATTGGGTGTCAAGCAACACTTTTTAATGGCACAGATGATATAGGACTAATGACCTTGATGTAAACCACACCGTTACACTAAGTTAACGAGACCTATGTGTGTTCACCTTTGCACAGGTTTCAACGACCGAGCTCTTCGATGCAGCATGATAAACTTCCTTTAAATTTTTATAAAACTTAAACATTTTTTTTTTTTTGCTTTTCCTTCCATTATTGAGCTGAAATCGACACTGATAGCTACAAACAGAACTGTTGGAGAGAAGTGAGAGTAATTCAAACAAAACTCGCCTCGAATGTAAATAAAGAAAATAATTCCTTGCCAATCCAATAATATGTCTGGCGTAACTCTTCTTTCAAAGTGACATCATTTCTGTTTTGCTTTTGCATTTTTTTTTTTTTTTTTTTTGTATTTTTACTTAATTTATAGAAAAAAACGAATAGAACATTTTTGATGGATTGTTAACGAATATTTAGGTTTCTCCACAGCGGCTTCTCGTTCTCTTGTTATTCAGGTTAACTGAGTTGAACTCTTATTCGATCGCAGTATTCGAATTGTAAATACATTGCTATCTAAATACAAGTAATTGCAGTGTAAGCGTAAGTGTAAGAGCCTTAAGTACAAAGTTATTAGGAACAATTGGGTACAATGCAAGTGCATTTGTACTTAGATACAATGTGCAATTAGAAGCTCGTGATTATTACGATGACATAAATAAACTAAAATCAACATATATTTACACATACTATAAATATAAATATAATCATTTCATTTCACTGTGTAAATATATGCAACGAGTTTATGTCAACTTAACATTTAACTTAACATTTAAATTGATTAATATGAAAGAGGAACAATAACATTAATTTAAATATTATGGCACAAAAATGGAAAATATCTACCAGTTCCACACAAAAGCATAGAGTGTCAAAATTTCATTGCTTCAATTTCTTCTTATTTTCTTTTTTTTAGGTAAACGATTGGAGGTATAAAAGATTGCAACTTTTATAGTCGAGCCATCTGCCCATCGATTCGTGATCTCCCTTTCTCAGTTGAATTATTAGCTTTCCATGGATGTACAACTTGTTTATATGAATTGCATGCATATTGCATGTTTTCGTTTTCCATATAACTTCTATTAAAACTCACTTTTTCCCTTTGAACAACGGCCCCACAATTTTGAAGAGTGTTCTTCATAAGATCACCTATTTTTTCGAACAACAAAAAAGAAAAACTTTTAAGCGCTTATCCAAGAGCGAATGTGATTGCAAATCTTAAGGAAAGGATATTGCAACATATGTTGTTTTATGAAGTCTGCTTAACATCATTTAGCCAGTTTTTATCTAAAGAATTTTTTTCCTTTTGGATATCATATTTTCCAGACTTTGCTTGGATGGGTATACCTAATTGTCTTTTGGCATAGGAGAGAAGTCGTGTAAAAAATTCGTGTAAAAAAAATCGTGTAATAAGTATATTGGCTAAATGAAAAAATAGTATATTGGGGCGCACCCAAAAAACTAGCTGAAACGTACAATGAACAATATTAAAAAATTCTTACTACAGTTCACTTGAGAATTTTTTTCTGGATAACACATTTGAACTCATTAAATATATTATAGAAAAAAAAAAATTGTTTGAAAAACCAAACTAAAATTCATAAAAAATGTATTACGTCTTTGCATAATTCGGCGAATCCGTCTCGTATATGCATATAATCGGCATAATCTAAGTGAGTTATTAAAAAGATATATTGCGCGAAGTTGCAATTCATATTTGAGGGAATTAAAAAATTCATAGAAACTAAAAAATCAGAAAAATTCATTAAAAAGATTCATACAAAATTGAAATTCGCGTTAAAACAAAATAATACGCGTATAGAGAGATTTTATTCTTTTTAACTCCTGTCAAATAAAATTACGTGTAAAAAAAAATTCGTGTAAAATGAGAATTATATGCACTTTTTGATGATCCATTTTAGGGTCAATTAAGATCAGATTTCCTACAGAGCAGAGCTTTCACCGTGCTTTATAGTTGGTAATGCATTTTGGATTGTCATCGCTGTATTAGGTTACCTCCGCACTCCTTGTTTACCAATATATCCGCATACATATTAAACTTAGACCTGTCGTTAAAAATTAAGTTTTTCCACATCTTTAAAGCATCATCTTTGTGGAGCTTTGCAAACTCAAGGCCTCTCTGGGAAAGCGGCTATGAAAATCGCTGGCTCTTGAAACATTTCAAAAGATTTCGGAACGAGTACTAATTTGCTTATACTTTTTAGGTTTTTTTGCAATATAAACATCGCAAGTTTTGGGTTGATCTGTTACAATTCTGATAATATATATAATTTTTGTTGCTGTAATCTTTTATGATACTTCGAACAGTAGCGCAGCCTATTCCGATTGTTGCTTTCCCATTTATCCGTACAATTTTTGTTCATTTCTTAGGTTTATAGTCAATTTCTTGTCTTGAGAAATTTATTTTTTGGTTTTTGTATATTTTGTGATATTTTATGGAAAAGAGATAAACAAACTCACTTTAGCTGATACGTTATTATTTAAATGTACGAAAATGAGTGCGAAAACTAGGCACCGTTCACTCAAGATATTTTTTTTTCGAATCTTCTGCTGTTGTAGACTTTTTTGTGTTTTTTATGTGATTAAAGTACAAATCTTGCTTTTATTTTTGAAGAAGTTTATTTTTTGATCCTCAATCCATAAAGTTTTTAATAAGAGAAATCTTAATTTTTCGCACGGCATCTAGACTTTATCGGGCCACTGTATAAGCAATAGCACCAAAAAGAAACAGCATTTCAATATGAAGCTTTTGTTAGCTTTTTATTTGCGTTTCTTATTTGTACATAAACTTTTTGAGCTTTACAATAGATTACAACTTTAATTAGTAAATGCGATAGCTTTGCTCTGGAAAAAGTTTCTGTTAAAAAGCTTTTCCATGTACTATTAACAGATGAGGATGAAACAGAGCACTTAACAGCTTTGTTAAAGCTTTTTGTTTATGTTATTACCAGCTTCCATTCAACGTCTTTTTTTCCCCGTCTTAAAATTTTGTTACATCTGAATTTTAAAAATATTGGTAGAGTCTCGATAACAAATACTTCCTCCATAATATATAAAAAGAAGTTTTCTCTGAATCCTTAATTCTTTTAAAATCTTTTTTCGCAAATATTCATTCGCTTTGTCAAACTTCTTTGCGCAATTGTGAAATGGCTTTGATTTTTCGCACAAAAACCGTTAGCTACTTTTTTCGCTTACATCGCTTTTAAAGTAAAGTACCATGTGTTGTGGAGTGGAGAGAGAACAGAGTTGCTTTCAATGAATGGTAAAAAGCACCGCACCGCACCGCAATTCTGTTAAATGAGAATAAATGAATAAAAGCGCGGCACCATTTCTGTCAAATGAATTTAAGTATTTGCTGGCATTGCAAAGAAAAAACGCTAAATGCGATTGTAAAATTTTTTACTGCATAAAATTGGATGACATGGGTTACCGCCGAAGACTGTAGAGAGTTTCTTATTGCTTCCATTTCTATGAGCATTAAATAGCTGCCGTAATGTGGATCAATGCTTTCAAAAGTCTTCTTCATAGGTAAAATGGTACTAAAAGTTTACTTTAATTTTTGCTTAAACTTTCATTAAATATGCCTGTGCTTATTGTCATATATGAAATCAAAAAAAGGTTTCTGTTTATAAAAATGCGATGGAATAATACGATCGAAAGCTTTTGTCGGCCGAATATCAAGTTCGAGATAACCAACAAATTGTGAGAAGAAGAATCATAAAACAAGCGAATCTATAAATATGAAATGGACTGTGTGTGTGTACGACACAGAATACAAAACGCGCTAGCTTGTGTGCAGAAATGTAATCATTTTTTATCCATAAATTGTATTTAACAGATCTTTATTCTTCAATCAGAGAGAAATAACGAAAACTGGGACATTGCGTTTACAACCCACTACAGTAGGCCCCTGCTCACTATACCCTGTTTTGCTCCGTTGAAAGCAGTTGTTCACATGAGTACTTTTTAAAAGAAGACATTGTAGGCAGAGGGGTCGAGAAGATGATCCCATCTGAACCATTTTCAATAGCCTACCCCCTTGGGCCGTAAGGCGTCAGTGTACCAAATTTCATCAAAATATCTCAAAGATTGAACACTGAACACAAGAATACAAAATGGATAGACGGACAAACAAGCGTGGCATAATTCAGAAAGTCTCCAGGTGGAGTCCTTCACGATGTTGTATAAATCCGTATAATATATCCTGGAACCAAAAGTGGTATATTGAATGCTTTAAGCTGAAAATTCACAAACTCAATCATCAGATGAAGGTAAAACTTAAAAAATTTGTGAATCTCGGACAATTATTGCATATATGTTAAGTCATTACACATGTTACATTTTCAATAAACAAACAAAATCTGTATTTATTAATAGCATAGGAAATCAATTTATGTAAATAATCTACGTAGGGAACACTTATCAAATTGTGACGTCTCCTTGACAACATATTTCAAGCTTTAACCACCGGTTACAAATGTGCAAAATAATTTTCATTAGTTGCTCTAAACTAGACGATATTTCAACTAGCGAAGGCTACCAATAACAGCTAAAACAAATCATGACATCCTCCTGAGTAACGGTGGACTATAGCTCAATTTATTCTGATAGATAGCGCTGCCCAGAGTTAGTCAAGGAAGTCGAAGCAGGCGAGCTACTCGACCATAGCAGGAACAAATAAAATGAGTAATAAGTAATGAAAACTAAGTTCTACCAAAATCAGTCACAACCGTATTAAAATTCGAATTCACCGTTAGTTATAAGAACAGATCGCGTCCCAGTCCACCCACCGTTACCTATCACAATATTATTAGAATCCATCGTTATATATTCCATTAGAATCTGTGCTTGCTTATCGGGATGGTCCATATCAGAATCCATCATTACCTACCATACTAAAATAGCCGAACAGACCAAGAGAACCGGTCTGGCTATGTTAAAATCCATTATTACTTACTAGAAGATGCCGTAATAGAATTCAATGTTACATATCGTATAAGAAACCGTTGTGACGCACCTTATTAGAATTCACCACTATCCACTGCATCTGTCGTTGTACTATTGAACCAGAATCCACAATTGCCTGCCGTGTTAGAGTTGTCCTGTACTGTATTAGAGTGCGTACAGTAACACATGTGGATGTAAGAGGAGGCGTTAATATTTCCTTAGGTCTTCCAAAAGGCTGAAGCGTTTTGATATTTGGCTTGGGGAGGGACAAGGCAAATGCTATGGTAGCTTCTCAAGTTTTGCAAATGCTTTAGTCTTAAATATTGTAGCAGATGACTTTAAATGTTTATTTATTTATATATAAATGCGTGCGTGCGTGCGTTTATATTACATTTTAGGTGCTTATAAAGTAATATTAATACCGGGATTAATTTAAAACTTAATTGTCCTGACAACCTATCAAATCTAAGTCAATTAATATCATTAGCATTATTATTTAAAAACGAAAATGAAAGGAAAACAAAGTTGTACATAAATAAATGTTAATAAAATTAAAAGTAAATCATACATATTACTAGGAATGGTAAACACACAAAAAAATATATAAAAATCAACTTGAAATTAAAAGGATTCTAATAAATTAACTGCGACATCTCGAAAGTAAACAGAATTACTCTCGTACCTCGGCAAAAGCAGTGATGACAAAAATCAATAAATATTAAAAGAAAAAAAAAAAAAAAAACAAATAAATAAATAAAAAATAAAAATATTCCTCTTTTTCATAAACTGAAAGCGGTAATGATATTCCCTTTTTAATAAAAGCTTGGCGCATTAGTTTTCAAATCGCCATTTTATCTCGTACACTCAGGTATTATTAATTTTTTCAATATCATGTGAATGCTCGCTATCGTCGCCGTCATCGATGCTAGTGGAACAAGCAGCACCATCGCCACCATTAACATCATTAATGCCGCCGGAAAATAAATGAAAGAGGCAGCTGCGTTTCACATAAAGGAAAGCAATCAATGCACAGAGTAGAAAAGCAACACCCACTGAGCTGCCAATTAGTAAAATACGCGTCTTACGATGCGATGGCACTTGTATCATTAATATACTGCTTGGTATCTGCTCACCGTCCATCGATAAAGCCAGTATTTGTATTTTGAATGTCGCGCCCTCTTTGAGATGACGCAATTGATAATAGTTATCGAACGTTTCCACTGTGCCGACAAGGTGATGTTCCGGTTCTTTCCACCAACGTACCGTATAATGACGTAACAAATCTAGACCGTCGACTGGATGCTCCCAATGCAACAGCCAGCCTTGTTGATTATTAATTGCACTTAAATTCCAAGGCTCACTTAAGCTATTCGCTTGTGGCGGCGGAGGAGCGGGCGGCGCTTTAATATTCCTATCAGCCGTAGACTCTTGTTGCTGTTGGTGTTGTTGTTGCGGTTGCTGAGGGTGGTTGTGATTCTCTCGTTCACCAGCCACAGCACTTTCATCTTCAACTATGACTTTTGAAGCTGTGTACAAAAAAAAAACAAATAAAAAAAATAACAAATAAAAATAAAAATCGAGGTTTTCGTATTGCATAGTATGCAGGAGTATGAATTTTGTAATTTATGCTTGTTAGTGCAAGTGTGCAGTAAAACTTAAATAACTTCATTCACAAATTGCGTTGAACAGGCTTCACGCAGACCTAAAAAAACAGTCAAAAGCCTAAAGAAAAACGAAAAATGACCAAAATATGGCAGATACTATGAATATAGGTCTTGCCTTCGGAAGATGAAAATTTATACAATTAACTCATTCCTTCTTTTTATATTCGTAGGATCAGGAAGATATTTGCCAAGAAATGCCTTTTTTAATCCTCTTAGTGCAAATACAGTGAGTCGTTCAGTTTCACGATTGCGCTGTCGTTTTGGAAATTTTAGTTTAATTTGTCGAAGTGTGGAAGTGTGATAAGAAACAGGACAAAACGAAATTAATTTTCGAACGATGGAAAGAAAAGTTTCTAATAAACTAAAGTTATTGCGCCATTTACTGCCTCAGTTCTGAACAGATGAACGTAAGATAAAGCGATGAGTTTATGTTATTAAGAAAACGATCGTAATGCTATCAACGAACGACCGCAATTAATTAATTGAAATTAAATATTTATTTTATGATCCGAACATTATGTTTGCATTGCCCAAGGTCACTTAAGCTAAATGGATACGATAAGCTAGATGGTTACGTTGCTTTATTTTATGTATACAGAAGTCTCCAGAAACTGTAGGCGAATTTTTTTGGATTATTTTTGCATTCTGCAAAGCTCATTGCACGCTCTCTCACTCAGGCGTGCTAGAAGCTCTAAACGGGCGTATTGCTCTGCATTATGTGTACAGAGCTCTTCAAGAAACTGATTTTTGGATTTGGCCTTTCTATTCGAACAGAAAAATAGAACTATTTTGCCGAAATCGTTTTATTTATTTATTTATTTATTTTTTTTGGTTCACATGTTAACCCCTAGAAAGTCACAGAGGGATAATATATCGATTTCTCAAGCGTAAAAGAATGTTCAGAAGAACAAGTTAGAGGCACCGTCTTCTGTTGTCGCAACCGTTTACCAGTCATCATAGTTTATCATAGTTTTTGTAATTTTGTACCAAATTTTGTCTTCTGAAGCAAAACTGACAACAAAACTTTGCGATTTCGATCTGCTTATAAAACAAGTTCATTACGTTCGTGAGGAAAATCACACGGAAGAGAATACCTGTGACTAGTGACTTTTCTGTGGTGTTGTTCAGAATATGGGTGTTAGCTTTTAATGCCAACTTCAAAATCCAATAAATTCGGCCCAGGTGGTTGCTTATAGGTGTTGAAAGGCTCATAATTGTTTTTCCCCCTAAAGAAATCCCTTGACAAAAACTTTGTCAGCGTCATAATTGGAAACGAACTGTGGATGTATATGAGTTGTAAGAGGGCTTCACTTTCGTATTCAGTGTGGGAAACTACTTGAAAGGATGGAACGAATTATAACAAAAATACGATATACGATTTTGTGGATCCTACGTTTTACTTTGCAATGAAATATTGCAAACTAATTTTGCAGCTACGGGGGTTAATAAAAAAATAGGTCCTATTGCAAGCTTAGTTTATTAAATATTTTCAACCGCGTCTTTACTCTCCTTTCAATTTTACATAATTGCTAACATTAAGTAATAAGTCAGATGGGCAGCACTCTTTCACGCTTGAATTGTGGAAATCAATCATTCGCCGACAACTTCGCCCGAACAGATCAGAATTCGGCAGATGGCAAATGTCATTAAAAAAGAGGTTGATTTTTGAGATATTCTTTGTAGATTTTCTTTCTGTTACCCCTTAAGCTAGTAAATTGCTTTGCAAACTATTGGATTTTTTTTTTTTTTTTAGGTAGTTTAATCCTTTTAGCCTAAAGAAAATGATTTATAATCAATTCGTAATAATATTCATTCAGCAAGAAATATGAACAATGGTAGTATCATATGCTAGTTAAGACACTCCTCTCCTATGAAAACCATTGATTTTTTTAAAAAAATTGCAGAAGTAAGGATCCACATGGAAGCATTAACGTTTTTTTACCTTTTTAAGTAAACTGTAAGCACTGTAGCGACTGTGCGAGTACATTGTTATGAATGAGCAACGTTTAATTCATGTGCGGGTACTTACGTTGTGTTGAAAATCGAATTTGTTTGCTGAACATGCCATCGCCATGTTTATCCTGACTCAGAACCATAAATTCATATTCGCGACCCGGTAGCAGATGCTGTATAGTGGCCTCCATAACATTCTTTTGCAGGATACGCATAGTGCGCCATTCAGGAGCATCCGTTAGACGATACCAAACCGTATACTCAAGATTCGGACGCAAATAACCTAAAGGGGTGGTCCGTATGCATGTACACAACAAAAGTGAAAACAAGAAAATATTAAAAAAAAATTGTGTGTGTGTGTGTGAGAGAGAGAGAGAGAGAGAGAGAGAGAGAGAGAGAGAGAGAGAGGATAATATTTAAAGCACAATTTTCATATGAATTATTGTCACTATTTTTAGTTATATTGTATATGTATTTCTGTATATATGTCTGTTTGTATATATATATATATATATATATATATATAGAGTTCCTTATAACATGTTTACAAACATCTTGAGAATATTTGTTATTGCTTTTATCATTTAATAACGAATTCATTGCAGAAATTTTTCGGTCATATTATATTAATTATAATTATAAATGCTTATACAGATAAGGTTAAGGGTGGCGTGTGATGTTGGTGGTGTTGGTTGCTTATGTGTTTTTGAATACATTTTCAATTTGCATTTATATTTGCTTGACATTACTTACCTACTTTCGGATTTTTGCCAGTTAGCATATACTCATCTGAAATGGAACTTTGACTATGCATAACATATCTCGGGGCTTTAAGTTTTTACACACACATTAATAAACGTACACGCACACAAAATAAAGTGAAATGTGATCCAATTGCATGCTTATGAAATGAAATTAAAATTCAAATATAACCAAAAAAGCCGCACACAATGCCAATGAAATGTTTTGTTGTGAACATGATAATTATTTGATAATATAACGAAATTGCATCAAATATTTTTATTGCTTTAAGCTTAAAAATTTTGTTTAAAATTTTGCAAATATATATATATATAGAAAAAGTGAACAATTATTTAAATACTCATACGAGACAGGCAATGTGATATAATTTAAACTTCAAGTGTAAATAATAATTAAATAAATTAAAATTACATAAAATGCTCTTTTACATCAGAATAACATTAATTTCGTTATTCAAATATACAAATTTTATGTATTTTAGCAAATAATTGCTCGCCCAACTAGTCGAGTTCATATTTGTAAATACTCAAATTTTTAACTTCCGTGCTTATAGACATGCTTTCACAAGTTAGTAGATATTCAAACATAATGAATAAATGAAAGGTTATCAACTATTGCCTAACTTGAATAAAATTGCGTCTATAGTGAAAATAATTTCATAGCAAAATTTCGAGAGATGTTTACAATCGGATCTCCATTCGAAACTATGTCACCTATATGTGATGTTATATATTAAGCGAAAGCCGAAATTCGCCCCAAAATCTAAAAAAATATTGATCCTCGATATGCTTAGAGTCCAATTATTAGAGGTGTTAATAAATTGATTGCTTCATCAAAGTGCACATGATGCCTTCAAATTTTCCAGATAACTCTAACATTGTCCGCTATGAGTTTCCATTGCTTACGAGCTGTCGTTCATTGTATATTGAAGTTTAAACGAACGGATCTTGACGTTTTTAATGGGGAAAATATGCAAAGGAATCTACAGAAATGATTAAATTGTCTTGAAATGGAAACGCAGTGAGGTATAAAAGAGTTGGAAAGTGATTTGCGCGGTTTCGTCAAAAAATCTTCGCGTACGCCCATCCGTCTCCAGCATAAACAAGCTAAGAAGTGATCTTAACTTGATCTGGGAAGCTTTCTTCTGATTATGGGATATTCTCCAAATCCGTCTCCCTTTAATTACTTTCAGATAATTTGCTCAAATGAAGACTGTAGTCGCATCGCACACAGGTCGCGGGATTAGGATATAAACTCGAAAATGTCTCGTCCATTGTTGCAAGCCATTTCCGTAATTTGCGCAAACATTTACAACAACTTTTGATTTTACCCACGCTTTGGCCCTTTTTGCTTAGTTCTTTCCGAGTTCTGTCTGAGTTCCTAACGAAATACCTAATAGTCACGCCGTAATTGTGCTATTCCCTACATATGACAGTCTGTGAACTTTTAATTTTCATAACTACGCAAAACGATGCTCACGGCCCGTCGTGTTACATAAAAGGGAAGAAGAGTCGCAAACAAAGTTTAAAACGTTTGCTCTCCCTCTCTTTTCTAATACTACGACCTACTTGACGATGTTAAGTTGTCTTCATTCAAAGGCGTATTCAAAATTTAATAGATCTTTGGCTTCTAATCAAATGTGGTGTTAGTGTTTCCGTACATTGCACGCTTCAAATTTGTTTGATGTTTGCTATGAATTTAATCATGCAAGCAAAAGCAAATACCTTTTGAATGAATTTCGTTATCCCAGACACCCCATCACCACCCTTTCTCTTTACTAAAGTGATTAATAATAACAATACTTTGTGGTTCAAAGATTAAAAAAAATAAAGAAAAGCAATTTTTTTTATAAATTCAGTTTTTACCGAATTCCTTGATACCCACCAGCTGAAGGAGAGCATATTGTATAACATTAAAATGGTGAGAGTGTTTTGTACGAATCAAACTCTTTCTTTCTTATACTGCAAAGCGGTGATATGCGCATAAAAGTGCAATGAAGCATTCAATGAGTTCGTAGTATAATATATGGCTGTAGGGTGACTACTGGCGAATCCGTATGATTCATCAAACGAAAGCTATCAAAATTTTATGACGTTCCAAACATTAGCTCAGATTTTTCCATTCTACTTTTTGTGTTGTGTAGTATCTCTTTCTGTATTGATGAGTATTTTCAAAAATAAGAGGGGACTTCCTTAGACTCTTACCGCCCTTTCCCATGTAATGTATCCCTTAAATTGCTGGTGTGCGGCTTTTGTCTTTGCACTCGATTTCTTCTTATCTGTATGTTTCCCTTTCTTTACTGTACTTCCAAAAGAAAAATAAATATGAAGCAGTATAAAGGAAAGACAAGTAGAAGCAAGCACCTTAAAGTGCGAAGCGAAGACAAGGGAAAGGGCATACAGCAGTTTGTAAAGGAATATGTCTAGTAGCTAACAGAATTCTTTCTAAAGAAACATCAAGTTCATTGAAGAAACTCATGTACTCAGTGTTTATGTTGTCATAATGAAAAAAAATCTCTTGTTTATTTTTGTTTTTTGATCTTTGTTCATTTTAAATGTTTTTGGTTACTCTTATGACAAATGATTGTGATCTTTAACTGCCACGTCTTCAAGAAAATTTTTCGTTTTAGTGCGACCTCTGCCGCATAGGACTCTTCATTGCTAAAATGTTCGCGTGACTTTGTCACAGCATCTTTTCTCTTTGCCGCACTTCCAAGGAAGGAATCATAGACACCTAAAAATTTATGGCGTTCGATTATGATTTAAATTTAATGTCAAGTTTCGTTAAGCCATAGTAGTTAGTCGGACAGAACTAGAAACTGATATTCATCAAAGGAGATTAACTTGTTAGGATAGGGAATGAAAAAGTTGGTATGCTCTCTCATTCCAGTGGTGGGTACAAATATTAGTAAAATCCTTTTCTTTACCTGGTTGCCAACGTACGGTAATGCTGGTCTCCGTGCTATTTGCAGTTAGATTGTAAGGGGGACGGGGTGTGAGATTTTCGATCATCAATTCTGTCTCAGCTGTGATGGTAGCGGCTTCATTCGTTGCAAAGCATTCATAAATACCGCGATCGGTTTCATGCAGACTTGTCAGCGTTAAATTTCCGCCTTCAATTTGATGACGTTTCGATGGCAAAGCATGCCCATCTTTCTGTAAAAATAATAACAACATTTGTAGCAACTTTTCATGTTACCTCACCATAAAATAGTATTTTTCAAATAATCGCTTTTATGCGATCGAAGAAATTTCTTTATCAATGATTTTCTAGGTAGCAAATGATAAACCTATACAGTTACAAAATACATTTGAGAATATGTAATTAAAATTTCTTTCGTCTTCCATTAATGGCAATACTGTTTAAAATTGTAACGTCCAGCTTCGTCGAATATTCTTTGCAGGTGTTCTTCAGTTAAAAGTAGGCAGTACAATTTGCAGTTTCTTCACGAGAGGGACGTACGATTTCTAAAGATTTAGAAGCTATTAACAAAGTCTACCAAAGTGACAGATCAGTTGTGGGTTCACCGTAGCGTAGTGTCATAACCATTTCTCTATTCGGCTCGTCGTAATCATGTAATTTAGTATTCATTTCGTTTTTTCTTTGATGCTATGCTGACAGACGACACATTTGGAAAGGCCTGGAGGTCAAAATGTGTCAGGCCATCGTACACATAACGCAACAGAGTGGTTAGCAATTGAAGCCACGGTTTGCGTCAGAGTGTTCAAACCCTTGGTGGACAGCACAGCTTATATTGATACAAGTGTCGCTTGCTTGTATGAATAAACCTTTGACGGAAGTATACAGTAGAAGCCCCTAAGCTGTCAAATCGAGCAGTAATCGGGGTCCCTTGTAGGTATGCCGAAAACGTGACTTTTTAGGTGTTTTCAGCTGAGATCACTATAGTGATCATCAATGCAAAAAAGCCTTATAATTAGATTTTCAGTCGTTTGTTTAGTATGAATAAAATGGAACATGGAATAAAAAATTACGCATCACCCTTATATAGCGTGGTTTTATTTCCGAAACAACGCATCTACAAAAACTAGAATTTTTACATTACGGGTAATTAATTGCCTAGTTAGGCGTAGAGCATTACGTTAATGATGTGCTAAAAGTTAGAGAGTTTTAAGCTCTCTGCTATGAAAATCTCTCCAATGCCTTATCATTTATTCGGTTGAAAGTTGTGTTACGAAACTCCCACATTTGATGATTCAAATTTGCATGAAAACTAATCGATTTTCCAAGAAAATAAATTACTAAAAATGGCAGAACCGAATACACATTCATAATATTTTACCTGTTTCTTGCAGTTGGCGAGTGTTGAAAAGATTAACAACAATTAGCAGAATCTCTAATGGAAAAAGGTATTAATTGACACTTGCTTGTAAAAGGATATATAAGCAGAATATTTGCATTAGGTAAAATCAATTGCGTCAAGGCAGTTCAATCGTACATTCAATTGGTTTAATTAGCATAAGATCAGATGTTTCTTTTTAAAAGCATTAGTTGCACTAACTATGTTAGCACAATATGTTTTGTGGAAGGAAAGGCAAATTACCAAAATTTATTTTTTATGACTTCCACATCAATTTTGTCAAATTCTATATGGGATGCGCAGATGAAGACACTATTAATAACATTTTTTCGGTTTTTAGTTAGAACAATTAAAAGCGCTATAGCGGGTCAGGGCCCATCATTAAATATTCTGCACTATTCCACAGTTATTCGTACTACTGCTTTTCAAAATAAAGCGTTAGATGGGAAAGCGATCAAAAAATTGGAACCATTTTCAATAGCGTTCGTGCTTGGGCATGTTTGTTTATCGCAGTGTGGTCAAAATAACTCAATTATTTGCGACCTGTAGGTTAAACTTAAGAAACAAAGACGGATAGATGGACGGGCAAGCTTAGGGCAATTCGGGAAGTGATGCTTAATCTATAGGTAGAATAAGAGATGAGTCTATCTCGATTTTTTCTCGGTGTTGCACATATCCTTATACCGTTGTCTCACATGTGGCGTACGATAGAAAAGGTTCAAAGACAATACAATGAATAAATGTTTTTCCATGTTCGGCATACTTCCTGGCAATCTACTAAGTGATTAAAATATATTTGAATATATATGAATTCCGTTGCAATCATTTTTAATTTATACTTAATTTTCCGCACTTTCTGAGCAAAAATTAAAAATTTTTAATTCTGCCAAACCAAACTTTACTACATCAACTAAATACTGTTTTAATTATTCGCGTGACATAATTAAAGAAATTAGGTTCGCGATGGAATTGTGTCTGTGTGTGTGTGTGTGTGTATTTGTGTGTGCGTGTGTTGTATTGCGTTTTATGCCTTTTCGAAATATTTCTCTGATATTTCTCTGATTTATTTATCAACACTTTTATTAAAAAATATTGTGAGCAACTTTTCCTGGAAATTCTCAATATTTTTCTCACGATAACTCATTTTAATAATTCGTTGTAATCTGCTAAGCCTTACGAGCGAACAAATGCGTATAAATAACATATTAACTAACTAATATTGTAAAACCGGTGGCTTTTTTATTATTCTAATTCTCTTTGAGCGAAAACTGCTAATGTGTGGAAATAATTCCCAAGTTTGTAAATAAATATCAAAAGTCAGAATCAGTTTTTCTAATATTTCGTATAAAACGATAGAGAGTATTAGAGATTTCAATTAAAAGTTATTCGCCTCTCGTTTTCGTCGGTTGTAGTCAGCGGCTTTAGTTAAAATGTTCAATTTCTTTGTACTTTTCTTAATCATTTTTATGCAAAGTGCTTTAAATTTAATGTTGTGTTGTCCGGTCGAAGATGACATGAAATCAATTTTCAAAGAAACCAACACTCGGAATAAATCTGATGAGATTTCACTGCAAGGTGAGATACTTGACGTAGTAGGAAAGCGAAAGCTAATAAAATATTTTGACGGATGACTCAAACCTGTCAAAAGTGGTATTAAAATGAGAAGAAGAAGAGAGCTGGTTGAAGAAACTTTAAAAAATTGCAAAAAAAAGAAAAAAAAAAACAAATGCTTTAAAATCGGATAACAAGAAAGTTCTGTTCAATAGGAATGACAGACGTATGAACCTAACATCGTAACCGTTATGCTCATACCAAATAATAACCGTTTGTACCTTTAGAAATAAAGCGCCCATATTTTGTAAACGATATAATGTATATCTAAAGAGCGTGCCTTTCACAATCACCTTAATGGAAGCAGACATAGTTGATGACATTCATAAGATGCTGGCATGTCACTGCTTTCTTTACCAATGTACATCTGTTGCGGTGGCTTGTGGGCGATGTTGCCACTATGATGCAACACTGATTGTATATAGATGTGTGGTGTGTATACCCTAGTGTAGCTCTGTAGCGTACTTTATGCGAGAAAGTAAGCGAAAAATTTCCTCATGCTATGAATCTGAACTATGTGTCAAAAATTTACCTTAAGGACGGAAAGATTCAATTTACGCTATATAGTAAAGAAAAACTTCTAGCCCACGCAAACAAAATATTGTGGAGAATTCTCCTCTAAAATTAGTCTTGGGTGCGAAAACTGTCTTATGATAAATGGTCATCTCAGTTGCTTTTATTTACTCGGCAAATCTTCATGTGCGATATCAGTTTTCTTCTTGATCTTTACTTTCTGATCAAATGCAATGGATATACCGTCCGTCCGATAATTTTAAAGAAGATGAAACACGTGACGCAGTTTACACTTTGA
This sequence comes from Glossina fuscipes, assembly GCF_014805625.2. Lineage (NCBI taxonomy): Eukaryota > Metazoa > Arthropoda > Insecta > Diptera > Glossinidae > Glossina > Glossina fuscipes. Next base: position 4,708,198 of record NW_023998421.1, on the reverse strand, counting down.
TTTAGTTTCAATTAAAAGCAAACGTGTGTTTGAAATATTCGGCATTGCTTTGCGACTTGTTCTCAGAGATAGACCATATTTGTTTAGATTCGTTTTTCCTTTCGACAGGCAATGGGTTATGAAAACTGACATCGTATATAAACCAAGCGTCCAGTCCAGTAATGACTCTCCACCTTATAGTTAAAGTTGACCATGAAACGACACGGTTCGATACAGAATAACATTTATGTCAAATGAGTTTTGAAGATATATAGATTAGTGAGTTTTTTTCAAAGAAATTCCTGATAACTTGGACTACAAGGCAAGGTGGCAGACGGTGTAAGGCTACATTATAAAATTTTAGGAACTAAAAGAAAAACTTATCCAAATGCCAATCGCAGAGAAAATTTCTATTTTGGAGAATAATAGATGGCACCATCTGTTTATAGCTGGTACTGTTGCCTTCCTATGTCGTGATTGATCGTATCAAACAATTCAAGATTAATCGAAGCTAATGCGGAAGCTATAGCCGCATACAGGTTACCAAACTTCCTCGTAAAAATAAAATCAAAACTGCTACAGATAGATTATAGGGGATAAAAACTATTCGATACCTATTAAAGACCACGTGAAACATCATGGAATAGATGAGGAATAAGTTATACTAAATTTTTGGCGGGTTAGCCAAACCGACAGAAAAATTCCATTTCAAAGATATTGGGAACAAAAATGTAAAAGAAAATTGACGAAAAAATCCACTTAACTATTCAGGTTAATTTTAACCCGCAGGCAGCGTGAATAGTAACATGTCGACTTTTTCGTTGGGTTTTTCTTGTATTTTTCTAAAATCTTAATATAAATTAATAATGAATTAATATCAATAATTAACAATATATTAATAAATTAGTATAACTTTTGCTCTGCTATATGATCGCAAAATCGAAATCAACCCGTTGGATTCCAAAAGATCCTTAAGAAATTTACTCTCCTAATATGCAATTGCATAAGAAATCTTTGCCAATGCCAAACGCCTTCCCTAGATCCAAAAGTCGCATTAGAAACGCCTAAAGATATGAATATTCGCAAGATTCAATGAAAATAAAACGTTAAACTTTCTTAAATTCCCTCAAGTACCCGTCATGTTTCTTTTATTCAAACTTGTACGAGAAAGTATGAAGCTTCTGAGGGTGATTTAAGCTTGTCTCTCAGCCTGCCACTCTTGCTTTTTATGTTTAATCTTCAAGCCGCAATTTTTAAGGTATTTTGAGGAAATTTGCTGCATTGACGCATTTTGCCCCAAGCGCGAACTCAATTGAAAATGTTTCAGATCGGACCACTTTTCGACCACTTCGCTTGCGAAGCCTTCTTTTGGATAGTCGTTATATAATTAAAAGCGTTGTAAGGTACTTAATGGCAGGCCCAGGCCCACTATAGTGTTTTTGCTTCCTTAAATTAGAACCGATAGCCTTAGTTACTAAAGCTCCATGAATTTAAACCTTAAAGATATAAAAGTTATAATCCACTAATACTAATAAAAATAAAAAAGAAGTAATAATATTAAAGTCTATCAGGAGGAAGTTAATTAGAGTCATATTTAATTTTAGATAGTATTGAGAGCCGTTTAATTGTGCAAAAACCCAATGTTCAGGATCATACGGGAGCAACGGCGGCATCAGTTTGGACAACAGACTCCACCCATCATAATTATGAAGCCACGACTCCGACTGCTGATATTAAAGCAATAAATGAAATTAATAACGCCATTGCTGGTCGAAACGTGGACGACCAAAAAAATTTAGAAACAACTACGATATCAGTCGAAAGTGACGACACAACTACAACAAAAATTGGCAATTGGAGTAATACGAAAGCGATAACAGCACCATTTGGTGGCAAAAAAAATGTAGAGCCAATTAACACAATAAATGGAACCAGAAATAGATCAAACGATTTAAAGTCAGCAACGCAAAATAGTTGGGAGACGACCATCAAGTCGGTGCAGGATGAGGACTCAAGTTCAGTAACAACCACTAGGCAAGATAGGCCAGAAACAACAACAGAAAATACAGACAATATAAGAATTAGAAGCGAAACCAGATCGGAAAAATCTTCCGATGTAGCAGAAACTGAACAAAGCGAAATTCCCGTCGAAACAACTGCTATACCAATCGAAGCTGAAAGCAATTCAGCCAGTACGAGCGCGAGAAGTTTGGCAACAACTACGATATTGATGGGAAAATCTATAGGCAAGGCTGATGAAGACTTAGAAGACGATAAGCCAAACCCAGTGGGCCGAGCCATAATAGCAAGTAGTGCACTTTATTGTGGCACGTACTTGGGTCGTAGGATTTCATTTGGTGTGCCAACCACATTATTAGAGTATCCTTGGTCGGCGTTATTAGTTTATAATTCAACGGAACGCTTTCATTGTGGAGGTACCTTAGTAACGCCTAGATATGTTTTAACAGCTGCGCACTGTGTGACCGAACAATTTTATCCACTGTAAGTTTTTTTAAAATATTTGAAATTCCAATAGTTTTATATAGCATTCCGTGACTTAAAAGAGTTGCTGTTCGAATTGGTGAGCATAATATTAGTTCGGCGAAAGATTGTGCTGAAGATTTAGGTGGCGGCCTTATATGCAGTGAAGATCCTATCGATGCTGGCATTGAAAAAGTAATTAGACACAAAAGATACAGTCGACGTACCCACAAAAATGATATCGCTTTAATACGTCTGGATCAGACGATCTCGTACACAAGTATGCGTATAACATAAATCATACATAAAACGGATAGTCTAATTTCTAATTAATAACTTTTAATTTTGTAGGATCCCATTTCCCGATATGTTTGCCTCAACCTGGTGAAGATTTTTCTACTTTATCAAGGGCTACTATCACTGGTTGGGGAGCGACCGAAAAAAGTAATTATAACAAGGGAAGTTTTGTACATAAATACGTTGCTATTTTTTCATCTCGTAGGCTTGAGTTCTAATATATTGATGAAGGCGGAAATTCCTGTCCTAGATATAAACGAATGCACACGAATATATCGGTCTTTCTTCAATAACGATAAGGAAATATGTGCATCCGGCATTAATGAGGTGGATGTTTGTAAAGGTGACTCTGGCGGACCATTATTTACAAGCGTTTACAGGAATAGGCGTACCCGTTCCGTGCAAATCGGTGTCACGTCCTTAGGCGTAGCTAGTTGTGGGGATAAACGTTATCTACCGGCTGTGTTTACCCGAGTTCCTTCTTACATGAATTGGATAGAAAATAATTTGGAGGAATAAAGGTCATTTTATTTTTTATGTGTCGGTTTCCTTATTGTGGCTGTGTTTTCCAAATATCGGTTAAAAGCGCTCTAAACAAAGAGGCCCCTTAACATGACGTCGAATTCGATGCTGTCGTGTGTTTTGTTTTTTGTTTCTTTATTTTGTTCATCAAAAGGCCTTGCAACTTTTATTTTTTATTGATTTTGCATAATAAAAGATACTCTCAAAACTAGTTACGGTCCACATAATCTTGTATAAAAATATTCGTATATCGCAACAGGATGTTCTTCGCGTATGTGAATACATTTTGTACCCTATGTCGTTGATCCAACATACCGCCAATTTTTTTTAAATCGTAGAATTGGTTGGCGAACAAAAAGCTATATTGCCGGGGTTATCTCACAGATTGGTTTTGACCTAGCACAGAATTCATTGTCTAACTCCTGAGGAAATGTAGGTTTGACCTATTTGACGATAGGTGCCGTCCTTGGAAAGACCTTATTGAAGCCGGGGTTATCTCACAGATTGGTTTTGACCTAGCACAGAATTCATTGTCTAACTCCTGAGGAAACGTAGATTTGACGTATTTGACGATAGGTGCCGTCCTTGGAAAGACCTTATTGAAGCAGAGTTGTGTGATATATCGAAAGATATATAAAGTGACTTATTTATTTAAAACCAATTAAAAACACTCTGACGGGCCATAGCCTTACACCAAGTACTTTTAATCATATAACGGTTTTTCAGTAGTGGACTCATGTAGGATACTAAGTGAATCAAATTGTTTGAGAAAATCATACCTGCACCTAAAATGTTCGGATCTAGGACAGCAGAGATACTATTCGCACTATATTCACTACTATGCACCATAGAGTTTACATCATATCTATCAATAGAAATAGCATCTATTACGAGTAGGTAGTACGTAAGTATTTTGTGTATACAGAACACATTTACGATTGCACTCTTCGTTGTGTTTCTTGCAGATAATATTCAGAAAGAAATTTTTATAGCATGAAATTTGCTTTTACTGCACTTTCACTATTTTTGTCATTCGGATATTTTTCTCGATATGTTGCAGTGCGTCGTAACTGCTTTTATTAATGCAGTCTCCTTATCTTTTTCATTCCGTTTACTAACGAATTAAAAAAAGCGAAAAGTAGTGTGAACTGATTTGATAAGAAATACAATTGGAATCTGCTTTCTATTGACCGTATGCAATGTTAAGTTTAAAAAACTTGACCTCTCCATCAACTTTATCAATTCTACGAAAAAGGCGAAAGATTTCCATGAAATTTAATGTGTGGAATTCTTAGATGCGTTTGTTATTTGTAATTCGATTGCATGCAATTTCCAGGGGAATAACAGTATGGTTTTTCCTGCATGCAAAATCACTAAAATTCTTCTCTGCGTACAACTCAAATTGTGAAAACTTGCACTTGTGAGCTACATCTTCAATAGAATATGATGGAATAGGATTTTTGAGCTGCAAAAAACCTCTTGATTTCCTAGACGATCTGCCGAGTATCAGTCCGGTCTTTGCTGAGGAGATGGAAAGACTTAAGTAGTAGACGATACTTTTGTGATTAACATTAATTGTTCTTTGTTAGGCATTTTCTCTTGCACACACTGAATGACATGAAAAATATATCAAACGAACTTGTCTTATAAAATCTCATTCCTTTCTTCTTTACTTCTCTCACGCGCAACAAGCAAAAGATTGTCTTGCATTTAAATCTTTATCGCATGAACTAATCCCTTTTTATTGTTCCATTATTTTCATTAAATTTATTTCTCTAATTTATTTATCAAATAGTTCACATATTAAAACATTTTTCTTGAAAATCTAAAATATTTCAAATGAACAATCAGTTTAATAATTCCTTCTAATCTGTCAAACTTTGCTCGCGAACAAAAATAAATTCGCGCGCGACTATATTTTAGACTTATGTAATAATACGCTTTTGCATAAAGTCAATGTTCACCGCTTGTAGTAATTAGTGGGTTCATACAAAATGTGCGATTTTTTCTGATTTTTTTTAAAAAATTTTGATACCAAATGCTATAAGCTTGATGACCTTTTATCCGATTAAAGGTGAAACACAAAGATCTCAGAGTCTACTCGAAACAATTTTGATGATATTTTAGTTGAAGGTGAGAAGCTTCTAAGCAGAAGTAATATAATAATATATTCTGACATTAAAGATAACCTTAAAAACTTTTTAAATTCGGCCCACTACTTAGCAGATGTTTTCTACACATGTGCAACCGACGGTGGTTAGGAAAAATTATAGCTAGAGGAGTCGTAAAAAGGGGAGTAAAGATATAAATAAAAGTAGAAGGTGAAAGTAAACTCCGAGGGTTGTTTCAACGATGGACAGTGCGCTTAAAGAACCACCAGTCACGGTATTGTGATGTGGATTATGAGGGAAAATTCTTTTTGCTTCGATCATTGTTTCAAAAGCGGCTTATGCGGTTAATGGACGATGAGTCTTAAGGCTGTGTCGTGCGGTATACGGTCAACTGTAAAAACATTAGATGAGAACATCACAAAGATCGAAAAAGAAGAAGAAGATCGAAGTTACCCTAAAAGCATTGATTGGTGGACAAATTTCTTCAGACAAAACAGTCCACATTACGCCGGTGTTCAAAGGTACCAACAGTTTCGGACTCATTTGCGTCACCCATGAACTTCTCAGCCTTAACTGACTTTATAATGTAGCTTACAGGAAATATCGATGACGAGCTGAAGGAATACTAATAAGCGAATAAAAAAGGGCAGATATTCTAAACGCTATCGTTTTCGCAGCTGGGTCAAGCTGACGGTGTGCTGTCACCTAAGCCAGAAGTAAAGACAAAACTAGCGCGTTTTGAGTAGAAGAGGGTTTCAAAATCTTTCGCGATTACTCACATCCTTAAACTTTATAGGTTTTTTGATAGCTAACTGCGGGTGTTGCAAAAGGAATGACGTAACTTGTATTGTCCTCTGCGTTTGAAATGGACATAATATAAGAAAATATAATTTCGAAAAAGAAGATAAGTTGTTTAGTGAAAGTTTGTTTTCTTACACGTTAGAAAATTCTATATTTCTCTTTGTCTTGCAATCGAATGTCAACCACAACAATATAAGGCGTCCGCATGTATTATCGATCTATTTAGGATAAGACCTATGCCCTAATATATCTAAAATTTACGGGTATAAAGGAACATAATTAAAAAGACAACAATAAGATAATTTAACTTAAATTTAGAAATAAAATAAATGGTGTTGAGTTGACTTGAATTTCAGGCAGAGATGATCGATGCTATCAAAGATATTATAAAACTCTTGCGAAATTTGAAACAAAATAGACCGGAAAGTAACTTGACTAGTTCGACTGCGGAAAGTACACGAAAGAAGAATGCAACATATGTAGAAAATATTCAGTTATCAAAAATTACCTTTTACGGTAATGAAGATACAGAAGACGATGCACGAAATCCAATGGGCCAACGAATACTATCAAGCACTTCACGAATGTGTGGCGCTTTCTTGCGAAGAAGAGTTTCATTTGGTGTGGAAACTACTTTGTTAGAGTTTCCTTGGTCGACCTTGTTAGTGTATAATACAACCGAATGCGGAGGTAGTTTGATAACTCGTATATATATACACTAAAAACTGCGCATTGTGTGACTGAACACTTTTATCCACTGTAAGTATGCCTAAAATATCTCGAATACTTTTACCTAACAATCTGTTACTCTCGATAATTTGAAAGGATTGCTGTTCGTATTGGTGAATATACTGTTAGCTCGACGAAAGATTGGGCTGAAGATTTTGGCGGCGACCAAATCTGTAGGGAAGATGCTATTGACGCTGGTGTTGAAAAAGTAATTAGGCACGGAAAATATAGTCTACGGACTCATATAAACGACGTCGCTATAATTGTTTATAGGAAATTAAACTTAAAGAAGATGTTTTTTAGGTAACTATTCCTAAGAATTTCTTTACCACAATCCAACGATCACTTTGCTAATTTAAAAAGCGGTACAATAGCTGGCTGGGGAGCGACCAAAAAAAAGGACGACGAGAGAGATTTTATGTAGAAATCTGTTGTTATTTTTTTCATCTCGTTTCCTTGAGATCTACTGTGCCGATGAAGGCTGATGTACCAGTCTTAGATATGAGTGAGTGCGCTCGAATATATCGTTTGTCGTTTCATAATGATAAGGCAATGTGCGCATCGCAAAAATTGAGAGGCAATAATGTATACTCCCAGAGGCGACAACCGTTGCGTGAGTGCAGTTTTATATTCATATCAAGCGGCGTACATCCGAAAACAAAAAAAAAAGAAAAGTAGGAAGGCTCCGTCGACTACGTACCCCATGTTTATGAAACAAACCTGTATATTTAGCAAAACATCTTAGCAGTCATAAAAAGAACACAAATTGAGCGCACATCCATTTACTATACCCGCTGTTAGAAACCTTTATCATACATCATTGTATAAAGTTCATGCAGGGTGTTCAAAGTAAACATTGCACTGTGCGGTGATATTCTGACATAGAAAGAACGATAGCCGGACGCACAACAGTTCAGACAGTTTTTAAAAGTAGAGCGCTACACACTCGTTAGAATGCATTGAACTGATTGCAGAAGAAAAACAAGTGGCAGATGATCTCTCAAACAAACAGTGAAGTTCCCTTTTTTTTTATCTTGCTTAATCAACAGAATTGTCCCGTTTGTGGTTGATAGAAACCCGTGAACGGATTTTGAGAAGCGTAAGCATCTACAATGCGTTGGTATTTGATGTGGATTTTGGCCTGAAGGCATCATCGGAGTGTTCTTCTTCGCCGATGCGGCTGATTAGACAGTAAGAGCTAATAATGCTCGTCATCATGCCGCAATAATCAGAATTTTTTTGCCTTATTTGCCAAATAAACACATGGACGAGATATGGTTTCAACAATACGGTGCGACAAGCTGTGTAGCCCGCGAAACAATAAAATGAATGCATCTGCCATTCAAGTCTTATGTGAGTATTGGGACACTCTGTATGAAGTTTTTATGATTAATATAATATTAATTTAAATGAATTCCTGAAGTTAAGGTTTTAATAAAACACTTCATTGTACTAGAGGCGCTCTTCACTTCTTTCGCCCATTATATGAAATGAAATTTTTTATAACAGATTGTAAAAGCATTGTAGCCGATTGATTACTTTTTCTGATTATTTTAGAACAATGAAAAAAGCACACAAAAATTATTCAACAATGTAACTAAGAACATTATCGTATTATGCCCGCATACACAAATAAACAAAGAGCATAGATATACACACCCGTTTCCAATCAATAGATGGATGATTGCTGCCGTCTCGGTCGATGGCTTGACATGGTAGTTCAACAGTTTCACCCAGTTTCTGTATGTAAATCGCTTTTGGTGTTACAGTGAATATTGGCGGTCGCAAGACAATCACATTAATGACGGGCGATGGACCATCGGTGCCGAGTTCATTGAATGGTGTGCAAGTGTAACTGCCAGCATAATTTTCATCCACTTTAGAGAAGAATAGACTGCCGTTCATTTTATAAAAAACACCCTAAATGTGCAGTAAATACAAAAATAATAATGAAAAGGATAGAGGAAAAGAGAAAGAGAAAGAAAGAAAGAGAGAAAAGATGGAGAGAAGGTATTGAACTATTATTGACACGTTTTTTTTATGTCGTCCTTATTATGTATGACTTGAAAAGCGGTATTTTATGTTTAATGCGATACAATCTAAGCTCGGAAATGTCTTACAGGTACATTGTATGAGTCAAAGAGTAAACCGTCCTTCTCCCATCTTAAATTCTTCAACGGTGGATTAGCACGAAAATGACAATCAAGCACAGCCGGCTGTCCATACGGTAAATAGACTTCTGGTGGCGCATAAATAACTTTAGCTTTATCTAAGAAGACAAAAGCATGAACATGAGTATATAAGAATATGCTTGAAACACACATGCATACGAACATTGTATATTCAAAAAGGCTTTAGCCGTTTGTATTTCACTTTCATTGTTACGCACTTGACACTCATATTCGCCATAATCACTCATCATGGTGGGATCAATGCTTAAACTACCATGTGGTCCCATATAAGAGCGACGCATTAAATCCGGTATATCTTGCAATAAAACGCCATCTTTATACCATGATGCCATTGAGGTATCCGGATATTTCATCACACAATGAAAGAATGCTGTCTGCCCCTCCATAAGTGTTTGATTTATTGGTGGTATTTTTATCAAAGAACCCCCTAAACGGCAAATAGATCACATAAAAGATTTGAATTTTCTTGTATTTCAATGGATGGAACCTTGAACGGCAAGATGGTACCAAGTACCATTATTCCGGGCACTGGGTGTGCGATTTGGAAAGATAATTTGGCAGTGATACCAGCCTTGATCTGATTCACGTATTGAGGTTAGGTTTGCCGATGCTTTGCCATAATCCCCATGATCGATCAAATGCAAGCGTCCATTAAATAATTCGCTGGTTGACGTTTCGCCCTCGTACCAGGTGAAGATTTTTTTGTGCTATGAAAAAATATAAAAAAATTTGAGAAAAAAAAACAATTACAAAGTGGAAGCATAACATAATAAGCATAATATGATAATTATCTCAAATATATTATCAAGCTTTAGGATTAAAACTACAGTTAAGTTTTCGGTGAAATCTAAAATAAGCCAATTTATAACGATTGACTGGTCTGTTGAATGGTTGCTTTAATAAATCTGCCAAATTAGACCGAAAGAAGTTCTAGGCATAGTTTTGATGCTGCTGTTCTCGCGTTAATCGTAAGTGCCAAATAGTGCCAAAGTGGAAATCAAACTATCTCTGAACAGTATATTTCAAGCTTAAATATTGATGCCATTGAAAGTATATGAAACGAAGGAATACGAAAAACAGATTTGTTTTTAATAGCAAAAGTTAGCATAAAGCTTTCAGAATTTTGACGGCTTGATGTGAAGGAGAAAGAAAGTCTTTGCGGAAAGAAAATATTCAGTCATTAGGATCGTTATATTGAAATTGGTACGACATTCAATATCTAAAATCTATGCACCAGAAGATGCCTTGCAATGAAAACGCATCTACTAATCGAGAAAAAAAGAGAAGATCTATGATTGCAGTGATATGTTACTCCAAATAATAAAAAGTTTCTTTTGACATTGCTCTCCTCTGAAGCTACGGAGGAAAACTCTCGGACGTAGTGAACTCTTTAAGTCCTGGGGCGAATACTCTTAACGCCATATCTGATGGTAATGGCTTGATTTCTGTAGCTGGTGATAAAAATAAAAGTTGTTTTTGTTTCGCAGTGAAGCCACATCAACTAAAGTCAGACGAAAAATGTCGAAGGAACTCCTTCGCATAACCTTGGCGTACATCACAAACAAAGTTTTAAGTTGTTTTTCAAAGTTTTATATACTGAATTTATGTCGCTCTTCTGGCTAGTTATGGAAACCTTAAAAGCTTCTTTGGATTCTGGTTATATCGAATAACATGATTGAGAGGCGCCGTAGTATTATTATTCAAGTTTTCAAGCGTTCAACAGTACAGTAGTATTCAAAATTTTTATATGTTGCTGGCAATCACTTTAAAATCATGTTACGCATATGACGCAGTGAGAAAGCATTACTTAACTATTACTGGGACAACAAACATATTTTTTACTCAACGCAATGAATCGTCTCCTGCTAATTTGCTGCATTGGAGAAGGAGAAGATAACCAAAATTAATCTCCAGCCTTTTGTGGGATTTAGGCAAAAAACTTCATGTTCTACTAAAACCTTTCCCATATGACGCCTCTCGTTGATTCGGTAGAATTTTTAGAAGAAGAAAACGAAGGAGAAGAGTTACTGAATTTCCTGGTGGTAAAGTGTGATTTATATATCTCTAGTATTAAGGAATATCTTAGCATTAGACGTGAAATCCTCTTGGTTGCTGCACAAAAATATTGGGTTAAAAAAAAAAATCGATTGCCACTTTGGCATTTAATAAAAAACAAAAAAGTGTGATTTACGCACACACTGGACGTTGACGGTTTACTCTAAAGTGAATGTAACTTTTCCATTGTGCTGGAATGCTTCTCTTCATTTCATTACCACTGTCAAAGTTCCGTAATCAAGATTAGAAATACAACAACAACTAATGCATCTGCTTACTCATAAATATAAATTTACGAGTAATTCACTTTATAACCGCACCACATGATTTCATTAACATTTAACCTTATTGGTTTCATGTGTTCTGTGCTTGTGGGAACTGGCGTACGCGCGCACTACCAACAGTTAGTTCACAAGCATATTACGTGTGCATGCAATTTTCTTTAACCCTCAAAAAATCACAATAAATATGAAATATTCAACGTTATGCTTAGCAGGTGTTTAAAAAGAAAGGAAAACACTCACGCAACTGTGCTATTTTCATATAATTTTTTATATAATCTCGTCGTATTTATGTGTGTGTGCAAGTCTTGATAATTGTTTAATAGAAAGCAAGAAAAAAAAAAAAAAAAAGCTTCTGGTTTGTAATTATTTTCAATTTCTTGTGACAATCTTTTGTTTACTGCTCTCGGACTGAAAATAGTTTTCGCGCATTTCATTTCCCTACTTACCGCCAAATCGTATTTGAAAATATATTGAAAATCTTAAATGGAAATTAATTTGACTATGTTTTAATGTGTAAGGAGGGAAGTGACGACAAATTCTTTGCTCGAGTCACTCAATGTTTTTATGTAACCAGAGAAAAAACAACACAACAACTGCAATTCGTTCGTTTTCAGGTCGTAATTTTATCTATAATTTTATTTATTTACACAGGCAACATATCTCAGTGTATGAGTATAAATACCTTTCATAGAAAACCACAATACGTAAGTAGTATTTCGCTTATATACTTACAAAAACAAAATTCTGTATCCGTATGTTGTACTCTCCTACGAAATTCGAGGACATATTACTTTCATCATTTCATATGAACGAAAGGGAAGATTGTTTATATGAGTGAAGTCATTACCCCCTATCCAGTCATTGATTCTTTCTCTGACTTCTTGATAGCGAAGTATTCTGGTGTGCACAAGAAAACGGAAGTACCGTATAAAAGACAAGATTGCACTATAGTGCCGGTATACCGAAACTTGGAAATTGAATATACTGAATGTTTGCTTTAATTACTTGCAAGCTCACCTGAAAGTTAAAAACAGTATAAATTATGTACTGAAAGAAATTAGTTCTGCTCGGCCTACGAATAAAAAGCTGCTTTGATATATTTGCTTACAAAGTTATTTATAATGGATAAGCGTTCTTGATATTTATTTCGAAAAGGTTAGGCTAGAGTTATAAAAACTTTGTCATTAGAATCGCAATATATAGCGACAAAATATGACGAGCCGGGATACACGATCAACCGATCAATCGTGCGCCGATAGATCCGTTAAATCGTTTGCTGCATTCGTCTGCGAGCTTATCGCTTATCCGGCGATACGTATATCTATTTTCGAATTTCTACTCTCATTGTTGTTAGAATTGCCGCAGTCGCAAAAAATGATGTAGAAAATTACGTTCAACTTGTCACATATACTCCCAAGCGAAAAATGGTCGATAGATCGGTGTGCTAAACAAGAAAAGTAAATTTCTATACATGTTTTCATTACTTCATTAACGGTTCCCAAAACGTTATCCCTATGAAATTTCACGAAGGTATACGATCCTGATTAACCGATTTAGTAAAGAACGAGTGGAACCGTACACTCACACTGATTGAGTGCACCCAAGATTCTTCCCGTGGCTTATAATATTTTTAAAAAGTTTTATATTTGATTTTACATTGAACTCGATTTGTTATTGCGAGAAGACCTTCTTTACATTGTATCTGTCTGATTATCTCTAATGCGCTCTGTCTCTTTCTATCACTTTGAAAATAATTTATTATAGTCTTGCGATTGTTGCTGTTGTTTTCGTCGTCTATGTGCAGAGAGATTCTATTTCTCAGACACACACAGCCATCGGCATATGTATGTCCGCTTACATATGTATGTTTACATATCGATATACATATATATATATATATATATATATATATCTGTATATATATGTATATATATATATATATCTGTATATTTCTCTTTATTCTATTGTTATTGTTGCTATTTTAATTGTAATTGTGATCTTATTAGTAAATTATGACTTTTGATTGTTTATGCTGCTGCCGATGTTGCCGTTTACTGCAAGGCATCTATGCTATGCTATGTTGTATGCGTTTCTAATTCAAAGAAATTTATCATTTTGCTTTATGTTATGTGAGTGCAAACGATTCTTGCGTTTGTGCTGGCTTGTTTATTTATATGCCTATATGTTCAAGAGCACATATTTAAATAGAGATTTGGCAGAAATGTGATTTATATTCTGATTTGACAGAATATGCAAAATCTGTAGGCCGTAATTTCGACCCACTCTGCTATTTATTGTTTCCATCAGCAAATAAAACGACAATCGTTTACCAATATAAACATAAAACTAAGTAAGGCACTAATTGCCATTCAAACTACGATAAATAAAAGGCTTAAGAATACTAAAAACAAGTAAAAGAAGTAAGTAAATTATATTCGATTTTGGCCGAATCTCTTATACTCGCCATCACTTTCTTAAATAAGCAAAAAAAAAAAGAAGAAATTTTTACATAACACGTCTATGGTATTCGGTGGTCGTGGTTCATTTTGTTTCATTTTTTTGTACGCAGTGTGAGATCACACATACAATCAATGGAGCTTTCTCGGTTTTTGAATAATGAGCTAATCTTTTTGGTTTCGAAATCTGGAGTATTTTCTGTTCGCGTTATATTCCAGCAGAGCTCTCTGACTGATCTCACTGACTTTCCTTGGTAACTTGCGCGCAAGAACTTTCAATGTTTTTGCCCATTTCGATATCATTTTCTTAGATCTTATGGCGGAGAGTATGTTTATGGGCATTTAAAAATAATTGGGAAGATAGACCGGTAGTGGGATAGATGAATTGGTGGACGGACGCGTTCATATGCATGGACTTAGAATTGCATACCAATCGAGTGCCTTTTAAGATCGCTTAAGCTTCCTTTTGGATTTCGCAAACCATTTGAGAAAATGAATGTGCCTTCACCTTGGGTTGCGGGGACAAAAATTATATCTGCCTTGAAGCGAATCTAAGATATTTCTATTCACACTTTTTTCGTAAACGCGTCTCAATTATTCCATCACAATATCATTGTTACAACTTGCCAAAGCGTGTGACCTATTGTCAATAATACTTGTGGATTGTGTTTAAACACTTCACAACACAGCATAGTAAAACGTTATTAAGGTTTTGCTCAGAAGGACTTGAGATATATGATACATTGAATTTGAGCATATCTGTTTACCTATCCGTCCGTCTGTCTAAAGTCAGTCCATGAATTTTTGTGCCTAGCCTTTAGACTGCAATTTTCAAAATATTTTGATGAACTCGATACTGAGAAAATGAATTAGATCCGACTATTTTTGCGACCATGTCCCATTGCGTCGCGTACAATTCAAATAATATTTTTTGTTAACAGTTTGATCCGGTGCAAGAAATTCATAGCTCTGAACACCACGATCGTCGAAGAAAACTGTCAATTGTTCGACATACCCAAGCAATTTAACTTGAATAATGGTTTTATTTTTTGATCACAGTGTCATGTTTCGGTTGCCGTGGGTTTCGCAATTTATTACAATTTGGCTCACTTTGAACTTGCTTTCGAACTATCGAATCAATTTCGAAAATTGCTGAAAAATTGATGAATTGCCGTTAAAAGGGCGAAGTGGGTTTGACCAAATCGGGAAAACTCTGAAAATTTCACTACATAAGGTTTTCATGACATATTATATTCACAGTATTGTAAATAGCCGGTATCTACGTTTACCATCTTTCTGATACAATACGAATTTTAGGCTGAGCGGATATCTGGTCTTTTGAGAGTGCTGTCAAAAAAGGACGCAATAAAGAACACCGAAGTGGAGCCATGTTCAATTCAAACCAATGGTAATTAGAACGATTGATGTTTGGTTCAAGAACAAAAGCATGCTTTCATCTTGCACGGACATCTAATATATATATATGCGATTAATGTTTTAGAATATTAAATTTGAACGTCTGGGAAAGGCAGACAGAAACTTTTGTGGTCAATTTTGTCACGTTACTGTTGTGTTAGTTTTTTCTTTGGTAACTGTGGTCACTTTTAGGATTTAAGAAAAAGAAGAAAAAAGTTCTTTAATTTAATTAGCGCAGAAAGCAGAAAAATTGCCAGTTGGTTGTAATTGTGGATCGCGTGTTGATGGTGATGTTTAAATGCAAGCCGTTGACAACGATAAGTGATTTGTAATTACAGCATCAATTTCTCTGCGGCCAGACTTAAACCCATTCAGTTACTCATTGGTGTACAGCAATAAGTTCTTCAATGCATTACAAGCGATCAAAATATCTAATATATTCCCTGCGATTTATATAATGAAAAACAAAAAAAAAGACTTGAAGTGAATTCTATCGAATTAGAAAAGTTTTGATCGATATGAGCATCTAATGAGAGTGAAGGCCGAGATGCTATCGTGTTATTTGTATACGTTTAAGTATTTTTATAAGTTATTGTAACATACATACATACGTTATTGAAAGTCGTATTAAAATTTCGACATATCATATATACATATATATATAAATACGTACATACATATGTATATATATATATATATATATATGAATACACAACGAGTATTCAATTTCGGAAATAACTTTGAATTAATGAGAATAGAAATTTAACAACGTACTGCTTTGAACAATTTTCATGGGGTCTCTGTCACTAATTTACATAGTAGCTAATTAATTATTTATCTCATTTACGTTAAAAAAAAAAAAACTGCATTTCGTTGTAGTGACAATTTCATTACATTTACGTTATTAGACAATTAAAAATATTTTTGAAAATATACATTTTTCATAAAACTTCAAGTTCTTCAATGATATAATATTACATTTGATTAATGAATTACGACTGGACGGACAAACGCACACATATAAATATTTGTTGATATGCGGTTAACATTAAAATGTGCAGTTAATCTAAAACATACTAAAGCTAATGCACACAAATGCGGTTCGTTTTATTATTGAAGAAAAAAGAAGACAAAAAAAAAAAAAATATATATATATATATATAAGCAGCGGGGAAATTGTCTCTATGGATCGTTTAAAACGAATATTGAATGCCCAACATTTGTCAGCTAAAAAGGTCGCAATATCTCTACAAGTTATACGTGAATTAATGGGTGATAAGATTCTTCTCTCTTCGAGGCAATCTTACCATTTGCATCCAATACATACAATAGTAAAGCTTTCTAAAATCTTCTTTGCATCATTTAAACGGCTGTGTTATATATATATATATATGTAATATTTTTATGGATATTTGTTATAACTCAGAGATAAAGGGGAGTAAAAGAATTTATTTAATCACTTTACAAATTTCCCCCTCCCTAGGAATGTATGTGATAACTTTCAAGTTTCCACATCCCAACTTTTGTGAAATTCCACTCTCAAGCGAGAGATTGGAGAAAAAACAATGTCGTGACAATTGGGTCCAAGCCAAGAAACAAACCATCCGGTCTTATCCTATATATATATATTCTTAATTCTTCCCATTTAAGGCTCCGTGAATCAGTTCTTGTTGACATGCTGATCACTTAAGGAGCAGGAGGATTACTATAATATCTTTGGCATTTTTGTGTTTGGTCATATCCATCAATTCTTCCCATTAAAATTTCTTCGTGATTTACTTAGTTGACGACTATAGATCTGCTTTAAAATTGGGAATGATCTGCTTATACAAAGAACGTTTGAAGGATAATATCTTGGCAGACATTAAACCAGGACTGGGTTCAGATGTTTTCTTGAATGCATAGCAAAAAGCCTTCCAATGGATGTTTTATTTCTCTGCAAAAAAAAGCTATAGTTGGTAACTTTGATATAATCGCTTGAAATGGTCGGTTTGCAAAAATCAGTTCATTGATGATTCTCCACTATATATATATAGGAACAATATAAGTTAGAGGAGAAGAAGCTACATTTAGATATTATATTGTTTGGGAGAGACGTTTTCTCCTTGAGTTAACAGTAATCGCCATTTTTTTTAGGTTAGAGGCGAAAAATGCGCTCCTGCTCTTAGTTTATAGGCAGCAAGAGGTGATATTTTTCTTTAAACCATATATTAATTTGCACATGTCTTCCGGCGCTGTAGTTGAACTGATGAAAAGCTGCTTGTATACCTATCTTGTGTGTGTGCTTGTAAGTAAACTCTTCCCATTTGGTGTTTGCGTAACATTTGGTAAATATATTATCTGCCAGAGTACAGCGCCGGTATAAAATGTCCAATTCTAATTCGCTTCTCTATCCGGGGAGAGGTGTCCAATTTTGGCTTAGTAAAGACATTCGACATCGTCGTTTGTTCATGTCCAATTCCAATCAGTACACTCTAAGGACAGCAAACGAAAGACCCACGAATAGGCTCATGTAGCTGCAGACTCACAACTTTACTCTAATAGTTATAGTGATTTAATTATGCAAGGAGATAAGAGCGTTACTATTTTGTGCCTTTAGGATAACTCGTGCATTATGAACCACTTTTCGACAGAAGGGAAACAGATACGGTTACGGTTTAAAATTTTGTACTGATCACATTACCTCTAACTTCTAAGGGTATTTTGATGAGTGTCGCAAGCAGAATTTCAAAATGAGCGATTCGCCTAATGGCTACTAATGTTGATGTGATTAGGACTCACCATATGGTGGTGGTGTGTTGAGGTCATCTTGCTTTCATTTTTTTTTGTTTTTAAATTATTTAAAAACCATGTTCAGCAAATCTATACTTATGGTGCTGCAAATGTGTTGAATGAATTAATTGACAAGTATTAGCAGTTACTGCTTTCCGAGAGAGGGATTACGAGAGAGAAAATATAGAATGTGAAGGGAAAAAAATTGCAATTTTTCTAATTAGTATAAATATTTAAATGCGGTATTAAATGACCACTGGTGTATAATTGTAAACATTGATATATGTAAACAATGGAGGACAGAAAGCTTACGTACGTATTATAACGTAACACACATATTTACATTTACA
The DNA here is from genome assembly GCF_014805625.2 of Glossina fuscipes. Lineage (NCBI taxonomy): Eukaryota > Metazoa > Arthropoda > Insecta > Diptera > Glossinidae > Glossina > Glossina fuscipes. The sequence goes on along the minus strand of NW_023998421.1, from coordinate 4,689,753 downwards.
TTGCAATATATGTATATAAATACTTACTCATACATATGCAGGCATTCATTTGGTCTAATTAATTAATATATAAAAATCATTCCAAACAGAATGCAGAAAAGTTAAAATGTAAACAATCGGTTTTATGGCACTTTTTTCGCATGGAATTAAAAAAAAAAAAAAAAGGAAAAAAAATGATGTTAGTAAAGACATTTTTTATGGATTTAAGTTAAGCATAATGAATAGCCAAAAGATGACTCAGAAATTTACAAAAAGATAAAAAACATAGTCACATAAATTATTTGTTGCATATGGACATGTATTTGTACTTGTGTACAAACATCCATGGAAACAGCAAAAAAAGAAACGAAAATATAGAAAAAAGAATATTATTAGTGCATGTACAATGCACTCACCCTGTAGACGAGGGCCGTGAATTGATACGAAGAGAAATGAATGGAAAGAAATTTCATGGTCAAAAAAACAAAAAAATAAAAAAAGAAAATAAATAAATAAACAACAAACAGAAAGACTGATATAAAAATCTATTCATGTACATACGAGTACCATACGTACTTGTATGCTCAATTATTGATGGTGTACTCTTTTAGTTCGCCGTCGACTGTTTAAGATAATGATAACGAGTTGTAGAACTGTTATCGACTGTGTCTGAGAAAAATGCTATTCTAAAACTAAGAAGGCATTCGCCCTCTGGCGCATGTTGGATATTCGTCATAAAGAAAATACTGTTTTGCTGATTAAAAGCTCAGCTTATTGCGAGTTTTCTGATAAGTACTTCAGTGTACATGCTATGCGCAATCATTTGTCATAGGCCATTAGTGATATATATGCAATATAGTTATGAATGTTTGATAAACATTTACTTATTTTTCTATTTTTGAGAATCTATAAATACAACAACAATGTGGTGATATTAAATATTTTTTCTTTAAATACGCTGCGGCTTCCTATGCACGTGCTTTTTATGCCTACCGGCGGATGGGGGAATATTCATTATACTTAGGCTTGGACTAGGACTGAAAATTTGTTCTCGACGAAGCTAGGAGAGGTATTTCAAATCGACGACTCCATATTATTGTCGAACGGAATAAAACTCAAAAACAATGCACAAATCTGTTTCTTTCGACTTTTAATGATCAAGCTTCAGATGGAGCTAAAAATTGTGAAAAGTTACCCATAATTTGGCCATCATCCATACAATGTCCCTGGAAGCTGTCTTCCTTTCATTTTATTGCGTCTTATAACCATTGAGCCAACAAACGCAAGTTTTTTTATTTTTGAAAAAGAGAGGAGTTCTCCGTGTAAATGGTGCTGAAGATACGTCCTTTGGTTAATTTGATCCACGATCAATGTGAACCTATCTCCAACGGTTGCCTATGTTTCTGCCAAACTTATAAGCATTGTCTCAACTTTTGCGGGCCGGAAATCATAGACGAACAGTGAAATGGCAGGACATGTTCACATGGTTTCGTAACGATGTCAACGATATACAGTATATGCTTTAAGTATGTATACTTTCAGTTTAAAAAATTTCCTTATTTTCATGAATTTGTGACATTCATGCGCACTAGAGATGTGATTATATTTAGCAATAAGACACATGCTAAACTTATGCAAAGCGGTAAGAAAATGTTCTGGCGTATGTTTACGCCAATAGACAAATGTTGTCTTTTCTCAACTTTCAGGGCAAATTTTGTGCATATAACGTTATGACATTTAACTTAAAGATAAGTATTAGAATAAGTACCGAACGCACTTTTATCAATGTTTACTTCAAGACTTACTTCACTTTTATTCGTTTCTTTTATCGATGAATTTCTAATTTTTCAATTAGATTTGAACTGACGCGAAGGCGCATTTGATCCCTTGATATACGAATATGCCAACTTTACAATTATGAAGAGATGTATGTGCAATTGTGTTGACAATCGATTTAATCTTACGTATATACATAGCCCAATAAACCGTCTATTGCCGACTTATTGAATAATAGAAGAAGAGAAGAACAATTTATTATACAAATTTTAGATTGCTCAATAAAAACGTGCTGCTACGTCACAACTTGTGCGCTGAAGAGCGTTTGTTTGAAACTCGGTAGAATAAGAATGATCCCAGTCCTCAGGAAAAGGTAGTTACAATAAGGATAAAAAAGACGGTGAGTGGGAGTGTTAACGAAATTGAAAACGATATAGCGATTAATGTTACTGTTTGACAAGAAGTAGAAGGATAGTCGCAGAGCTACCACACCTGACAAAACAAATGCTCAAAAATTTCTGCTTTTAACTTGATACAATATTATCAGCTGCTTTCATCAGCTTCTATGCCCTTGTTATAGAGAGCAGCGTCGGAATACTCAAAATTATCATCGACAGCATTCTTCATCTTCTTGTTAACATATCTTTTGTTACCAGAGCCATCTTTTCAACATTGAAAACGGAAAATAATCTGGTAAAGTTAATTCTGGAGAGCAATACGCATGAGGAAGCAGTTCGGACACCATTTCTTGACCATTGCGATAATAAATGCGTGAACTGATCTAATCGTTTAGGCTGCTTCCCGAACTTTGTGGTGTTTATTATTGTAAACGAATAAGGAACTTGCTCCATCGATTTTGATACTATTTGGGCTGAGACCTGCTCACAGCGACGATCAATTTTTTCCATGTTTAGAAATTCTCTTAGAGCATGCATTATCGATGAAAAATATTCCTTATAAGATTGAAATTGATTTTCTTTAATAAAACAGGAGAGTCATTAATCGCATTTGTCAACTTTAAACAACGGGTAAGTAGTTAAGATAAACTTACATTTCTTTAAAAAAAATAAATTGTATATACAAAAACCTATTTTCATGCGATGACAATTACACAAGCGAGTACTAAGCGAGATTACTTAGCAAGGGACGCGAAGACAATCTCTGATCAAATTCTGCTGATTGAACATGACGATGATACAGCAAGGCATCACATAGTAGAAGCACGCTTCGGTAAGTTGGATGATCATCATTGTTGTAGGTCAGTTAGGAATAAATTCGAAGCAGCCGATTAGCATGTCGACAAATATCGATTCTGAGCTTCAAATAATAATTGTGGTCATCAGTCATGAGTTACCTGCTCGGAGGCGTAATTATTTGCAAACTAAAACGGGAAGCCTATTTGATGGCCGATAACGGATCTGATATGTATGTATGTAAACTTAAAAATACGCAGCAGATATTGTTATTTAAAGCAAATTAATTCAGTTTTGGTACAATTCAAAATCTAGCTTTGCTTTATTGAGTCGTTTTTGAAAAGCAATTTCAGAAATTTATTTCAGCTCGTGTCAAACGATATCGATCTTTGGTTAAAATCTATTGCAAAATATTCGAAAACTTTGGATTAATTAAAAAAATTTTTATTTGAGCGGCTTGATGTCTGCTTATAACTAACACTCTAACCAAATTGAACGTAAGGCCCCTTTAACTTTTCAAAGCGGTTTTATGGTTAAATTTTATTAAATAAACAAGGATTGTTCGGATTTTATGCTCTACACCACTTGTGGCACGAGGGTATATGAAGTTGTGCCGATGATTGCAATACGCGGGAGAAATTTACATATACTTACCTACCTTTCGTGACAACGATCGGTTCACTTTCTGAATCGATGTAAACTTCTCTGTCCATCCATTCTTCTCGTTGGTATTCTTGTGTTCAACCTACAGGTCGTAATTTTTGAGATATTTGAATTAAATTCGATTCGATTTGATTCGATTCTGATTCGATTCCCAAATACAATCTTGGAATGAAAAAACGTTACATGGGTAATTACAAGGTGGTGTAGGGTATTTAGTGGTTAGCCATAATCTGGTGTTTTTACTTGTCTTTCTTTACTGCATAACATAATTGTGGAGTGGAATGAAGTTAATAAAATTTTTACTTTGAGATGTCGATGACTCTGTTTAGTGTATTTTTTTGCTAACATAAGATGCATCAAATTTTAATTACGCAATGCTCCATTTAAATATCTCTTTTCTTTAACTTAACAATTAATAAAATGTGTATAGCAAAAGATGGGGCCAGTCTAAGCACTTATTCGCCATTACGGTAATAATGATGATATTGAAGCCTTTTTGATTAACCATTTTATTTCAATTCGGTCAGTATTTTAACTAAAGCGGAAAATAAACTTACGAAAACTGATTGTTTATCTTCGGGTATGTTAGCCTTAATATTCCTTTGGCAACGAAGTTCTATATGTATTGAAGGCGGTGTACATACTAAAGGATTAATGAGCAAACATATGTACACACATGATGTACGCATTAGATGTTGAGAAGTGTAATTCTAAACCGGTTTAGATAAATTGTTTCGGTTTTTTGTTTCCTGCTAACTCGTTGCCTGTTGATTCTTTTAATATGGCAATGAAACGCTTGATGTATTAGATGTTCATTCACTTGCAAAACATCGAAAACAAACATAAACATAATTATTCGCAAAAAGCTCGCTCATAAGTGCTGAAAACCTATTCGAAACAAGCTAAACTAACAAACATTATAAACAGCGGTTTCTACGATGTGGACCTCAACTAAAAAGTCACCTTTTTTTTTAAACACATCTCACAGTGATGAACGATAGAAAGTTTTGAAATTGCAAAGTATTTTAGTGCAGTAGAGCAGAGCTTGTGGGTTGGTTAGTTCCAATCAGATGATATTGTGGTTTATTAGAAAATTGATATTTTGTCTAAAACTTTACGGATCGCAACCGCCTTCAAAGTTGATTTGCGTAACTTACGGATCTGCGTAGAGCGCATCAGAATGTTTTGTTCGAATGCAAATGTATATATTTCATGGGGTTTGAGAAGCGTACTGGCATGTAACATATTTCGGAGGGTTACAAACGAAGCTTGAGATCTAATATACCAATATCAGTCTGTTGATGTAAGAATTACTTAAGCCTAGCAGGAGCTAATTTTCAATCCGTCTCATAAATCTATTATCCTCAATTCTCAGTTTAATGTTGAATTTATTTGCCAGAAATGACATCATAAACACATGCGTTAGTAACAATATCCGAAAAAACGCAGCGGTGGCGGGAGTAAAGTGTCCGCATTTAAACATTTGTCACCACGGGTGGCTATGTTTTATTGTTGATCATTCATTCATTCGTTGCCCTTAGTCATTGAATACTTTATGGTTAGTCAAACATTTAAAGCAGCATATGTTCATATATAAATGTGTATTTTTGTTTTTTTTTTTTTTTTTTTTTTTTGCAACATACGTATGGATGAAACCAAAAACGAACATAATTCTTTATAGTCTTTTTTTATAAGCGGTTTTTTATTTATATTATTTTGTTTTGTATAGAATTTAATTAAAGTACATGAAATTGCATTACAGAGGCGACAAGACATGTTCATTCATCAAATGTTCGAATAAAACGGTACAACACCAACAATAACGAGCGCTTGTTAACAATATAGCATTCAATTCGATTGAAATCAATTGAAATTGATTTCAACAATACGTAAGCACGCTTTCGTCGTACACGCATTTACAAATACAAAAATATGAAGAATGATATAAGCTTAAGCTTTATTTTATTTATCGTTATTGTTGTTGCTGTCGTTGACCGTTTGACTGACTGACTGTTATATTTTGGTTCATCTCTCACTTATTAGCAGATGTCAATTGCAAGTCGCTTGTTGTCAGAGAGGAAATATTTTTTTTTTGTTTTTCTGTTTTTTTTGTTTAATTGGGTTAAATATTTTTATCGATAAAGCATACGACCGTACATTTTCGTGTTATTTAACTTCACTTAAAAATATTAATTAATTTAATACTTTTTGACACTTAGGTAATTAATTTCTTTTGTGTTTGTGCAACAAAAATAATGAAATATAAATTTTCCATTTTGTTTGTTAATAATTGTGGGAGAATATAAGCAAATATGTGCATATATATATATAGCGTGCGTCCTTCTATATTATGTACATATACGCGTATATCAGGTGGGTGAGAGTGTAGTTATTTCGTTAAATTAAATTTTCTTTATCATGCTGCTATAGTAAACTGGCTCTTTTTATTAATGTTTAAGTACTTTTTTGCATTCTCTCTCTCTCTCTCTCTCTCTCTCTCTTCAACTCGGTAAAATTAAAAAAAAAAATTGAATAAAAAAAAAATGTATTATTTTTGCACAAATTTTTTTTAAATTTTCTTCTTTTATTTTAATTAAAAATTGCTGTTAATGTAATAGGGTAAACTTTTCGGAAACCTGAATAATTCATCACACAATTTGTTTTATCCCTTATCAATAATTTACTCCTGTTTGTGTGATGGTTTGATTAAAAAATTAACTAAAGTGTATGTACATGTGAAAACAAGTAAAATTTAAGAGCGGAAATTGTATGCCATGCATGTAAATGAAGCCACATGAGATTGTTTGTCACAGAAAGTTTTGAGTTAAAAAGAAATTTAAGTTTTTTCTCATGATTAAAAAAGCCATAGTTCGAAGGTAGGCATCACTTGGTATATTCTTCGCAGGCACATCGTCTTTGTCCACAAAGGAATTGATTAAAAGTAATGTTTTATTTATGCTTGAGAGCATTTGCAATGGGGACTCCACGAACGTTTTCTTTTCCTTGGCTTTAAACAGCCGTTAAAAATAAAAAAACAAGAACAAGTTTCATTTCGCTTAAGTCGAATTTCTCCAATTTGCATACGACATGTGATTGCAAGGTAAAGCGGTGACACACCCAATCCATACGACGATCGTGAAACGACAAAATAGGCATCCACGTGTTGTGCATGTATAGCACAAACGTACAAGTCATATTTTGTACAACGTGGCAGCATTTAAAACTTGAAACAATTTAGGGAAGACAAAAAGCTAGCAATTCTTGGTAACTGTGAGTTGCTCATTTTTGTCTTTGACATAAAAATGACAAAAGAAATTTTGAGGATAAAATAGTTTTTGCAGACGAAGAAGTTATGATGAAGGGTCGCACGGACAGACATATCTAAATTGCTTGATGCGGATCAAGGGTATTCTTCATATGCGTATTCGATGCCTATTTTTATGCCTTATGAGCATTGGAATATCAAATCGAATATGCTTCCAATACTTTGGGAACTTGCGCAACAGCAATCGTAAATGCCGCATGAGTAGCCGAGTAGTCAGTGTTCGCGACTCGCGGTCGCAGGGCAGCTTGACTCTACTTGGTTGAGTGCTCGGTCAATAAACGCACAGCGCTTACCAACTTGGGCACACATCCATTATGCCGCGATCACTTCCTGTCTCTTTCGTCTTCAGTTCTTTCTGATCGCATTACACGTAAAGGGGCACTCCATTGAGTAATTGGCAATATTATAAAAAAAAAAAAAAAAAATGGAAAATATATACGTATTATGTATATATATCCTTGTCTCATATTCGGAGCCTGTTTAATGCTACGCTTTCGCGGCTTGTCGTTAAAATGCTGGCAAGTGTGAAAAAATTTAAACATCGAGCTTCAATTTGAATCGTATACTTTTAATTTACGATTAACAATTGGGTCCGCAAATACGCATAAATTTCATGCAATCTTATCGATAGCACAGCTAAAACATTTGCTTACAATCCGTAGGAGAAAAAAATAGTCCGAAGTTTGTTATCAAAGATCATTTAAAGCTTCAGTATACAAACTGGTCCGATTCGCTTTCCGATGCGCCCACAATAAGGAATAGACTATAGCTAATGCAAAATGATTCCGATCGGCCAATAGACTCACTGGCATTTGACAACATATTCGTAGAGATAAACTTTTTTGTACAACTGTAATCACTTCTAAGAACACTTTTTTTACAATGGTTATCCGGCATGCATATTGCTGTTCCTTGCATTGACGCCGTTGTTCGTGGAAAAAAGAATTATTGCGTGTCAAGAGAAGGGTTGATGATAGCTTAGAAGCTACCAAACCAATGTTTTCATTGATCAAACAAACATTCGCTTGCGTTGATACGTGACAAAAATTGATTTAATCTCACGCATAGTATTTTCTTAACTCTTTAAAGGATTGTGACAAAATAATATTCGCTAACCAAGCAATACTCATTCCACTTCTTTGAACAGAAAAAGGCAACAAACGATGTATTTAGGAACTAAGTTCATGTTGAAAGGTCAATGTAATTATTTTTGAGATGATAGGCATAGGCTCAGGGTTTAATTCCGACGTACAAGAATCCTTAAGACAGACAAAGCTATTTGCTGTATGCCAGTACGGTTGATTTTGGACGACTTGCTTTAAATAGACTTCTGTTGCTTGGTATTCAGATCTCAGCTTTTTGCTATAAAGTCCACGGTTGTGATACATATTTTATTTAATTTCTAATTTTTTCAATAAAATTTTCTAAAGAGGAGAGTTCAGGAAAGAGGTGGTGGGAGATGGATAATCCCAATTCTTCCCAAGCTATCAGCTTCGAACGCAAAATCTTAGCAAAAGAAAAAAGGAGCAAAATTTTTAAATATCAGGCAATAGGTGTATATTTCCTCTATGCGATAATCTCAAAAATATCTCATTTTCCTCGCTCAAGTACAAGTATGAAAGAAACGTCAACCATTTGTTTACGCAATCGAATGCATTGTGTTTTTACAAACGCACTACAAATTGCAGCCTTACAGATTAGGATAGTAGGATATATACATTTGGTGCTCCCATTAGAAATGGCCCTCATTTCATACCCATCGTAGAATATCTTGAAATATACTTTTGAAGCCCTTATGTTTGCAAGAATTGGCAGAAAATTGAAGAATGGTCTAACATGTTTCTTTCAAATGCTCAAAGTGGTCACACATACGTTTGTATATATTAAAATTTTTTATTATTTAAATTAACTACTTTGCACTTTTTTTGATTCTGGTATTTTTGCCGTAGTGAATACCAAAAAAGTCGCAAAATAGTATGGATTTAATTTAAATTTAATAGTAAATCACCATTTAAGTCAGCACGACACATTTCGCGATTTTTTATACATTATTTTTTATGCCCTAGACCGCGTGTGGTGCAAGGGTATACAAACTTTATGCGAATGTAGGCAACACGCAGAAGAACTTGGGACAGACGCATCAATTGTTATGTCGATCGATTGAGAAATCGACTTTCGAAATCGACTCAGAAGGTGATTTTGAATCGTCGTGAAGACTACTCAGTCTGTCTGTCCGTCTTGTTTTCTTGTGTTCAACCTGAAGGCCGCAGTTTTTGATGTATTTTGATGAAATTTGGTATATTAAAGCATTTTGTTCCAAGGACGAACGATATTGAAAATGGTCAGGATCGAAACATTTTCTCGATCGGTTCGTACATAAAGCCTTATTTAGAAAAGTCATTATTCAGATATTCATAATGTCTGCATAGGGGTGCAGGGTATTTAACGGTTGCCCACTATAGTGCGTTTATTTTGTTTTAAATATTTGTTATTTTATGTACGGATCCCAATAATATGCTGCGGTATTAAAAAATATAATTTCGATTTTGTTTACTTACATCTTTACTCCAATGCACCACATATGGTATGGGAAGATCATATGGAAAATCAATATAACAATTAAACACCACATAAGAGCCGACTTTCGCTTCCAAATGTGTTGTTTTATGATGATCGTGCCGCACACACCATACACAGGATACACTAATTAAATGAAATAACGTAACAGACGAGAGCAGCAAGAGCGTATGCCAAGAACGTAAGCCAGGCCGATGGCAAAATGACAATTGTTGCGTTTTAAATAATAATAAGAATCGACGTTTCATTTTATTAAAAAAGAAAATAAAAAAAAAAATGAATAGCAAAAGCACAATACAAAAACACAAAAATTTAAGCTGTTTCTCTCTCTTATTTCTTTTTCTTTTTTATAATTTGTTTAACACATTAAATTACATTGCATGTAAAAGAAAAGCATAAAAAATAATAAACAATTTATTTTGATGTGTTATATGTTGTTGTTGTCGTTGCATTCGCGTTGCTGTGGTTTTGGAAATATTCTATTTATGCATCAACATTCATGTGCATGTAACGATTGCTTCGCAAAATATCGTTGTTGTTGTTGTTGTTGTTGTTGTTTTAATATGATTATAAGAGCAACCAACGTTGGGCGTTCGTTCACATATGATCTGACCTTAATGTACATATGTAAGTAACATTTTTCGACTGAACGTACAATGCTTTTAATATAAAAAAATATTTGCCTTAATTAATAGTTAAATGAATACCAGAAGTATAAATCTTGAAATCACTTAATTTCCGATTTGAGTATATTTTCACAAAAAAATGAAAAAAAATATTTCAAGTGAATTAAAGCTTACAATAAAAAACAGTAAAAATAAAAAATATTATAAATGATTAAATTTTATTGATAATCATTTCATCCAAAGTCAAGTAAGGTATGCATTAGCTCTTTATTACAACTTTCAACAGTTGAGTTTGTTACATTGTTTGTTACAATCTTTTATATATGACATTTACAATGTCATAGCGTAGATGGTCTTTTAGGTGACGTTTGTTCGTTGCCGGCATTTTGAACTGACGCAAATAAGAATTTTTATGAAAAATTTCCTACAAATTATTTACTTTGAATCAGTCTAGGGCCCTTGCTTAAATTTTGAATCGTTTGGTTCCACTGCTTTTTCAACAGCAATAATACTTTCGCTTCATCTTTTAAGTGAAGCTCTATAATTGCCCTTATCTGCGGGCCAGTAGATATCTGAACCGCAAACAACTCAGCACACTATTAGTATGTAGAATGACATTGGGGAATCCATGGCATTTTTAATATTATCAGATCTTTAAATAGTAACAAGCTTGAAACGAAGTGTGTTCCAAGTCACAGTTGCTTTTCTTTTTGTAAATTAATGGAAAAATCGGAATGTCGTGCCAGAACGACACGAAATTTTCCAAGGTTGTTACTATCTACAAATCATACGGATTTGTCAATAGTCTTCCGACATATATGCATATCGTTTACGAATTTTTTGAGTAATTTATTGCCTCTCATGGAATGTCCCATTATATCCTATGTTATACTAAACGCTATATATCTCTCATGTGATTTTGCATTATTGCAACTCACTTGTGTGACAGATTTCCCATTTCTATGATTCGTGACTATCAAGCAAGAACTGTGCAACAGGTCAGTGCATTAAATTTCGAACCTATTTAACTATAAAGATTTCAATTGCCAAAATGCTAACATAAACAATTCACGTGACATTCAATGCAGTCTCTAAATGGCATCAAAGAGAGGAAGATAGAATATCATTTGTCTTCGGTTCTATGCGATGGACCGCGATCTTTCTAAATCGATTATAATGTATATATTTACTTTTAAAAAAATGATTTTCTAATGGGCTTTATTTTGCACGTGATTGCTCAGTGACTTTAGCTGATTTCAGTGAAATGCTTTTAAGTGAAAACTTAAGACCTGCCTTACTTAAGACCTTACTGTTCTCAGCCGAGAATTGAGGTGAAGGGAGAAATTGGCAAGCATGTCACTAATGTAAGTAAACTAAGGGCCATTGACGCACTTTTCTTAACGAGAGTTCTGCGTAAAAATTTCAGAACGACTTTGTTTTTCTAGTTTTAAGTTTCTAAACTTTAGAAATTATATTATCGTGATTTAACGTTCTCCTCATTAGAATGATCAAACACACACATGCTCCAGTGGCTAGCTCTGTACGAGATGAGTAATTAAAAAATTCGAAATATCAATTTTTTTTTTTTGACTTAAAGAAAGGCTTTCTATATTATTGTGGATTCAAATGAACAAATAAATAAATAATTGTGTTTAAAAAGCTGCTAACTTTTGGAAAAATTAATGGTTCGCTTCTAAGGCACTTTGTCTGTGTATGAAAGAATTCAATTTAAAATGCATATACGTATCATATGTATATATGTACCGATCGACACTTTTTATGATTCCACAAATTTTTTCTTTAATCCGTTTTTCTAGATATTATTCAATACGAAGACGAAGATAGGTTAAATCTATCCATCTATGTATTTGTCCGTCTGTCCGACCATCTGTTGAAAACTTTATTTTTGCGTATATTTCTTTGTTTTTTTTTTTTTTTTGCTCTGGAAGGCAATTAAAAGTATTCCATTATAAATGCGCGATCATTATCTAGAAATCGCCTAAAAAATGTTGACCCTTTGATTGTATTTTTATTGTTTCTTTCTTATTTTCTTTCGTATGGCAATTATTTCATTGTAGTGATGAAGTTTGTCGAAAAGAACGCGAATATCGGAGAGAAGTGTTTTGATATGCACTAATGTGCAAAACAGGTCAATTGTGCTTAATCACCGCGTGCGATTCTTCCATTATTTATCTAAGTTTACACCTTTTTTGTTGCTGTCGCTTCTTTTTTCGCATTACCCGCACATTTCAATTATTCCAAAGTTTAATTTCCAGTTTGATATAAGAGAATAAGATTATCTTCTTATTCTTTACACTTTACACCTTTTGCTTTATTTTGCTAATATATTAAATAGTTTGCCCCGCTAACAGAAATATCTACGAAACGAACATAAAGACCGCAAGAACGCAACTGATCTCATAAAAATCATAAAATATTTAATCTAGTGACAAGTGCAGCTTTAGCAAAGCTAAGTGATACAATAGTTAGCTAACTACGTTCCATTCCTACAATGATGATGATGATAATATGATAATGATGATGATGATAATGATGATGATGATGATGATGATGAGTACGATCATTATCATGATTATACATTGTGCAACAATATGCAACGTAGATGCAATAAATGTATCGTAATTTATTGTTTATATCAAGTAACAGCCTTAGCTTCATTTAGATTAACTGCATCATCGCGACATGTAGTGATAGAGTTAATACAAACACTTATATTAATGTTTCTTATTTTTATGACGTTCTTATTTTAATTTCATCAAAAATTGTATCTATTAATTTGTTCTTTTAATTTTTAAGTAAATTATGTTTGAACAAAAAATTTCAATTGAGTTAATTTGCTTTTTTCTTCTCTCCTTTCCATTTTTCAGGAAGTCTAGAAGCACATTAAACATTGACATTTGCGCAGGCGTTCTCCTATTAATAAACTCAGTTATTTTTGTTTTTGCATTTATGAAAAATGTATATAATTGTGTGCATGGCTGGCGTGGGGATTGAACTCTTTTAATAAAAAGTCTTATTTCTGGTTCATCTAATAAATATGTTAAGTCATGTTTAAGTTTATGGGAATTATGTGCTATTAGCTTACTATAAATGAACATGGGAATGAATATGAGTCAAGTCGTTAGAATAATAATAGTAATTACTTTTAAAAGCCATGTAAAAGTAAAATAAAAGAAGAAGAAATGGGTTTTTTGTTGTTTTGTCCGAAGGGAGTCTGCCTCCAATTCACTTTCTAGCAGTTGTGATTAATTTATTACATTTCATTAACTTAGACAATAATTGTTGGCAGTTTCCACGTCGACTTGGAAAAATTTTAATCACGTCTTTTCCGGATGCTTTTACATTGATAAATTCTTGATGCATTCTTAGCCATTGGCTGTTAGCTGTTAACATATATTCTGGCTTTCTCTTTCAAATTTTTGTCATCATAAATGTGCTGCAATCGGCCTCAGACGAGCAGGCAGACGAACATGGGGGCGGACACACATATCACGCCTTACCTAGAAAAATCGTCATACGAATAACGGTAGGGTAGGGATGTAGGAAATGTGATGGTTCCCCGTGACCCGCTGCAGTCTTTTACGCCTTGAATATATTATAATACACAACCGTATTCCTTTTTATGCTACAACTTTCCTTCATGTCTGCATAAACTTCAATTTTTGGAAATTTGGTCATTAGTTAAAATCTTTAAATTTCATATGAATGGAATAGTAAGCAATGCTTTTTGCTACATTAGAGAGGAACAAATAAAATTTAACATTTCCATGTTGCATCAACTGAAAACAATTCGCTTCCGACCGGAGCCTCTGGTCCGGATATTTGCAACATTATTGAAATCAGTTTAAATTCTACGAACAACATAATGGATTGATCCGAACAACAATTTCGTTACTGCGTTGCAATCGATGGTACTGAAGCAAATAGAGTATGAAGTTTCGGCTTTTTTTTTTGGATAATTTTATCTCCTTTCAACCACTCATTCAATCACTGCAGTGTCTCCACCCCCCTAAATAATTATAACCATTACTGTTACATTTCGCTGTAGCTTATTTGCATACACTTAATAAACAAAACAATGAACAAATGAACGTATTACGCTATGGACATGTGTTCATTTAACCGTGTTTTAAACGTGGATAAAATTAACGCTCCGAACAACCGCAATACATACACGTTAAGGCAATGTTATAACATTGCTTCGTAGATATGTACAGAGGCATCACCGAGGTAAACATACGCATTTATCTTCAATGTGAATATACGTAATCGAAACCTATCTACATACGGACATTCACAATCCTCATCACGAGAAAAAGAAATGTTCGTGAAAAGAATACAATTGACAAGAATTCTAGTGAAAGTGTTGAATAGTTTGATAATTAACGTTGAGGAACGATATTTTGCTTTTATTTGATCATGTATTTGAAAATGTACGTACCGCGAGTAGATTGATAATAATAACTAATACCGCATTCGTGCAATCTCCTTAGGTGCTGAAATCGAGGGGGGACTTATATCCGTTAACTTGGGTGCGATGTTTAATAACAAGATAAGGGGAAGGTTTATTCACGCCATGTATCGATCGTATGTATGTATCGAAACCATTTTAAATCATTACTTTATAATGCGCTTTACTCGGACATAATTTTTTTTTTTTTTTGGCAATGTCGTGGTATTGCTTGTTTTAATTTAATGAACTTACTTATTATCCACTTGTACAGAAAGGTTATTATTGCATTTCTCATTAGGTAAGAAACTAAAGTTTAAAACTTGAAGTTTCAAGTTGAAGTTTTTTTTCTCTAGAACAGTGTTGAGAGAAAAAAAACCACTACTACTAGTTAATAGGAACAAGGAGAAACTGAAACATAACATTATAGAACGTTATCATGGGGTTTTCTTAATATATTAACATTCAATAATTTGATTTGAATTGGCGAACTTGACTTGCAATATATCGAAGCTAATCGTGTTCAATAAAGTTGCAGCCTTTTGCCTCTATTTTGACAAAAGAAGAGAGGGTGTCAGACAAATTGGTCATACTCAATAAATGCGCTTTTGTTCTTTTGATTAGAAATGTATACATATATATATATATGCTTTGTGTGGTCTCTGGCACGTTCCCGATGACGGCCGCCTTTAATGGAGAAGTAATCGAGAGGAGCGAAACTTGTCTGCTTGCAATCTTCTTTACTAAGCAAGCAACTACTACGGAATCCGAAAATGTTGTGCTACTGAAGGAGACAAGGAAGTTGCAGTCTGTTGGGGTGATTAGTATTACTGGGTTGATCCTTGCATTATAAAATTCTATATGACAAAAGACGGACAGCGGCCCAGGATGTACGGATAATCCAAATTCAAAAGTGACTATGATAACGTTGTGCAATGCCGAAAGCTAAATTCATCATACTCATTGCATAAATGATTTGTTTTTCCTTTCCACCGACAATTAACGAGCTTAGCTCAACTGAGATTTGAAGTGCGTCAGAGGAATTAATACAAGGGATAATAGTTAATGCGCTCATGGCTGTAAAAAGTTTAAATCCAAATGAAGTGTTTTCAAAAACATTCTTAAGCCAATAATTGGCCTTGTTGACTCACCCTCACAATCTTGAATTATTCCAATCTACAACGGTTTGCTCAAAAGTACATCTAGCGGCCAAAACTATCGACAAAGTACTTAGAGGAGGTATATGAGATTTTTCAATAACCAGCCATAACAATTCTTTTATCTCAATGTAAAAGTCGATTACAGAATATCTGAGGTGGCGAGACAAAGTCGCTGACCCGCAAAGGTAAAGTTTCACTAAAAAATTTACGGAGCATCCATCGTATTCATTACAGATTTAGTGCCTTCGACTTTCGTCTGTTCCTAAGTCGCAAAAAGTTATAGAGCAAGGACCATTTTCCTTTAAATAAAGCAGACGTAGCGACCGGGAAGGATTATGTTAAAGAGCTCGTAATGTATCCCCGTAGAGATGGACTTAATTAGCTGATAATAGTGTGCTGATAGTGTGGTTCCACACACTACACTCGTTTTGATTCTCTGTCTCTGTCGAAAGTTCTGACCGTTTTTAGGATCCTAGTATTGGAATACAGTCCAAAATCGATTGTTGAGCTGAATCAAATACGTTCACCATATAGGTTATTGTCAGAAAAGGTATTTTGCTGCAATGTAACCTTGACAGCATCCTCGTCGACCAACGGTGTTCGCTCAGAGTGTAGCTTGATAGAAAGCTCTAAGTCACCTATTTGAAATTTTTCGAACCATGCTGTGCTTTTTCTATCAGAAACTGTGCCTTCGCCAAACACTTTCAATAAATTTCTAGACCTTTCTGCAGCATTTCTTCCTTGTCGAAATTCGTACAAAATACGTTGGCGTAAATGAGCTTTCCCAGCGCCCGTAACATACTTCAGTTTCGTTTCAGCTCATTTCTTAGGTCAGCATGTATACACTCAGTGGCAAAAAGAGAGAGAGCCAAATATGCCTCAAATGAATATATGCATACTTGTTGAAAGTTGTTGCAACCGAAACAGGCAGAACTTTACGGTAGCCATATATATTTAAAAAAAAAAAATTGATTGCCACTTAGTTTCTTAGTAAAATATTAATTTTAATCTTTAACTTGTATGGCGAAAAATCAAATAAAAAATAATATTAATTGTAAGACAAATAAGAACTTAATAGTCGGGTCGTTCGGTACCCTACATCAGTTCGCCTAGTACTCATTTGATAATAGTATACTAAAAATTATTTTCTACAGAGGCATACTTTTCCTGAAAGCCCGCACTTCGGCGAATGGCCAAAATCTCTCACGACGTGATCCAGATTCAGCAAACCTGATTTACTTTCTAAAAATTTTATTATTTTTCATCATAAAACATTAACAACTAAGCCTTCTTGGCAAACATTCCTTAAGAATCCTTATATACGGTGTTATCAAAAAATAGGCCTGTATGGTCCAACATCGGTAAGGTTGATTTCTTTGCCAGTTTACTATTACTAACCAAATTTCTTCGTTAAAAATCGAAAATTAGGTCTTTTTATCATGTAAAGGTCAGTCTCCGTAGGGGCAATTATACGAGGCGGGGTTTAAACAATAGTTCCAGACAAACCGAATTTTTCATAACGATTTACAATGTCGAAACACTATTATCCAGTGGCTTTTTTCGAAAAATTTTGAAAATTGCAATTTTTTTCCGTATAACGACTTTTCAAAATACGAGGTTAGTTATATGGGGAAATCCGTACCAATTTTATTAGCGTTCGTCTCAGGGTCAAAGTATGTCACTGTATCGAATGTCATCCAAGCGTCTTAAAAATTGCGGCCTGCAAGTTAAAAACAAAATAACATGGACCTATATGAGACGGACAGATGGACAGACAAATTTAGAACAATTCAGAAAATGATTCTGAATCGAATGGTATAATGAAAGATGGGCCTATATTAAGCGCTGCTTGGTGTTACATACGTGCGCAAATACATAACCATAAGACCAACTGTGGTAGAGGGTATAAAAAGAAGGGTTGACAAAGTTATGTGGAATGTCGTAACGGAAGAAATGTAGAATGCCGCCATAAAAAAAACCAACCTTAAGTAATAAAGAGAACGTAAACAGTACATTAATTAGTTTAGCCGTGTTGTGTCGTAGCTAGTACACAACCTGTTTGAATGGCCTTTCAAACTGAATTTAATGCTCCTAAGCACTTCACGCTGGAGATGAAAATTGCACTTGAGCAAACTTTTTTCAAATAAAAAAAAAAAAAAATCTTTAAATAATTTCTTGGGTTTTATCATTTTTACGAATTTCTTATTTATTTTATTTTTTTCTCTTTTACATTCGTTTTTAGAAATTTTTCACTCAACTTAACCATAAATGTTTTTGTTTTGCTTTTACGATTTCTTTTTTTTTTTTTTTGATTTCACTAAACTAGAAAATATATATATATGTGTTTATATATATATATATAATATATATATATAATATTATTATTTTTTTTTATAGAAATTTACAGATTTCAACTTATATTCTGGGAACTAAAGAGAAAAAGAAAAAACAGCTTTTTTTTTTTTATATTAACAAAAACTACAAGAGTTATTATAGAAAAATATAGATTAAATGGTTTGTACTTAAGAAGATTTTAATGAAATATTATAAGAACATTAAAAACTATTTAAAAAAATAAACACAAAGAAGATTTCTTTTTTTTTTTTTTTTTTTTTTATATTAAAATATAAATTATACATATATTGCTAATGAGTTTTATAAAAATCTTTTTTTTTTTTCTTTTTTGCCTTTTTTCGAATTAATTATAATTTTAATTTTAATTTCATTTAATATATATAAATGTATCGATTAAAGTTGATTAATTGGTTGTGTGATTTTCAAACTTGTTTTTTGTATTTTTATTTAATTTTTTCTTTTACATATTTTTCTTTTCGTTTAATTATAATTAGTTTTCTTTTATTTTTCGTTTTTGTTTCTTCTAAATATATTTATAAAAATCAGTGAAAAATAAATTGTAAAAACATGAAGAAAAATTCAGTACAAGTATTAGAACACAGTAGAAGAGGAATTGTTTTAACTTAAGAAGGAAAAGACCGAATTCCTTATAAGTATAAGTTTGTGATAATAATAACAGTTAAAACCCTTTCTTTTTGTTGTTGTGGTTAATTAAAAGGGCTTTTAAAGCGTTAGACTCGATTTTGTGTGTTTCTCGTTTTTCTTTTTTTTTTTTATATTTCCTGTTCCTTATTGATAACTCTTTCTCATTTTGTTTAATGGTTCTATTTACTGAATTTGTTAAATTAATTAACATTTTAGTATAAGTATTGTTTTTTTTTTCTTCTTTTTTTTTTGTTCTTTAATCATTAATTATTTTAGATCAATTTGTTAAGTCGGTTCTATTGTTTTTTTTTTTTTGGTTAATTGTTAGTTATTCTCTTGTTTTTACATTTGATTTTCATTTTTTTATTTATTTATTTATTTTTTGTTTTTTCATTTTTCTTAATATATGCAGTGAATTTTTCGAGTTCCGTCAGGATAGCTGGCATTTATTAAAGAAGATGATGATTGATTCGAACACAAACAAACAGCAATAAAAGGAAACTTTGGATATTATCTATAAGTAAAAGAAATTCTATATCCACCACCGTCGCATTCCAGCGGTAACATCTTAAGTCAACTTATTCATGGGAGTTCAAATGAAAAGTTGAATGGGTTGACCTGATAAATTTATTGAATAATGTTGGCAAGAGTCTACCCGATTTGAAGACACTTAAGTTATATAAAAACAAAGCGCGTTCGCAGAACGCCGCTAAATTCATGGTCTGGTTAGGTACTAGGAGCACTAATTGGAGAATCAGGCAGCCGCGACTAAGAAAAGCCCTCACATTGCCTACCAGACGCAAACCAGGGAAGGTGCAAACTTACGAACACAATTGCGAAAGTTTGAATACTGAAGAACAGAATTTAAGGAAAGCACCGGTAGTTTTCGCGGATAAGGAGTTAAGTAAGAAGGCGCAGAAAAGATAACTGCAGTTTTGAAGAATTCACCAATTTATATTGAAAGTGGGGCAAATCCACATTTGAAAAATACGAGGACAATGATAATTCTAAACAAAACTTAGTACGATCTCTTCGTATGTAAACATTTCATTGACAAACACATTCAGATTCCCTAATGTTGGAGAGAAGGAAACTTGAATTATTCACGGTACTGTAAATATGTTTATTTTGAAAATGCCGCTTCCCTGTGTGTGACAGAAGAATATGAAGTGTACTTGAGAAATACCGGACAAGCGATTTTTGCAGTAACACCGACGATTGGCTGTAAATAATCCGTTTTACGGATTAGCGAAAGACACTCCCGCATCGTGAGCTAAAACCGTCAATTGCATATCGTAAGCGGTATATGCTTGCACCGAATCAAGGCTTCCACAATTTTCGTAATGGCAAAGATAATATGTATGTTTGGGATCAAACTGTAGCATGCAGGAGCATATTGCAAGGAGGAGCATCTTGCTGTTTGAAGCATTGATAGAAGGTGGCAACATGAACGCGCATCGTATTTATAGCGATACGTGCATTGGCCTTTAAGATGGCCTTAAGATGGATGGAAATTGTTCAGACCAGTGACAATGAAATAAATATCATTGATAATTACGGTCAGAACATTCATTTCTTGTAAGTGATCGCGATCGTGAAGTGGTAGAAAACTCTATCCGGCACACCGCCCCAAAGATTACCGTATTATATTAATCAAATGAGAGTAATACAATTGAAATATTATCCCTTTACATAATGATTGTATTCTTTTGTTAATTTTGAAAGTGAGGCAAGCCCATCTAGGTAAAAAATACTTTTCTTTCTTTTCGTTGGCACTCTAAGCATTAATCGACAATAAGTCACAGAATACAATAAGTAAATCTTCTTCTGCTTACCAATATTTACACCGTATAGCACCTGTGGTACAAAGGTATATTAAGTTTATGCGGATGTATACGACAATCAGAAGGACTTGAGATAGACCTAACTCTTGTTATGCCAATCGGTTCAAAAGGTGAAATGAATTGATCTAAGCCTTTTTGTCCCTTTATCCTTGTTTGTTTATCTTGATTCTTTATGTTTAACTTGCAGGCTTCTACTTTAGGGATATTTTAACCAAATTTAGCATTTTGACGTCTTTTAGCAGAGGCGCGAATGCTACAGTAACTGGCTTGGATCGGACCACTTTTTCATAACCACTTTCGACATAACATGGTGTAGGTTATTTAAGGATGAGCAGTGAACCCCTAAAAATATATAATAGCAGTAGACAAGAGATGGCAGGTATTCACAATATTTCTTATTTTTTATATATAGATATATTTTGTTTTCAACTTAAGACATTTTCCACAGACTGATGCAGTTAGTAGTCGTTGCTAAGAGTTTGCATTTTAATAATGAACACATTGGAAATAGCATCACTGCAAGCAAATTTCAATTGTAGTAGGCAGCGGTCAGTACAAGTGTTTGTTATTTTTCTCTGTTGTTTTTTTTTTTTTTTTCGGTAAATGAATTGAGAACCTAGTGGAAACGCACCAGTAAAGTACATTTTGAAGTGAAACTTTCATTTAGGTTTTTTAAGGGGATGTGTTTGTTATATGTTTTCTGAACAGGCGATAATGATCTTGAGATTATTACGAAAAACAGAAAAAAAATAATAAGAATAAAAAAAATAAATAAATAAATATTTTTAAGCACCTTTTACAAAATTTTATTTATTTTTGCAAAAATATGATAAACAGTTTTTTTTTTTTACCGAATATTTTTTATTCGTAAAATTTCAAGAAAGTGCTTTTTTTTAGTAATTTTTTTTTTATATAAATTAATACAAAAATTCTATTCGCTAAAAGTTTTTTTTAACAAATAAGCATAAATTTATAATGAGATCGAATTGCTTTTGTTTAAAGAGTAAAGGCAAAAAATTGAAAAATAAAAACAAATAAAAAATAAATATACAAAAAATAAATATAATTGAATACCATTTCTTATAATACACGTTAACCTGTTTTCGTAAAATTTTCATTTGAAATTCTTAACCTTCTTTTACAATTTTTATTTAAATTTATATTATTTGAAATATATTATATTTTAATTAACTTTTATTAATATTATTATTATTATTATAATAATTTTCTTCGCTGTGGCAGTGTTTTGGCGTCAAGTTGTGTCAAACCTTTACCGTTCAATATACAATTTTTTCTCATTAATTTTTTTTTTTTATTTCTTTTACTCTTAGAATTTTTGTTCAAAAATTTTCTCAAGTTGTCTTTAATATTTCGCTAAATAAATGTGTGCTTTAGTTTTATTCTTTTTGGTTTTTATTGTTCCTCATCTCTTTTCTCACTTTTTCATTTAACAAAACAAAACATCATACTTTGCAAGCCGTTTATTATTTAAGTATTATTTCAAAAAAATTCTCTTTTTTTTGCTTTTGTAATATTTTCCTCTCAATCCATCAATTTATGTTTGTATAATCTTTACATAAAAACAAAATTAATAAAAAAAATTATAAAAACTTAATAAATAACAAATAAATGCAAAATCAGCTTTAAATGGAATATTTTTATTTTCTTGTGCGCAGTCATAGGTATCATTAGAGATTTTAACGACAAACAATTAGAATTTCCTTTAATGCATTTATTGTATGCTTTGCAAGTTCTTCTGCCTTGAAAGCCTCATTAACAGATGGACAGGCCTTTTGGCCTACTCTGCATACTGAAAATATTAGTCCATCTATCTAAGAGTACTACTCTCTAAAAATGTATTGCAATGTCTGTAGAGATGCTCTGAAGATAAAGCCTAAAGTGTATGCCAAAATATATATACATTTTTAAAGAATGGGTTCCGACATTCCGGGGAAAATAAGGGAAATATCCATATCTACTTTCCCTAATCGAACAATGCACATTTAGTCGGCTGCCCTGATTTTGTGTCACACACAGAGTAACCCATCCGAAACGCCATCAAGTATGTTTAGCTTGGATGAGCAAAAAGTTAGACTAAGTCGTATTTCTCTGGCCGTTCAAATCGTTGCATGCCAACAATTACAACTCTATTGCTGAACAATTGTAATCATCAAGAATTGTATTAAATCTTGATAGATCTCAAATACCTAAAACTCCCATAGAAAAGGTAATATCGCAAGTTGGAAACTATAACTTGAAAACTACAGTAGATATTAACTGAAACCCTGGTACAAATGCTTCGCCACAATAATGGAAAAAACTTTCTAATTATATTAAGTGATGGTGAAAAAGAAAGACTCTCATCAAGCGCATATTATCCTTTTCCCACGGTTTTGTTATTGTTTCCCTTTTTCTATTTCTGGTTGCACTTTGCTTTTTATTTGCTTTGCCGAGGCAAGTAAAAATAAGAGTGATGTACTAAACAGAACAAGTAAGAAAATTATCGATTGTTATGACCGAATCTTTTATACCCATCACTGTTATCCTGAAAAAGACAAAAAAAGTGAAAGAACAAAATTTTCATGCTCTCTAATACTATTTTCAAAATAAAAGCTTTGTCGGATATACTAGGAACGTTGTAGCCGTGTACTAGGAAAAGTTTAAGCCACTTTTTGGGCAAAATCTTCATTTTCGCTAACTAGAGAATGTTTACCACAAATACTATACCATTTCACAGACAGACAGATGGACAGACAAGCAGAAGGACATTCAAAGATGAACATTCAGAGACGAACGGAGGTGCATTTTAAATTTGAAACTGGAGAATTTATATACTATGGCCTTCGGAGTCTTTTTATGCGCTTTATAAAGTTATTGAGGAAAACTGGTTTTGATACACTCTAATATTGAATAGGCGTGTTCAATTTTTTCCATTTTTGTACTGGCGCTACGCCATCGCCCATAAAATATTTGCGCACATGCATCAACGACAATTTATAAGTAATGAGCAAAAACAATTTTGTTATTCCTTTTGAATAAAAGAGGTGTTCTCAATTTGCATGATACTGAGGGCGTGTCCTTCCACCGATTTTGCCCATTTTCAATAAAAACATGCAAGCAAGAGCTTGCAACATTTCTGTCCACTTTATAATCGGTAGCTTCATTTTTGTGGCCAGGGGAATGTTTACAACAAACATTACACAGACGGATAGTCGCATAGACGGACAGACGTACATTCTGAAATCGATCTAGAATTTGAAGCGGATCACTTTGTGAGGTCTTTGACGCACGGCCATTACTTTAAGGTAGTTGGCAAGAAATAGAATATGAAACGACTTTTCTTTCAAGATAAACTTTTTCATCGCAATGTGACATTTAAATCGAGTTTTACACCGAATCGAGCATAGCGTTTTTAAGAGCCTAATAGGAATTTCATCACCATTTGGACGGCTATGTATTAAATGAGCCTTGATAGCCCCTATAAGTACATAAAGTTTATGAATATGTAATAACTGACAAAACTTTCGGTGGAGCACTTCCAGTTAGTGATTCATGGACTTGTAATGGCCGTCCGTCCATGACCTATTGTGTTAAATGCGTGTCCGTCCGTCCATGGGCTGCTGTATTACATATGATGTATATATATGGATAATATATATATCGAAACAAGGTGTGCAATTGGTTATTAGCAGACCTATTATAAAATGATTGCTTATTTCGCTCAATGATTTACTGCTTTGATGAGACACTTTAGGAGAGAAGCAATGTGGGTATCTTTGCTGTCGTAATTTTTTTAAGATTCACTCAGCTGATATAGAATATATTTTTCTCGTCCGAAAATGAGGCTTAGATTTCGATGGCAGTGTTAACACTCAGTCAATCATATGAAAACGATCTAGTAATCTATTATTTCTTGAATTAAACGACGTCTTGAACACGTCGGTTAGTAAGAGTTTATATTCTTAAAAAAGATTCCGGGAAAGTTAATGATTTCGATAGTTTTTTTATTTGATTGTTGTCATAAAACACTGAAATATGTAAAAAAAGGCGATTCTCTCCATTCGTGTAACACGGTGAAAGAAGTAAGGAAAGAAGAAGAGGTCTGGAATGGCAGTGACCAAAGTATTCTCTCGCTCACTTCAGATTCGAGCCCGCAAACAATCACTTGATTGTCGTGATTCTTACCTGTTAGGGTGGCTCATACTTCATTTGCTCTCTTACTTTCATTCAGTAAAAATGCTTAGATGATATATGCGAATCTAATGCGACAATGCAATACTTCAACTTAGTTGATGACACTCCCGACATTTCCATGGGCATTAACTATTGGAAGGTTGTGGGTTTTCAGTTTACTTGCCTCTGACTTCTGAGTCCTTGCGGACTCGAAATATTCGGAAAGCCATATGATATCAAATGGGTTCCAAACATCCAAAGTAAAATCTATACATACATACATGTTAAATATTGAAAAATGTTTTCTCTAAATTTGCAAGAATTTCTAATTGTTCCATGAGTTTTGCCATGAATTTCGATGTTGTGTTCGCCGAACGATGTTCGTGCTGGATGTTGCATTTTTTCCGTTTTTTTTGTTTTTTTTTTTTTTTTTTTGTTTATCATTTTTAGTTGTTACAATAATTGATTTTCAAGTTTTATTTAATTAAGTTAATATGAAACTCATGCTGTTATTATTGTTGTTGTTCATGTTGTTGTTATTCAATGTTATAAGATGTTTTCTATAGTTGTTATTAAGTTTCCTATAGTCTGCTTACCTTTTTTGTTGATATTTTAAGAAAAATATTTTAAAAACAATTCTCTTTCTCGCGTTCAGCAATTTAAATTTTAATTATTTAAATTATTTTTAACGTATGTACACATACACACTTGCTATGTTCGACTAATTTTATTACTTTTACATATATATTATTTAATTTTTCGTATCTTCATTTATTGTAATTAAATTGTTGTAAAATAGAAAGAAAAACAGTAATAGATAGAGCAAACCTTCTATATCCACACACACACACACCACATTATACAGTTTTTAAAATATCGTTTTAAAACATTGTCGCCCACGATTAACGGTCAAGAGATTAAACTAACTAACTCTTCTCCACAAATTTCCATAGCTAATAACAGATGCACGCAGGCAAAGACGTTCATATCGTGAACTGATTCAAAATTTTATTCTAATCCATAGTAGTATGCAAACAAACTAGGAGCTGTTTGAAGCTCAGACAAGTTAAAACTTCGGAATGACCCCAAGATGACCTCAACTAACACGGCTTGAAGAGATCAAATGAAATGCATAATGCATGAGAAAAGAAATTACGAAATTTTCGTAGCGGTCGAAGCGTTACTCTGTGCGAAGAAGAAGGCGGGTCCCCTAAAGGTTACTATATTATTCAGAAATTTCTGCCGAGTAGAGAGGATTTTCCTTAATTCTTTCTCTCTTTATAAGTTGTGATCACATGTAGATCTAATCGTAGAATTCATGCTTTCATCAAACTTGAAAATCTCGTGCATCTCTGCGCAACTCTTTTCCACTGTAAGATTTTAATTAAATTCGGATTATATACCGTTCTGAGAGGAATTACAATTGGGTAGTTATTCCTTTGATACGTTTTAGGCTGGGTATGAATTGAATTGAATTCAGTGAAATGTTAGATTATTTCCGCCTTTACCTTTGTGCTTGTCGATTGTATGGACTATCTTCGTTCTTAAAAGACTAGACCCTACAATTTAGGAAATTTCGGGTATCGTTCTAGTTGTTCAATTAGGATGTGAGCTTAAAGGATAAACAAGTTTAGCATTAAATCATTTGCGACATGTTTCTTTTGGTTTATATTTACTTTATTTCCCTTTATTTCAATAAAATACAGGGAGAGAGAGGAAGATTGACTATACGTAACACTTTAGAGGATGACGCGAATATGTCGTTTACAGGGCATTTTCAGAAACTAGTCTTTTGTGTGGCGAAAAACGGCAATTTTAAGCTTTACATGAAACGAAATTGAGCTTGCGGTCGAGAGCGGGGAGGACAGTCTTTTATCGAAACCCATTGAAGCATTACATTTGAGAACAATTGGAATAATTACATCACTTCACAAAGAGATTTAAGGCCAGAGCTTAACATGCGCCATCACTGGGAATGATATTCAGGTGAGCGCTTTGCGACGTGCATCTTAGTATAGAAGGCAGCCGCTGACTACTTTACAGCGGCTTTTATCGTCTACATATAGCGGTCACTTAATAGCTTACAGCATCTGATGGAGTCTACAAAGTGGCAGTCAGTTATTATAACGTCTGCACATTGCAAGCGTTACCTCGTCGCGCAAGGGTTAATGAAAATATGAAGTTCAATTAAGAAAACTGTCAAAACTTTTCAGCAAAGATGGCCTTTCTTTCTTTTGTCCACTTACGCTTAAGTTGCTTCTTCTACGTATTTGCCTATTTGTGGAAAAGGAGCGCAAAGCAAAAAAGGCGGCTTTGTGCTTCATCGATCATTTCATACAAAGTTCGATTTAACCGAATGCATTTCGAAGGGCACGGCACGTTGACTAAAAATGCAAACATCGAATTGTGTTTTGCGAAAAGAACAAAGTAATACTTTCCTGTAGTGGTGGGTGAGAAGGAGTTATAATACGATGTTTTACTGCGTGGGCTTAGGATGGTTGATTGGATTGGATTGGATTTTGAAGGAAAGTTGAATGTTCGATTGTTGTTTTGTTGTTATTGTTTAACTTATAGGTCTGTGTCTTTTGTTGTTTGTTTTTATAATTTATAAACTAACTCTTTAAACAATTTTCTCCTTTGTTTTTAGTTTTATTTTCATTGGAAATGCTAAACGATTACGTTTAAGTTAAATTATTATTATTTTTTTTTTATATAATTTTAATTGTTTTTTTTTTTTTTTTAGTATATGTATAGTAATTGCAAATTGTTTTTTATTCAAATTTCATTTTAATAGTATGTACATAGTGGTTGTTGTTGCTCTTTTAAATAATTTATTTTTGTATTAATTTTTATTTTTTTTCATTTTCGTTCAATACTTACACTAAGCTTATTTTAATATCAATTACATGCTTATTTAGTTCTTCATTTTTACTAACTTATTTAATAAGTAATTGGATTTATATGATTTTAGCTACTATTTCTGCCATTTGTTTTTTTTTTTTTTTTTTTTTTTTAAAATTTAATTTTTTTTTTTTTTTTTTTTTTTTTTTTTTTTAAAATTATTTTTTTTTTTTTTTTTTTTTTTACTCATTTCATTGTTATTGTTATTTTTGTTTGTTTTAAATTAAAAATTACTTTTACTTTTTGTTAACTAAAAAAATTGTTATCATTTTTTAGAATATTTTACAAGTATTTCTTTTTTTTTTTTTTTTGTTTGTGTGTAAACATATAAACATATATATGTGTTTGCATATATATATACACCTAAACATCTACACAAATATATATGTATACACATATATATGCATATATGCTTTTATTAAACTACTAATCGTGTCTCACCTAAATGTGTTGTTAATTGTTGTTTTTTATATAATTATTATTTTTTTATAAATTTCTTTTTTCGGTAATTTAATGAAATCGTTTAGTTTTCGTTTTAGTTTTTGCTTTGAGGTGTTTGTTTGTGTTTTATTTATTTATTTATTTATTTATTTATTTTTGTTTTTTTTTTGGTTGTCTTTAATTTTCTGGTTCTCGCTAAGAAATTATTCGTGTGTAAGACTTTTCGTTTAATTGGAGTCATCTTTCGGTTTTCGCTTTATTTTGCTGTTCTTAATTTCTTAATTTCTCTTTTTTTTGTTTTTACTATAATATTATTCTGAGTGTATAATTTTTGAGATATTTAAAACTTGGTTTCTTTTTTTTCTTTAAGTTGAAATCAGTGCTCTTAAAAAACGTTCGCATTTTGTTTAAAAATATTTTTAGTTTCATGATAACAATGAATCTATGACCGATATCGTTTGGTTTTAATGATAAATGCTTATAAGAAAGTTATATGAAAAAGATGATGTAAGAAAAAAAATGCAAAACTTAAAATGTACTCGTTAGTAACTCGAAAGTAATCAAATTGCTGAGGTATTCGCTATAGCGATATTCAGAAAAGGAACGAGGCGAGTGATGTGACTTTCGTTTCACGATTCGCCAATTTCGCTTTGACGAGAGTCTTATAATTTGATTATGCGATGAGGCGAGAACTGCTTATGTAATGTAAACCGTAACAGCACGAGGAAAGTCTACACTCCTATATCTGAGCGAGGCTTATCGCTATGACATTTTACACTCAATTCAACAATAACCAGGAAATCTGTATCTGTTCTCAAGACAATTTACAAGCTTTGTCGCCTCTAAAAACATGATTGTTTTTACTTCTTTTTTTAACTTTGGCTCGCTATTGGAATTCCACACAAATAACATCGAAACTATTCCAGATTGCGTATGAAAAACTTTTCTTACATAGTCCCTTCCCACCAACGTCTCTGACCGTTTTTATTACTGTTGTTATTGTTGATGTTAAATGAACGCATTTGGGGCCGTCTTAAGCCGTAAAGCCTTTGTCAGCAAATAGTTTCAAGTTCAGACGCAGCTGCCCGTTGCATAGCCTGACGCTTGCGATACTCGTAAAATTCTTCTTTCATAGCCTGTAAGCGTGTTTCCACATTATCATAACGAGTCGATAAACGCGTTTTTCGCATTGAAGCGTTGTTAAGAGTGGCTGAACTGGAGAAGGTCATATTCATTGGATGAGATCCATGAAACGATGATGTTGTATTATTGCTTATAGGACCTAAGGTATGATGATGATGATGATGATGATGATTGTGATGATAATGCTGAGACTGATGATGGTCGTGATTATTGTGCAAAGCTTGAAGATGCGAATGATGATGATTTAAATGACCATTGGTATCTATGTGTAAATTGAGATCTTCTCTTAGCAGGCCACCGGTCGGCGTCGATATACTAGGAGTTGGTGTCGATGGATCAAACTCATAATGGCCGTCGACACTTCCCACATCTATCGATTTGGGCAACTGAATATTATCGGTGGCGTTATTTAATCGCGTTATCATATCTAACCAGTGTTCCATAGTGTAGGGTGGTGTTATAGTTCTTTGCGTACTTGAACTAAAATAATTTGATGGTGAATAGTGCTGATGATATTGCTGCTGGTTATGTATAACCGGTACTTGTGCTTGAGCCTGCTGGGGTTGCGTCGCTCGTTCGACTCCTCCGCCCAATGCTGATGGTTGCGAGCCGAAATATGTTTTATTCGAGGCTGGTGGTGGGGGCGGCGGCCTGTAAGGTGGCAGCAAACGCCATTCACTTGTGCTGCCCGAATGATGAGATCCCTGCGGTTGATTTGATGTATTTTTCGAACCAAAACCACTTGAACTGGAACGAGACTCAGGTGAGGCATCTAAACCAAGAATACCCGATTGACTTGGTGCTCTTAGTGTAAGATTCAGATGTGGTAATGGCGACATTAATTCTGCCTGAGGCCGTCCGAGCAGTCTGGAATAATGGCGTGGATACCAGCGAGTCCGCGGCCTATAACTATGGTAATAAGGAGCCTGGTTGTGCTGGTAAAAACTACGCCATGAAGGCG
Organism: Glossina fuscipes; assembly: GCF_014805625.2. Taxonomy (NCBI): domain Eukaryota; kingdom Metazoa; phylum Arthropoda; class Insecta; order Diptera; family Glossinidae; genus Glossina; species Glossina fuscipes. Next base: position 4,659,520 of record NW_023998421.1, on the reverse strand, counting down.
GGGAAGGAATTTGTAAGGGAACAAATTCGTTAAGTTGCTGCTGCTGATGCTGTTGTTCCAAATTCATTCGTCTCGTTTCCTCTTCGATGGTACGTAAAGCCGGCAATTCATACGAATAATAACGATAACGACTTAAATTGCCACTGGCTGTGGGCGTTAGTGTTGGCATTGATCTTTCAGCTGAGCCCGCATGCACTGAACTCAAGTCATTGAATTGATTATAGAAAAAATTGCCTCCAGATGTACCATTATTGCTAGGGGGTGTAGTTAAAGCCCAAGGTGACATTAATAATCCCTGATCTCTTTCGTTTAACAAACCGTTCGGTGTACTAGCCGGTGAACTTGAGAAAATTCTAGATACTTTTGATGGGGAGAACACGTGATGCATATGATGACTCAAAGAGCCACTGATTGTGTTTATATGTAACGGTCGATTGGCTGGTTGAGTTTGTTGCGTATCTCTAAACTCCGTTTGATAAACATTTTGATAGCGGGCTCCCCCGGTTGTCGTATTTTCATTATCATTATTAACGGTATTAGAATTAGCGCCAATCTTCAATAAACCTCCGAGACCGTGCAGTAAGCCTCTGGCTGAACCAGCTGCCGCCGATTGCAAACTTAATTGACTGGGGGAAGCAACCAAAGGGCGCCGCCAAGAAGCACGAGCAGTTATAAAATTGCGACGTGAAAGAAAACCACCATCATCGCTTGACGATGAAGCAGTACTATTACGCTTTGCGTCGTCAACTTCATCAATACCGTTATCGATTCCTCTCATATTATCAATGACGGACAACGATTTGCCGTTTAAAAGCAATTGACTATCCCGCGAATGAGTTATTTCTTGTACTGATGTTCTATTCTTACCTGATGTTACTTGGTATCCTCCCACATCTTCTCCGGCCGCTACATGAGGTGAACTATAAATCGAATGACAATTGTTACACCGATCAGGCGGCCATATCCAATGCAGTATAGCGATTAGTATGGTAGTTAGACTTGATACTCGGGTTTCTTTATATCTGAATATTCGAAATCATAACAAATAAAATAATTCGATTAATAACAACGATATAGTTATAATAATGGTTTAAGCGTAAAAACATGCGATTTGATTTAAATGAAGTGAAAATGTTTTGCTATTGTGAAAAGCGCAAAATATTGCTTGATAAAATTCTAAATCCATTGCAGTATATGTATATAATATAAGTGAAAAGTATTGAAATTATTATTATTTGTTTTTACAATGCTAACCTTTTGCACTATAACATCCATACAAGGATCATCGTCAATTATGGGAAAATAGACAGATGTGGGTATAGATGAGAAAGTTTTCATACAATATGACGTAATAAATTGGAAATAAAAATCAAGTTAATACAACAAGTTATGCGCCATCATATTTGAATTGATTCAGGGCATTTGCCATAAATTATTACATATGATCTGATCTTAGAATTATTAAGTGAACATAGACTCATATTCAAGTAAAATGATAATCTTTCACGATACTAATAGCTTAGCTTCTTCGTTAGTTAACGTCTCCCGGCAGACAATAGAAGATAAATAAAAAGCTTTCATTTCCTATTACATATTCTGAGTAAAGAGATTTTATATATACGTTTTATATAACTATCTTTAATTTTACTTCATTAGGGTTCCTTTCCTTTTTTTTCCGTTTATCCTATTTCACATCATTTCTTTTTATTCCCTTTAGACGATTTGTGAAGGCGTAATAGTACAGATAAATTTAATAGTAAGAGAAATCTAGATTATATACATAATATAAAGAAACTAATTAACTAATATTCGTTAAAAATGAATCCCTAATGTCGTTGGCTTGTCTACCAGAGTACGGCACAGGATTTCATGATTCGAGGTGCATAAGCTAAGCTTTCTACAAGGTTTCCCAACTTGTTAAAGAAATGAGAGATGGACTAGCAACCCAACATACATAGTTAAATCAACCCAATCTAGTCTAAAAGAAAAAATATGTGGCTTTTTTTCACCAAAATTCAAATATCATTTTGGTATATGTTAAATGAAATCTTGACAGCCTCTTGAATGCCTCTTTCAAGGAAAGTTGCCAGTAGTTCACAATGCTTAGTTCGGTTTCAATCAAGCGTTACTCCTCCTAAAGGTCAATGGTAAATTAGAATTTAAAGTTGACCTGAATCTTACAACCGCCAAAAGCGGCGAACGTAAGCGCTTGTTGAAGAGATAAAATCAATAATGCCCCTATAAGGTAGCCAACGACTTATGTCGAAATCTGCAGTAGGATCCCAAATCAATATTCCGCTCATGTCCGATAAGGTTACGCAGCTCATTTCGTACAGCGTCCAGCGATTCTGCACTGGTTATAACTGAGATGATTTCGACCAATTTGCTCGCTAAATAGAAGCCGTATGTGTAAGACCCAAACACGTGCGAGAAGCAACATCTTGCGGGACATAGGATGACAGATGAGTGGCAAAACAAATGAGACGACTGGTTCCCGCGGAAACAGGAGGAGTTGATTTCTATGTAAGACAGCTACTCGTGGCATATAGTTGCTTTAAGGCTTACCTGGATCGCATCAATCACGAAGACGATTCGCTACGCTCACAGTGTGGAGTAGCAGAGTAGACTTGGATCCTACGAATCCAGGCATGGAACCGCTCTACAAACGTCACCGACACTCATTAGTAATATGTTGTTCTATCCAATTGATAGCAACTTCTTTGTTTGCTTAGGTGTTGACAACTAAGAAGACGACCAATTCAACGGGCTGGTAGGTGCCTTCGTGAAAAGTAATTACAAAGACTGTAAAATATTTTGCATAATATCTCCATCAAAATAAGTATGCGGTAGAAATCACACGCTTTGATTTCAGGTAGCATGATCGTTCTTTAAGGCGGACTCACGGACAGGTCTAATGAAAAATATGGATACTTAATTGGCTGTGGTTAACATTTGTTAGCGTTATAAACATAGGAAAATGTTCAATATAATGCATTCCCTGATGTTGAATATGAAATAAGTTTCGTTATTGGAAACTTTGCCACTGACATAGCCATGCTATGCAATTTATACGATGCCACACTCTACTACAAACCTTTTCGTTTACTCAAGATGTCGGTTTCAAAAAACCGAATATCGTACGGGGAGAATCAACTAATAAATAAAGATAACTATGGCCAAAGATAGCCCTATCAGCAACGAAATGTATGGGTAGCCTTAAGTATTATCATAAAAATTTTAGAAAATGTTGGGATTCTTTTTCACTACTTACAGCTTTATTTTCTGTAGACTCGGACATGGTATTGGCTCAATTTTCAATCGTATAGAGCTATACAGTTAAGAGTGCAAATACGTAATTGATTTCAACGAGTACAACTTCTGTGGAATAAGATGCCAAGGAAGGAAAAGAATATGCGAAATGATATTTCAACACCAACTGACGAAAGCAATATTTCCGTATACGTAATTCCATGCGAAAAGCAAAATTCAATGCTAAAACCTGCTTTCCTTCAGAGATGATCATCATTACGGTCATTACAGTACGAAAACCTTAGCTTGGAGAAAAAAAGACCGCTAAAGTGCATTTCGCACCGAGAAAAGCGAAATCCTTTTCCGATTTCATATAGCGTATATACTTGCGAAGCCCAAAACCCTCTGCCACTTTGTTTGTTTTTTAACTGAATTTAAAAAATTAGGACCTGGTCCTGTAAGGATTTGTCAGCGATAGACAAACGAAATGTTTTAAATCTCAAATAAATCGCCGTTCTCACACATATATGATAACACTGCCGACAGACTTTGCGATTTCGGCGACGTGTCTTAATTACATGATATTCCCAGAATTAGTTTACAAGTCGCAGTAGTTTTAATGACATTACACTTTTGGTTGCTCTAAACAGTTTTTGCCAGTCGCTGTCCACTCGACTAAGTGTCAATTTGACTTGCGAATATAGTTCATTCCAAATTTAGGTTTTTAAAAAGTTTACTATCAGGCAAAAAGCTTACGATATATTTACTATATTTATTAGGTTCAAAGATTTTCAGTTTCATATTGATAAGGAGAAATTCACTATTCACTGCCGAAACGTTGAATAAACTGTGTGTTCATCTTAAAGCACAGATTAGACGTGGGCCCGCAATTTTTTTTAACTACTGAACTCTGAAAATCTTAGTTCCTCACAGTCGGCCCAAGGCACTGTCACTCTCATTTTGTTCTCGTAGCAATGTCTAAGCAAATTTTGCTTTCATTTTAATTAAGTGAAAAAGACAAATCAAACAACAAAGAATAGAAAATAAAAAACAAATAACTTTGCTAATAAATTGAAAATTCTTACGATTTTGATTATGACATGATGGACCTGGTACTATGAAAACGGTTTCATAATCACGGTAGTGTTCAGAATTGCTAGCAGAGGGAGAAAGAATGAAGAATACATGGAGAAACCGAAATATTTTTGTTAATAATTACAGCATATTAGAGCAATATTAAATAAACAAAACAAGAACATCAATTATCTTAACTGTGCGTAAAACGCTGATAACGAAGAATATAAGAACTTGAGCAAACAAAGCAAAAAGCAGTCAAATTAAGAGAAAAGTTAAAGAGAAAGATAAATCAAAATATTAAAACTAATTATACAACTCATTTGCTACACTAAAAGCTGAAAAGTAAACAAGGAAAAATAAAGAAGTAAAAAAGTTGTATTCGCAGTGTCGCGAATATATTGAATACCCACTACATAAAAGCAAAAGCAACAAATACAAAATTTCGTTCATCAGAAGCACATGAAGCAATAGCTCAAACTTATTCTTGCTAAGAGCTTCTAGATAGTAATTTATGCCAAATTTTAGTCAGAAAGACGTCCGCCATGGCTTGGCAAGCGGTTTTTCTCCATATTTGGGAGTAGTTTCTTTTCCTTCATTTTAAAACGTGCTAAAGGTCGCAAGCATTAGATTCCACGTGCAAAGCTTTTAAGTTCCCATTTGTATTCGCCGGCTCTTGGGAGTTCCTCAGAAGACTGACTGCCTAAATGACTTGATCGGGAATATCTACATAAGAACATATAGAGAAACTTTCGGTCTCTTTGCAGTGTTATCGAATCAAATCAATTGTTTAAGCTTTTGAGCTGCCTCTGCGCTGCTTGGACTTTTACGAATTCTAAAAATAGGAATATAAGGGTGACCGATTGGAGAGAACAAATTAATCGTAGACATTTTAGTTAATTGTGTCTTTTATGCGCATTCTCAGTCAATTTAAGCGAGTGACCTAAGCGAGAATTATGTTCATTTTGAAAAGAAGTTTTTAATTATCGGTCAGTTTAAATTGCACACATATTGTGAGTTGTTTCTTAAAGTGAGGTTATGACCTTTTTAAGGATGTGGTATGCGACCAATCACTCAGGCGATGTCTTCATATAACACGGCGACGGTTTGAAAGAATTGGGGAAAGCGAAAGAGGTAAAGCGTGTCTGCAATCTATTGAGTTGCAAGCTTGTGCCCCCGGCTCTAAGCCACAGGTATACATGAAAAGCATTAGCTTTCATTCTTAATTTTTATAATTTTGCACATTACATCTAGGCCGCACTTTCGTATTTCTTTTGAAAGCAAATCAATTTCTCGATAGTTCACGTAGACGAATACGATCTCAATTTTTAACTTTGACACTTCGTCCTGTGATAATTAGGAATGTATATTATATATATATACGTATATATATATATATATATATATATATATATATGCTTGGTTTATACATACGGTAGTATTCGACTTGCCTTTTAGTAGTGCTTACGCAAATGACGACAAATTAAACGAAATTAATTCAGATTTATTATCAATAATTAGGAAAACCAATGAAACAAATCGCAAACAAAAAAGGTACGAGATTATAGATTACATTTGTAAGAAGAAGGAAAAAGAAATCCAAGATAACTTACTTTTTTAAAGGCACTTGACAAGCGGAAATCGAGCCCGTATTGCGATTGTGCATTTGTGGTTGTTGTTGCTGATGATGTTGCTGAAGTTGATGTTCTAATGGTAACTGTTGTTGTTGTTGTTGTTGTGACTGATGCTGGTGATGATGTTGCTGATGCTGTTGCTGACGGTGATGGTGATGATTATTTGCTGCAATATTACGGGCATCCGTTATCCGGCAAGCTACCATGTTGAACTCTGTAAACGAATTATTTCTTCAATTAATTTTGGGTGGAGTATTAGCCCTGTCCTTTATTTATATTAAAAATATATAAATATTTCTTTTCATATATCTACACGTAATTTATCTGCGTTTTATGTATATGAATTGTTTTACATTGCATAGCATTTTTGTATATATATAAGTTAGTCATGATTTTTGTTTTCACTTTTAACTCAAGGGTTACACTCTCCATACCATATCCATATACCAAATCATACCATACTGGAGTTTGTTTAATAACAAAAGAAATTAAGAAAAAAAAAAAAGGAAAAAAAAGAAAAAATTATAACAATTTATATATACATGTGTGTAAAGGCAAAAATTTCAACTTAAGAAATAGAAGAAAGCTTTATCCAAAACGTTCTGTTGTTATTATTATAATATTACTCTTGCTATATAAGGCAATCAATGTTAGCTTTAGTAAATCAATTACTAATGTGTGTAATACGTTTTCGGTTAATCTGTTAGCAGGTTTAATTAAATATGAATACAGCCCGAGATCAAAAATTAGTATAAATATTCAGTCCATTACATATTCATTACAATACTTACAATCTATATACTACATTCCATGTACAAATAATTCCGTATATATATATATATATATATATTCCGTATATATATATATATGTGTGCGATCTAGATATAGCAAAAGGTCCATAAACTAAATAATTATATTATACTTAATGTAATATTCAGTTCATTTATATATATATATATATATATATATATATATGTACATATATGTATATATGTATAGATGTATATTTGCAATGTACAATTAATTTAGGTAAGCAAAAGCTCAGAAAATTTATTCTATTCTAATGTACTGTACACAATATATATGAATTTTCATTCATTACATACAACAGTGGCGTCCGCTCTGTAATATATATAAAATAATAACGAGTTGATATTAATTATTACGTACATTTTTTAGTCGTTTTCATAAAATGACTTGCAATCAAATTTGAGACAATTAAAAGTTGTTTCCTTGTTTTCTAAAGATTAAAAATGAAATATACGATGAGAATTTTATATTCAAAAACGCCCATAAGTGAAGATATCTTTAACACATTTTTAGCCTCAGGCCTAATGACATAAATAAACGTTTTATTATACAATAAAAAGGACGACAACTGCTTTTAACTTCTTTGCGTTTTTCGCTTCTTTTCTCGGAACTCTTACTTTTCTCTTACTTTATTTAAATCATACTTTGCATCAAAAGAATTTGATATGAAAATGTTATCCATTCCGTTCAACTACGCTTTAAGAGGAATAGAGATTCGTTCAAAAAAGCATAACAAATCAAATTACGGGTCCAGTAATGAGGCTGTTTTGTGAAATGCATCTGAAACGTTTTCTGAAGCTGCGTAGCTTCTTACACTCCAACTTTGACGAGTAGTGTAACACCTTTGGCAGTTCGCTTGTGATAGCCAGAAATAAGAAACAAAGATCTGATAAGGAACGTCCATATGCTTGGGTAGTTCAAAATTCCTGCATGCTTTAGCCACGGCTTGTATGTCGATTCATTATTGATAATCGTTCAATCGTTCAACTGGACGCTTATTGTCTTAATATAAGCGTAGAAATCAAGATCGAACCGTAAACAATGCTGCGCTTTCTAAGGAACTAAAAAAAACCGCCTCTAAAATTATTAGCAGCACCGTCTCAGAGATCTGTTCAGGATTAATTGCGACAGGGCAGTTGAAGGACTCACCTTTATTCAATAGCTTTCTGATTTTGTTTGACGCAACTAATACCCATGAGTGAGCCCATCACGACTGTAACTTTTTATGTGCTTTACAAGATAATATCAGGCCATTAAAATTTATACACAAATAAAAAGTAGAGAGAATGACAACCAATCACTTCCTCGCAATATATCAAAATGAAATTTAATATGTGAATCTTTTACATATAACGCAAGGCAGGGGTGTATTGCTGACAAAACCTCTGCAATGCCATGTAGTTATGCTTCTGAAAATTTGATTTTTAGAACTGACTGAAGAATATACGGCAGATGAGATGGTTAAATATATTATTATCGTTGCCGAGAATATATGCATCTTATGGGATACTTATGTCTGCGATTGTTGGCATTCTTCTGAGAAGAAATTCCGCGAGTATAACCAGATTTCTATGTACATATTTGTCACCGCACGCAAACGGAAAAATGGACTGATGCAGTAAGAAACAAATCAGAAAATGATATTCGTGCTTGATCGAATCTTTTATACCCACCGCCTCTCTTTTACTTATCTGTTAGACTGATGTGGAATATACCTTGACATTTTTAGCCTGCGGACATTGTAGTTTATGAGCAATGAGTAGAAAAATGTAAAGAGCGGAGATATTCGTAGATTATTTCCACTGCAGGCGTACTCTTTGATCAACTTTGTCCTATTTCAATACTAATCTGCGTGCAAGAACTTGCAATGCTTCTAACTTTTGTGAGCAGGATAGTGTCAACAACGCACATCAGGACAGGCACGCAAGCACAGAGACGAGCAGACATCGCTCGATCGATTCTGAATTTGGTGCTCGTCGTAAATGTAGAGATTTCACAGGACTTTTAAAACTTGCTCTTGGTTGTTACAAACATTGTGACAAAACGACATTGTGACAAACGAATATATCCATCGTTCGGTGATGGATATAATAATCGTGGAGCCGCTTATGGGCGGAATTTTTCTCTTATACTATAATGGGCTCCAAAGACTGGGAGTTATAAAATTACAATGTCTAAAAAGGAATCTTAAAGGACAATTAACAAAAGGCGACAATCTTCCATGAGAAGAGATTAAAATAAAAAAGAATAAGAAATCAAAATTAAAGTTTCTGATAAAATAAATGAAATTCTGCCTTACGTAAACTTGCAGAGAATCTTACGTTGATCTTCGTGGATAAGAATGTCATAGGAAATTTTCATTAATAGCGATTTCGACACTATATTGTGTGAAATGCATTATGAAATGCGTTGCTTCCATTTATACAAGCCCCGTTTCAGCAAAAGTGAAACATGGACGTTATCGCATAAGCCCAATATGTAAGTGACCGCTCACTTCTGATGAAACATAATTTGTTTACTAATTAGCCCATCACTTGGAACTTATGGACCTTCTCAACAATGTTAGACGGTTTGTGACCTTCCTATTGAATGCAATGACCAATGGATACAATGTAGAATATATAATACAACTTTGAACAGGGGCTGACAGAGCCGCAAACATATATACCAGTGCTTGTCGGTAGTGCCAATCTTCAGGTTATAATCTTCAATGACGCGGATTCTTTAATTTGAAGAATAGGCAAACAAAACAGTTAAACATGTTCGCAGGCTTCGGTTGACCGTTTTGGAAGATTTTGAGGAATCCACATTAAAAATTGTCTGGGACCGTTTTCTTTTTTCTTTCCATCTTCAGATTGAGCGATCAAGTGCGTACAAAGGTAAGCAAAGGCCGCAGGCTTGTCGATATGCCCAATTGGTAGGTGTTACGATTGTGCCGACTGAGTGCGCATTGGCGTCTAGCGCTAGAAGATTTGAACCGACGAACACCGATTTGGTAGTCGCGATGCTTAGCTTAGCGGTGCTTTGTGCCAGCACACGACTAAATTAGAGGTAATTTGAGAGAAATATAATTGGATGGTTCGCGTAATAATAAAGAAAGAAAAAAAGAAAACAATTAAACTCCAGGGTAAACTGACCGAAATCAATCCACTTTCAAGCAAAAAAAAAAAAAAAAAAATCAATTTCTACTTTATTCTGCGATATTTCGAAAATGATCTTTTGTTTAAAAACTTGCATAAATAGTAAGGGCTTTGTAATGCATTTAAAAAATATTGGTCTATATGGCTGGGGAGTACAACACATTGATATTTATACACACATATACACACATAATTAGTTATTGATTTTTGTTTTTCATACATCATATACACATGTACACAAATTTTTACGTTACGTCTTAAATATTATTTTATATTTATATTTATATATTTTTTATTAGAGGATCAGGCTCTACAAAGTGATTAAAAAAAAAGGTGAGCATGAAATGGTTTTTAATGCAAAATGAAATTTATTTATAATCGCTATAGCATTTGGGATGAATATTAAAGGAATTATGAACAAGAAGGAAATCTATAGTTAGGGTTTATGAAGACGGGTGGGCTAAGGACATTTTCTCTAGGAGAACCATTTCTCTTAAGGTGAATGGAATGAAATGAAATCGAAAAGAAATTTTCAAATGATTATTTTATTATAAATGCTTTATGGTTGTGTTCGAATGCGTGTATATGTATATATGTACGCATGTATGTATGCGATGCGATAATTGCATTGTTTCATATTTGTACTGTCATGTTCATATTCGATTAGAGAAGCAATGAATGTGAATGACGTTTCGTAAAAATAATTTGTGATGGTCTTTAAGATTTCACGAAACACTTGTCTTTTTTGTTTTACAATTGTTTCTGTTAAAAAACTTGTAAACACACACACACACACACACACACACACACACACACATAAAACTATATATGTATGGATTAAATAATAGTTTTAGTTTGTTGGTTTCTTTTTTTTTTTTTTTTTTTTTATTTTTTTTTTTAAGCTTTGAAATATAACAACTTACCCCGTCTTCTGTAGTTTACTAAACGGTACGGTTTTAAAAGTTCGCTAACATAAAACTCAAAAATATTTAATAGTACAGAGAAAATAAACGAGTTGAAGCGTCGTTCTGGGGCTTTTACAAAAATATGCATTTACGAGGCAGCTATGCATTAATTTCTGTTTATCAATTATCTACGCAAAGTTGACTTTAACTTAAATGGGTTTAATTATCACATGCATGAACTGCATGAGTCTGCAGCAAAGCCTTCTTTGCCTGCGTAATTGTTTAACGAAATTAAGCGTACTTTTCTTTTGCGTTTTGTTTTGAATGAAACGTTTTAGCTGCCATCGTTTAGAAAATGTTTTCTGTATTTTAAAACAGTTTAACGCGATCATTTTATACAATTTTTTTTTTTGGAAATTCATTAAAAAATTTAACGAATTACTTTTCAATTTTTCCTTTCATTCAATTTTTACCATCTTTGTGCGTGAATTGTTTACAAAAAACGTCTGCCCAGCATTTGTCACAACCTTTACCATCAAGAACTTAGCTCTGGGCAGAAACAACGACGGGTCACTAAGAACTCGATGACATTTATCGATTGCGGTAAAGGTTAATGTTTGTCCTCAAAATGTTTTCTTTCATTTTTTTTTTTACTTTCAATATTTCATCATTCAATGTGTTTTACTCAATTTCATAAATGTTTTCATTTATAAATACACTCCGAACAACAAGTATAACGCACTGTGTTAATTAAAGTTTACTCTTCTTTTCTTTTTCTTCTGTTTTTTTCTTTACCTAATATTAGAGATACTTAATGAATTGTTAAGGCTATCGTCTTGAAGCGTATAGCTTTCGTGTGGTATTGAAAACGACATTGGAAAATGTTTCCAGCTTTTTTTATTAAAATTATTTCCGGGTTGCGGTTACGGCAAGCTGAGATGGGCCATTATCAGCTGCTTGGAGTAGAATTTCTCATAGCTTGAGAAAAAATCGCAAACGACATTGTTGCCTCTCCAATAAAACAAACAGAAAAAAAAAAAAATATCGACAATACTATGACCCAAATGTTTATTTCAGAACTCACAGCAACCAAATTTTGATGTGTTTCGACTTTTTGCTGCTATGTCTTACCTATCGGCCTAGCTTGAGGTGGCAGTACAACCTACAAACTAGGTTCACTTGCTTCGATTCGCTTAAAAATTAATGGATACATTTGATTTCAAATGAAGAGAATTATCGTAGAGCATTTAAAAAGAGTTGGGGCCCAGGCGCCCCTAGATAGTTTTGCTCTCAAGTCAACGTAAAGATTTTGTGCTATGTATATAGCAGATTATTTGTAAATGTTTTCAAAAGTTTTCTCAACTCTCGCGCAAGGAACGGGTTAAAATTGGAAGCAAACATTCAATATGATTTTAAAGTGGAAACTGCAAGCCATGGGTCCTTGAAATTTTTTCATCAGATTGTAGAGCTGGCAAAAAAGAAAAATACATCACGCTTCCCGAAACTTTTTGATCGGAGTGTAAAATACTCACAGTCTTAGAACATGAATGAAAATCGAGTTTTGTGTGTCTTTTTTACGGGCTTTTGGCTTTCGAATCTTATGTCAGATGTAGTTGCTATTGGTTGTTTTTGTAATTTGTTAAAAAAACACTTCAATTTTTCTTTTTGGAACTAAATAAAAATACGATTAAATTGAAAAAAATAATTAAATAATAGTTGAATCGTTACTTAACATAAACAAAAAGCAAAACAAAACAAAAAAAAAAACAAATTAAACAAGTTATATAAGACATTGATTGCTGTTATTGATGATGAATGAAAACCTAAGGAAATTATTTGGATTATTCTCTATCTACTATTAGCCAACGTTCAAAAAAAAAAAAAAAAATAGAAAAAAGATTAAAAGAAAAGAGAGAAATAAGGACTTGACATCATAGCATCATAAACGGTTTGTGATATTTATTATAAAAATGTAGTCATATGAGAGTAATGCGTACAAGTGATACTTATATATGTTTGGTATAGAAACTGATTTCTGTGATAATAATTAAATTTACAATGGCATGCAATGTTAGTATCAATTAATTTCAAATAGATTTATGTATGTTGAAAAAATAAATTAATACTTATTTCAAATAATAAAAAAGAAGAAAAGCGAGTATGGCATGTTTGGTAATGATTTTTTAATGATTAATATGTTAATACTTATAAAAAATGTTGTTGCACATTTTTGGAAGAAATATTTGATATTTCAAATAAACGAAGGAATATAATGATGTCACTCGAATTATTGGAGATGAGTAAACCAATATCCCCTACAGACAATGATAAGATATAATAAAGTTTAACTACTTTGAAAACTGAACACTGTTCTTATACCAAGAACAAATGCATCAGTTCAAGTAATGTAATTGGCGTCTGCTTTGCATAATTATACCCTACACCATTTTTGACGCACTTTGGCGTATTAACTATGGACCTTTTAATATATCGATCAATCATTTTCCGAATCATTTTCAAAATGTCTGTCCATCTGTCCGTCTTGTTTTCTTGTGCGTTTTTGCGATATTTTGATGAAATACGGTTCGCCAACCTTTTGGAAATGTTTCGGATTGCATCAATTATTTAACTACTCCCCATATAACGCCTTATTTCGAAAAGTCGTCGTAGAAATAACTCTAGGGCGATGTATGAATGATGGGCCGCGACCCACTGTTAAGTTTTATTTCGCATTTTACCGTAACAGCCGTACGTCTTTATGAACTTTTATTAAGTATTTTTTCATAAGATTTTTTCCTAGCATGAGATTTTCATAGCTTACGTTTAAACACCTTTATAATGACTTACAGATTCATAGTTCGTTTGCTAATTATTGCCTAGAGCAAGATTTGGTCTAATTTTTTTACGATTAGGTGGCGATATTTATTCTGATTTCTTTGCCTGATGCCTCCGTTATATATATGTGTGTCTACCATTTAACAGTGATATATTTCATCGTTGAATACCACGTTCAATTTACAATTACATAATCTTTTTATGAAAATTTGTTTAGCGAGAACACCAATTTACAATATGGGTAAGCGCCAGTAAGGTAAGAGTAGCAAACAACCAATCTGCCAAACGAAAGTCTATATACATTTCTAATTGTAGTCATAGCAAAAAATGGATCGTGGTTGGGGTGTAAAACTTTTTTTAAACTGAGAACAGTATACCTTCAGCTCAGCAATATTCTTGCTTATTCTTTACATGAGCAATTCTTTCAATTCAGCGCCTAAGCCAAGCTGGCTGTGTACATTTTATTAAAATACGTTTGCCTTCTTTCAGCGAAAACTGGCAACTACTGGAAATGCTTGCAATTTTGACTTATTTTCTAAGACTCTCTTAACACTACGTACAGACTGAGGAATACTATGCTATATATATTATTTATTGAATCATTTAAATGCTAATCTGTGCTAATGTGACCGGTGATCTATCTACGATACAGCTTTGTAAGCAGTGATCGAAAATTTGAAAAAGAAAAATGTTACCGGAAAAATGGCATTCGTCAATTCTTAGCTACAGTCAGTATCTGAATACAGTTAAAACATATTTTTTGATCGTTCTCTACTCAACGCAATGAACCATGTGTTGCTGATTTGCTGAGTTTTAGAAGAATCAGATTATATCTTTGAAAATGCCATATGTATAAGCGTAATTAACTGTGAAGTTCTAATATCATACATAGAAGAAACTGAAATTGGTGATCTTTTTGTGTGCATGGATGCCGCAATAGTGGACCTATTAAAGTTGTCTTCTTATAAAATTTTAACTTGGATTCAATTTTTGTAGGCGGGTCAAATAATTTTCAAATTTAATTGTGGCAGCTGAAGTATGCAAGTGTAATGCATTTTAAAAGGCATGAATTTCTAATGCATCGAATTCGTAATAATTGAGATTTTTAAGCATGATGCTAAGATTATTTAAAAATACTTGGGCCCGAACTACTGTTGTGGTTGCCGCAAATAAATTACTCGACGTAGAGTAAAACCAAATATCTTCGCACGGCCTTTTTAAGTGACCAAGTCCGAACTTTCGCCCTTCAAAGTGCACATCACACTTGACACTAATAGTTCACGAGTAAATTAGTTCCTGCATTCTGTTCGACTTTAAAATTAAACTCAAACTATTTGGTCCCTTTTTTTTTGTGTTTAAATTTAACCTGAAATAACGCAAACTATTTATAAAAGTTTTGAATTGATTTTTCGTTCTTGTACTTTGCATTCAACGCTAATGCAATAAATTAATTTAATGATGGGTATTAAGCTCATATGATATTGTACTAGAAATATATATACATGTATGCATGATTTCAGATGATTTATGTTTAAACGAATAAATAAATTGTGAAAAAAGCGCAACTATGCGAAAATAATTTAATAATATCTCAAAAATTAATTAATTTTACATTGAAATATCATAAATTATTTTGATTGAGCGCTAATTGAATAGAAATATGCGTAAGAAGAGGAAAAAAAAAGAAAAATAAACAATTAAAATTATTAAATTAAATAACTAATAAAAATAAGTGAAAAATATTAAAAAAGAGGAAAAACCATAAAAACAATGGAAAACTGTTTTGCAAAAAAAAAAAAGAAGATTATGTCCGAAAATATGTTATGGCAGGCGAATTCCCGTAATTAAAATTTTGTTTAAACAGAAATTTGTGTTAATTAAAATTTATTTCATTTTTTTTTTTTTTTTTTATTTCCCTAAACATTTGATGTAATGTGTTATTAAAAAATGTTCTTGTTCGTTGGTTATTTCATTTTTAATAAATTATAGATAGATATAACTACCAACAAAGCGTGGCGGCATTCTAGATTCCTCATCCCGTTTATAAAGCTACTGGCAATAACCATCAAAGGTTTCATCATTTTGTTTTGCATTCTTGATCTGTATAAGATCTTTCAGGGGCATAGTTAAGTTCGTTCGTCGTTCGGTCGTATTTGCCCGTCCACCCATAACTTTAGCCGTTCATCATCGATAATTAAGCCCGAGCTCTAATTAAACATTTTTTCATTTTTATTTTGCCTTCCTGCTGGTTAAGTTTAATCACCAGCGTTATTCAATTATTAAATCACTCTTGAAATGAATTCGTTATCTTGATCTCTTTAAAAATTATCGAGCCTTTTCTCTGTTATGTGATATTGTTGTGTTTAACATCAAGGGCAATTTAGAAAGAAAACCGTTACATCCACGACATTTAAACTTGAGAAGTGCGGAGAAAGTGTGTAAAATAATTTTAACAAGTAAAATGACGACACGGTTCACCATTGAATAAACAAATATACATCACTGCGCTTCATACAAGTAGTCATTCATTCATTTTAAAATAAAGATTTATAATATGTGAGAAATGGTCGAAAAAGCAGTCAGATCCGAACAATTTTCAATAACGTTTGTTCTTAAGTCAAATTAGGCTGGTCCATCAAAAAATTGTGGACCGTGGCGTAAACACAAGAAAATAAGATGGACCTACGGACAGACAAGCTTAGATCAACGCAAAAAGTGATTCTGATTCGATCGGCATATAAAGGCGGGTCTATCTCAACTTCTTCTGGTTGCTACATACATCCGCATAAAGTCAGCATGCTTTTGTATAGCAAATTGTGTAGGCTATAAAAGAGATACATAACAAAATTTTAGCCCTTGGAAGGAACTAAACTTTTTGTAAAAATGAGCTACTCCTTGGAATTTGTTTTCGTTGTATATGTAATCACTACACAAAGTCTGTATAAGCGCAGCACGTTATGAAAAGCAAAAGCTGAAGTATACGAAAGATTTTGTTTTGTAAATTTAAATATTTAATATTTTCTGCTGACATACAGTAGCTAATGGAGCCTTCACAGTTCCCATATCGCCAAGTTAGAATGAAGGGAAAATAATTTGAAGAAAATTGACTAAGTAACCTCTCACCTACGTACGGCCCGAGTTTCTATCATATCTATTGTAACAAAGTAATCAATTGCTGCCGGTGATAAGACGTAGGCGTCACAAAAAAGAGATTGAAGGTGGGAACAAAGAGAGAGAGAGAGAGAGAGAGAGAGAGAGAGGGAAAGAAATAGAGATGTTTCCCAAAGAAGAAGACTTGCGTCAAAGGTCAGGAAAAGCTCCTTACTAACATGTCGTTCACTAAATAAATATTAATTGATTAACTGTTTCCAGACATTTAGAAGTCTATGCAATGGTATTGGGAGTACAAATTAGTTTGGTTCGTTTTCGAAGAGAAAAACTAAGTACTACTGCAGGGTGTAGAGCAAAAGTGTGGTAAGACGGCGGTCACCACCAAATGAAGCTATCACCATCAGAACGCTATCAAGAATAATTGACGCAATTGCTACGAAAAATTGGCGTGATATGCCAAAAGTGATAATGTCATGAGTTCCCGCTATAAGAAAAATTGGTTCTATGTAGTAGACCCGCTTAGGAACCGTCCAACGTTCTAGCTTAGCTATCTAAACCTCTCTACTGTTATCAGCAGACATTACTCCTTTCGATTAACAGAAATTTCAATAAATGTCGTCTTGTTTGTTCGAACGGTGCTTCGATTCTTGTGACAATAACCAAATATGAGTTCCTTTGGGGATAACCTCAAAAGGAAAGACATTTTTTGAGATCGATTTCGAAATTTGCCTGAAATTAGGTAATAGTCAGCGTTGGGCAATACCTTAATTAAGCGATTCATTCATCTTGTTTTAATTAAGCGATTCATTCATCTTGTTTTGAAGTATATGCTTTTCTGCCCACAAGAAAGGGACGGAGCTTACGTATACTTCCAATAAAAACGAGTGATTTAATGCCTGGGAAAAAAATTAACGGTTTTTGTATTGTATCCTCTATTCTAATAAAACCATCACTAGGTACATACGACAGCAATTACGACGGTTTAATAGTCGCCAAAAGAACCCTCTCTGTACAGTAAAATATAAGATATTGAACACTTATTTGTCAGCATTAAAATGATCGGCTAAATATTACGAACCCCGTCTGAAATCCATTACAACTTAAGGTGTTCCTTCCCGTCCGAGTAATCAAACATAGCTTTTCCTAACTTAACCTTTTTGCAAGCGTTGATTCTCCGTTCGCCTGTTGTTTAGATTTTTATGAAGACATTTAGCGATGGACCCCTCATTAGATCAGTTGTACTTTCCATATGGAACTCATATGCTGCTAAAAGCATCGGAAAAATGGTGACTAATATATATATCTTGCAAGACCAATATGTGGATTTTGTTATACGCACGTATAGTTTAAAGGTCTTAGGATCGTCGTGCATAATTATTTTAGGTTTTCTGAAGAGTACAGTGCAATCACCTTTCATAACCTCTCCCGGCATTGTGATACCGAGAAATATGTATATCATTAAATATAAGTTTAAATCTAACTTCTAAAAGCTCAGTACTTTTTATAGCAAATCCATCATATTCGCAAATAAATCATGAATTAATTGCATGACGTCGGAACGAAATTTGTCTTGAATGCTCCTTCAGACCTTTGATGGTTAATCTAATCGACTCATTGACACGCCCACAGTTCATTAGAACTTATCTGAACTGATGGATAAGTGATTAAAAATAAACAAAGTGAATAAAATGCTTGCCCTTGTGTTTGTACTTTCAAAAATTTATATTAAAATGTAGGAAATAATAAAACGAGTTTTGAAAAAAAATGTAACCATATAACAAGAAACAAAAAAAAAAAAAAAAAAAAAAATTATAACAAAAATAAAAAACAAGGATAAATGTAAAATTAATTTTAAATATTAAAAACCATTTCAATGCTTCTCTTTTGAGTTTCCTCAAAAAGGTTGGCTTGTCATTGTTGGTTTTACCTTTTTCCTGTTTTCGTCGTTTACGTTTATTGCAAATTTTTACGGCACAAACCGATAAAATGATCGCAACTATAAAAAACAGGATGCCCCCAACGACACCGGCTGTTATCGCTTTATGTTTGACACGTGCCGGTACCGGAAATTTAACTTCATCGCTGGATTCATAGGATTTTTCCGAATTGGCTAAAACGCGAAAATAATACGTACGACCACCAACTAAATTCTTAACTAAATATTGTGTTTCTTCCGGTCGTATTTGACCGCGATTCAGTGTCTTCCACTGTGCGTCGGTGCGATATTTAATAGTGTAAAATTTTACGATATGAGCTCGTTCCAACGGCGCTTGCCATGAGATAAGAAAACCATTCGACACTTCAGTTACGGTTAAATTACGTGGTGGACCTGGTTTCGGGCCTGCATATTAGGTACATGAAAAATGACACGAAAAAGAGAGAAAGAGAAAAAAAAAAACTAAAAGTTATTAAGGTTTAAATAAATTATTTTTCGTTTTTCTTTTTTTTTTTTAAATTTTTCTTTCTTCAATAAACTTATTAATGTTCATGCATTTGTAAATTACCTCATTGTCCTTGGAAATTATTTAAAAAATTATTAAACTATTTTTTTCACTTTCGCTTTCAAGAGGTTTTTTTTTTTGCTTTTTTTATAATATGTAAATATTTTATTTATTCAGATCTTGATGAGTGCTAGCGGTTAACTGAAAGTTTTCGAGCATTTTTCTTCACTCACAATCTTAACCAATAATTAAGTAAACGAACCTTATTTATGTGTTGTTCAAAATTAAAATGTGATTCGCTAGGATGGTCAAAAAAAGGATTGAAGAAAAAGAAAAACTGAACACGTGTGAATATTTGCCCCGTTATATGTATTCAAAATTATAATATTTTCGTTTTTTATGTCCTTGGGGTTTTATGCAATTCGAAATGTGGCCAGAGTGTGTGTCTGTGGAATACAGCGTCGGATCAATTCGTTAAAAAAAGATTGAAGAAGTGAACTCGTGTAAATATTTCCCGTTTTATATTTTCAAAATTCTTGCGTTTTTATGTAAATTCTTGGGCTTTTTTTGAGGTAGTTCAAGTTGTAGGGACACATTGCATTACACCCGCAGACGATTGAAATTTTTTGGACGGAAATTAATAAGCAGTGAATTTCATCTCTTCTGTCGGCTATGCCGCCCTATGGCTTGAATACAGACAACACGACGCAGACAGACAGACAGACAATTTGAAATTTATTCAGAAAATCATTCTGAATCGAAGTGGTGTAGAGCGTAAAACGGCGTTTTTTCGTCGTTTTAAACGGAAAGAAAAGCACTGTTATTAGATCTAAATAAAGAAATAGAAAATATGAAAAATGATTCCCGAAAATGGCGACACAGGAAGGCTAAAGTTCCTGCGCTTGCGTAAAGCAATGCTAAAAGCTGTATAGGTTACGATTTACCATTTGTCGTATGTGTCCCATGTGCTTAGGAGAACCTCTTGTTTTTCTCAAGGAACAGCTAAGAATAAATGATTGTGTTGCGAAGGACTACAGGACCTAGGTATGAGCAGCGTGTGGGGTCTGACTGCTAAGTAACTTTCTTCGGACAGTGTCGTGTAAGATGTAGTAGCATGTAAAACTATAAATAATGAGGTGTAGAAAGACTTCGAACACTCGCCATAGTGGGTTTACTGGCCATACACTGCTACTTCAAGTACAATGGGGTCTTTGGCTTATAGGAATTGTGTCTGTCACTGCGAGGCGACAGTTCACGTTTAAATAACTCGTTGTGACAGCGGACATTGTAAGATTAAGCCACGATGCAAGTGCTCAAGTTAAGACACCCTCGCATCGTCCGTCTCTTAGCCATGATAAAGGCGGTATTTAGTTTGTGACTCGGTTTTTATTCAAATATTTCTAAGGGGCAGGCGAGAAACCCCTATGAGCTAAATACTTTTAACTTTTTAAAAAGCATTAAAATTCGTTATAGTAGCGGCAAACATGGAATAAAAACGCAAGCAAAATATGGCAAAAACACGTCATTTTGTACTTATGTACGTGGAATGGACCTCCATAGGCGTAAGCATAATGCAAGTTAACGCAGAAACAAAAAACGAACGTAACGCACTATGACAAAAGACAAATTTACAGGTTCATAAACTATAAACTCAGACAGACACACAGGCAGACACATAAATACACAAACGCATATTGTGTAATTAAGGCAAAATAACAAAAAGAAATATAAAAAATAAGAAAAAATAAAAATTAAAATAAGAAAATTATAGCAAAAGATAAGCATTTTGTTTGAGACAACAGCATGACAAAGAAAGTAATCTGCATAATTGTAACATTCGTACATAGTCTGTATGTAATTGTATTCTCGATTTGTTAATGTAACCTTCCGTTAGACAAAACAAACATGTCAGAGATGAAGGAACATAAAAACAAGTTAAAAAGGAAATAAAACATTACTTAAGCGCATTAGGGACAACACCGGAAATAGTAGTAAAATATCAAAGGATGCAGGATTCCACAATAGACACACATAAGCACTTGCACGTACACTTATTTACTTGAATATTCGTATTTATGCACACATTTTTTCATAGCATGTGACGAACTAAAAAAAATATTTTTTTTCCTTTATTTTTTTTTTTTTTTTTGTGTGGTTGGTTATGCGGGGACAAGGTTACTTTGAGTAAAAGTGCTTACAATATAAGCACGAAGTTGAGGTCATATATGCTATATAGTGTGCGCTTGCATGCGTTGCGAGCATGATGATAATTGTAGTAAAATATAAAATATAAAGGATAACAATGTGAATGAATTTAAATCTAAATTTAATTGTTGTACTTTTTCTGTTTCCAAGTTTTCGAGTAAAGGAATGAATGAATGTATATGTGCTCGGATGTGTGCGCGCGCGTATGTGTGTGTGTGTGTGTGTGTGTGTGTGTGTATGTGTCAATGTTTTTATAACGCAAACAACAGCAATACTTAAGATTACTTAACATGAACCGATAATTCTTATATACTTTGTTACTGGTGTTGTTCGTGTTTCTTTGCATGACAATGACTGCTTTGCATGTCAAGGTAATATTTACAATTTAGAAAATTACGTACTCTACTCGAAAATGACCTTTGCAAACATAAAATTTACATTAGCAGACCTCATTTCGCTTCAACGTAGTTGTTATTATTTTGCTACTACTGTTGCTGCTGTTGTACGAAAGAGTTTTAATGATTTCTTTTCCATCTTATTCTCTTTTTTTTCTAATATGGATTGAAATTTCTTTTGGACATTTTAAAACCTAGAAAAACTCACGAAAATGTAACGAGGACATATTGGGTTTAAAGTACCGTTTGTAACCTTCAAAGACTTTGAAAAGCCCAAGCGTTGAAAAACTGAAGTGTATATATAACGCACTCCTTTGTCTCGTTTTAATCAATTGTCGTCTTCGTACTCTTACTAACATCAGCATTAAATCTTAAACCATGCCTATCTATTCGGATCCCAGCTGAAAGCCTTACGCAAACAGGGGAGTAAGCACCAGAATATAGGGCACATGATCTAATCCTTCAGGCTGACAGGTGAAATCTTTAAAATGGTGTGGGCAGGTCAGATAATTCTTCATGGATACCTATGACACGCTGACGATCAAAATGAACTAAGAAATGAAAAGAGATAGACAATGAGGACAGCTTAGAGGCCAATCGATAAATGCTATGCCTGAGCCACGACTGCATATACACCAGCACATTGGGATTTGAATCTGCAAAAGCAGAGTTGGTACAAGCGATCTTCATCTAGGCCACTGCTCATGCGGATTTAACAAAAAAAAAAAAAAAAAACAGTGGCGGAGGAACAAAGAACTATGAAAAACAGCAAACTGAAGTTGCTTCAAAAGTGTCCATTGAAACTTCAAAAGTTAGGAAGAAGCTATCTAGGGCGATGTCAGGGCGAATTGATGCTAGTCGGAGAGTCGAAATCAAGTGGAAAGCATTTCACATATAAAATTAAGGAACTTGTTGATGGATTATTCCTTTAATTGGGACGAAAGCCTTTGCATCTGTTGATCTGTTTGCAAAATTGAATTGCAGTTCATAACTTGAAGCAGTAAAGAAAGCTTGCAGTAAAATGAAAGATGTTAACTCCTTTGCCTATTAATAAACTAGAAAACTCAGCTGTGTACTGGACATCATCAAGCTAGGCTACGCAATGAACAGTAATACCTTTACTATGGCCTTAAATTGTGCTTCTTAATAAGCAATGATATTCTCTTGCGTGCGTATTTAGAACGAATGGAGATTTAAATAGTCGAAACGTGAAACACGTGAAAACACTCGACATTGAACAACCTCTTTAACTCGATGAAATTTCTATCTTCGAATCTTCTAAGGAGATTTTTTAAACATGTTCGACTGTTTGGCAATCAGCAGTGCAGAAGCGCCAATATAAGGGAGATCAAAACGCGAAAATGGTGCTCGTGAAATGAAGTAAATCATCCAATACAATATGCTTATCCGCGTTATACGAGGTGCTCGTACCTTCACTGCCAACAAGCAGAGTGTTTTGAAATCAATAAATAAGATATTTTTCGTATAACATACTAAGGGGCGGTCTGAACCATCACTAGTCATAAAACAAGACAATTCGTTATTTTTGTTAAAGTTGTTTTGATTTAGTATCACTTTTGTTATCCCGAAGGAAGAACCATAGGAAAACATTGTGATAGGGAGTTTTATAATACATGCGGGTTGTTGCCGGGAAATATGCCTTATGCCATGTAATATCTCTGTGTTGTCGCCAAGATTACGGCCATAAGAATGCAGGTCTTATCAGTTCCTCGACAATCAATAGAGAGCTTAGTTTGAATGAAGCAATGTCAAGCTATCGTGTATATACTCACTGAACTGTGTCGACTTGGTTTCAAAAGGTCTCTACGAAAACCATATGTCTTCAGTGACATGATGATCTTTACCTTGCGGCAAAATAGAAGAAAGTTATTAAGAACAAATGCCAAGAACTTACAACAAACAACAAATAAAATTTAAATAAAATTTAAAACTGTGAACAAGTAATGGATAGATAAAGTCGACTTTAGCCGAATTTTATTTTTAATGTTTTCTTAATTAAAGTTTATGCAAAAAAAAAAAAAAAAACAAAGAAAATGCAAACAAATACAACTCGAATGAGAGAAAATAATAATAATGTAGAAAAAATAATACCTTTTAGTTTTAATTTGGGCGGTGAGTAAACAATCGATCCATTCGAATCGGTATGAAAATAAATGTCAAAATAGGCTAAAAGGTCTGCAAATAAAAAATAGAGAGAAATTAAACGAAACAAAAACCATCAAAATAAAACGATTTACGGTATAAGAATAAACAAAAACAAAAAAAAAAAAAAAAAAAAAAATAGAAAAAGAACAGAAACCGAAATTCATTAACAAAATGGAAAATTTAGCTCAAATATTTACTTATCCCAAAGAGGGAAAAATTTCAATATAATGCAAAGAAATACTAAGAAGCGAGAAGAAACAAATAGGAAAGGATTTCGTTTTTTATTTTTTCATTTTTTTTTTTTTTTTTTTTTTGTATTAAGTGCCGGTGCAAAAATGGACTTTTGTGTATAATTGTTTGTGCAAGAGAATTAAAAGAAATGCAAGTATAGTAAGTAATTTTTAAAAGTGAAAATTATTCCTTTCATTCATGACAATCCGCAAAACTTTACTGTTTGAGTTGAATTCCATTAAAATTTGTTTTACTTTTTTTTTTTTATTTTTCTTTCTTTTTGTGATTATTTGCAAAAGTTTTGAGTGTTCTTATGATTTCAAAGTAATAAAGTCATAGACGTTTGTTTGCACATATATATATATATATATGCGTTTAAGAAAACGTTCCTGTAAATGTGTGTTTGCGCGCACATAATCCTAAACTTTCTGAGGATTTCACCTAACGTTGATTTACTATTTGCGCTGCGAAAAAATTTAATATTAACTGGAAGAGGGAGGGAGAGAGAAAAGCATAAATTTCATAAGCAACATTAAATAAAATAAATAGTGAATTAATTGCCGTCTTTAGGTACATTTCGTGAAAAGCGCGGGGAAGTAACAAACAATGTACGTATGTGTGAGTTAAAGAATAGCAATTTGATCTAAATTTTCTTTTAGAGATTGGTTCACTACATATACACGCACATATGTTGCGCATATGGACTTACATATGTAGTAAGGTTACATATGTTAGTTAGGGCTAGAATGCATAGATAAAATAAACAAACAGTCCATGAAAATGTTAGGAACCAGAGTCTTTCGGTGGAGTCTATAGGAAAGTGGTACTTTCATCAGCTTGTATAAAATAGCATAAGACACAACTCGGATGCGTTATCGCTCGAACCACAGTTTTGTACAAGGATTTTTTCGATTTCCGTTCTCCAATACTCTAAAGCAATGAATGTTTGTCCTGGAACTTTCGGAATGCTATAAAAGACTCCTGAGAGTATCATCACTGATTCGAGAGAAAGGAGATAAGATCGCAAATATTATTTACTTCTCGTTAAAACTAATGAATAAGCCAAAAAAGCCTTTGATGAATTAATTTTAATTAACTCTATCCATTCGTACCACAGTTATGAGAAAGAATTCGTAGTCGTCAAGATGGCAAAGCCATATCCCCTATACCATCAGCATTGACGAAAGCAGAAGAAAACCATGGCGCTAATGAACAGAATATTTTCCCATAACTGATTTCTATTGCTACAGGAGACTTGACGATTTAGTTCTCTCCAAGGGTTCGCAACATGTCTGAGCTCGGAACACTGACAGGGCATTGCAGCGATGGAAGCGTGATGAGTCCCGGAATCATAAATGAATGTTTCGGGATATTATTCTACTAAAATTTTCGTACCAGTGACATATTTTCTTCCACATATGGTACCGTTACAGTTTCCAACAATTTTTTATATACAAAACTCTCCGTAATGTTTTCTACGAGATGTATTGGACGAGATGTATGTCACGCCATGAAGGGAGTCCCATACCATAAGATTACCTCCATCTATTTTTCTATTCACATGTGCGTATATATTAAATGCGATATTCGGTTAAGGTAAGACTTCGCATCCGCTATGAAAAATTTAAGGTTTTCAAGTCAGATCGAGTAGAGTGCCGCATAAGACCGGATAACGTTCAGAATCCGAGTTTGTCAACTCTCCCTCATTGTATGGAACCAGTTTAAGCCTTGCCTTACTCGTTAATGAGTGGAAGTGAGAGTTAATAGCGTTTTTTTGAAGCAAATTAAAAATAAAAAAATTATACGACATACTATACCACATATCGGTGAAGGAATTGTGTTGTCAAAGACGACCTTTGCCTGGAATATCTGAAACTTGGTTTTAAATCTTATCGAGACAATAGCGATATAAATAGATCATAAAATGATTGGTGGCTTGATAGATAAGTAATGAAATTAAAGAAAGTGATAAATATGATATGAATGCGTAGGAAGTATTTTAACAATTTATTTTCGAGTGCATTCTTTTTGCGCTCGAAAATGATTAGATTCAACATTTCTTAGAACGCAGGTATAAATAAGCAGACATGTACTTGTATAGCGGAATTGTGTGTAATTCTAGGAAATTAGTTAACAATTCGCTTATTCATGATATATATGTACTTTTTGAATCTGATTGGATGAGTGTAAGTGAATAACCTCTTTTTGGTGTACAAGAAACGCCATAGTTTTGCTATGATACGTGACTTTTTTATTTTTTGACAAATTAAGACGAAGCAAAAAATGAAAATAAGAACCAGAACAGAAAAAAAAGAAGGAAAAAGGATTTAACACATGGTATAAAGTGGCCTTAAAGTGTGTAACTTATACGAGTATGATATATATGTACATATGTATGTATATGTCTAGATGACCTCAATGATTTATACGAATGACGTCCACTCTGCACAACGTAATCACAATAACTCAACAACAACAGCAGCAACAACAATAACGAGAATAGTATGTATATGTATACATACATATACATATAAATACATACATATATATATATATATATGTATATCCACACACCTATACGCAATATGTGAAAATTATCCTTGACACAATTTTACATGTGTTATACTCTGCTTTTGCCTCTTTCTTGTTTTTTTTTTTTTTGTTTTTTTTTGTCTTTGTTGGTATTTCTCACACTAGGCGATTTGGGTACGTTCGTTTGTGTGCATGTGTGGGGCTTTTTATTTGCTTGGATTAGTGTGCCAAGAGCCCAAGCTTATATAAAATGGAAATTTAAACCAACATTAAACAGTAAAATAAAAAATAAATAATAATACCTATGTGTGTGAGTTCACAACTTTATGGTGGAATTGAAATGTGAGAGGCCCACGTTATATGGGAAAGAGTAACCAATGTTTTTTAAATATATGTATATATGCATATCTACATATATATACACACATACACACATAGATACACACATAAATATATATATATATATATATATAAATAAATATATATATATATATATACATATATATATATGTAGATATAGACATGTACACACTCATAACCGCGGATATAGATAAACACGTATAGATATATGTTTATATGTAGCCCGGAAGATTGGTAGATGGGCATTTAGACAAATAAAAGGAATATTTAAACGTTTACGTTGTTATGCACAATTTAAATGTAGAAAAAGAAAGCAAAAATAAAAATCAAGTTAAAAAAAAATTATATATGAAATTTGAAGGAACCCATAAAAACAAATAAAAATTATACAATAAAAATTGTGTTGAAACGTAAGCGCCAGGAGAACACGAAATCCAGGATTGCATTACACAACACAGGTTCGAGAAAGTAATGTTTATTTGTTTATGTGTAGAAATCCTCTCTTATTATTAAGCATTGATTAAAACTTTACTCATATTCTAGTTTGTTTAGTTATAACTTAATTCGGCGAAACGTAACCGAGAATACATCTCATGTATACAAAGTATCGGGTAAGTAAAGAAAGATAGGAAAGTAACTCTGAAGGAGGAGAGCATTTTGTGTATATATACAACGAAAACATAGGCAAAGACAAAAAAGTCGAAAAATTGAAGAAAAAAAAAAAACATAATAGCTTAACGAAACAATTAACGGGATCAGAGGACATATATACTGGGGGAGATAAACTATTTTATCATTATTATTATTATTACTATTATTATTATCGTTATGTTACAAGTGTTATATTAAGTGTAATAAAACACACATATATATATATATATATATATATATATATAGATATATATAGAGAGATATATATATGCACATACACTTTCTTAGTTTTTTCTAATAGGATTTTAATTGAAATTTTTGAAAAAAGACAGAAAAAAACACATTTATTGTTATTGAAAAAAGGAAAAAAAAAAAAAAACAATTCATTGTTCATTCATTAAGTATTTACATTGTAGTAGTAGAGCAAGCATACTTGCAGTTAAAGCTCATGCACTCTTTAAAGAAACCAAAGAAAGGGTACTTGATGGTTAGCTTAATAGTATTTTTGGGGAGAACATTAGTGGGTTACAATAAAGAAAGTTGTGCTGACATACACTCTTTTTATTCAAACGAAAATTTGAAAAAACAAAAATTAATAAAGTAA
The DNA here is from genome assembly GCF_014805625.2 of Glossina fuscipes. Taxonomy (NCBI): domain Eukaryota; kingdom Metazoa; phylum Arthropoda; class Insecta; order Diptera; family Glossinidae; genus Glossina; species Glossina fuscipes. Next base: position 4,631,177 of record NW_023998421.1, on the reverse strand, counting down.
ATTCTTCTGCAACTACTCCCGATTTCATTGGTTTAAAGCTTAAACCAAAAAAAAAAAAAAAAAAAAAAAAAAAAATTCAGTTTTTTTCGTTTAAATAAATTTCAAATGAAATTTCTCTTTAAATTTCTTTTTTTCGTTTTTTTAATTTTATTTTTTTTTTGTTTTTGTTTCATTAAACTTTTACTCCGATAATCTTGCTATTGTCATTTTTCTCTTACCAGCTTCGTCTGGCATTAGTTGAAATACATGATCTGGTGGTTGTGTTGCAGCCTTGACATTACGTGGCGCTGCCGGGGCATCTTCTATTGAATTTGAATTTTTTGTTTTTTTCAAGGCAATTTTTTTCAAAATTCAAATTTCAATTTGTATTTGGCATTTGATCGTTCAAAAGTTGCATTTTTTTTTTTTTTTTTTTTTTTGCAGAGTTATGACGTGAATGTTAGAGTTAGGAAAGCAAGTAAGAGATGGAAAAGGAACGTAAAAGAACAAGAGAAACAAATAGAAGAAAAAAAATATAGAAAAGAACATTATTTTATTGATGTTAGGAACGCAACCGATTTTAAATTTCTTTATTAAGTACTTCGGTGAAGATGTGGGGTTAAATGATTAAAAGAGAAAAAAAAAAAAACGACATCTACAAGTTGGAAAGATCGCCTAAGATTACCAACATTTTCCTGTATAGTCATAGGCCTTAAGTAACCTTAAATGAGTCGTAATTGCTGAATTAAATGTTGAATACATTGCATGAAAGTAACAAGAACGATGACGATTAAACTAATCACGCTTTGTTCTGTGCAAGGCCTAGTTATATAACTCGATAATTTTATAGGTAAAAAATATAAAATGTTTTAATGTCATAGGAGAGCTATCTGAACGACGCACACTTTGTCAAAAGTGAGTTGCAATAATGCTATCATAGTAAAGATATTATGACAAGATGTTACGACATCGGCGCAATTTTATTCTCTGGTAGATCAACAAACAACGAGAAAAATGAAAATAGTGGAGCAGCTGATGACGAAAAGTTCACCATTAATTTGGTGTCGTTGGCTTTGCATAAACTGTATGTCGAATGGGGAAAAGAAGGTTTCAGTGTACGCCACTTATGGCGACGCAACATAGATTCTGCAAAAAACGAAAAATTGGAGCCTGCATGTTACGAATTGTCAGAAAATTGGGAAAAGAATGAAGCTGAATGCATGTTAAGTGAAATCCGCTCGGGCACGACATACGTTGACAAGAGTAAGATTGGCGACAATCAATATATGGGAATTTGTTGAATTTGGACGTTTTAAGAAAGAAGGAAGACGTAAAGCGGCAGCTGCGTCTTGTGATTATTTGTTCGGAACAAATTTTCAAATTAATTAATTATTTTAATATTTCTAACCAGATTAACACTAATGATAATGACAGCTTCGTACTGTATAGTGGCGCTTTCTTAAATTAGAAGCAAGCCATGTGACCAAGATTTGTCGCAATTTATTGACTTGTCAGTAAAAGTTGCTTGGGAAAATCTTTTTAAGTATGTCTTTCAAAATCATTAGATAAATTTTAGATATCCTAAACCAATGTTGATCCTTAAGCAGTTATGGCGATCAAATTCAACTTTATACACATAAAAAAAATTATAGTCACAGTCTGCAAATTGAAAGACCCAAACTATATCGCCGAAATTTCTTTGCTCGCGAACTCTAAATTGAATTTAAGTGACCAGTCAGTGCTTTCTTTTAATAGTCGATCTACTCATCAATTTGACGGGTTAGTGATTTCAAGCTCAAAAATTCCCTCAGAAGCAAGCAGATATCGTCAGATGTTGTATACTAATTTTTAATGATTTAATGCAGCAAATACATATGTATACTATTTTTTTTTTTTTTATGGTGTCTTCAAACTCGCGGAAATAAAGATAGGAAGTTCAAAGTTGGAAAAGTCATTTCTTGATCGATTAGAAATGTGTGGTTGAAGAATGAGTGTGAGTTTTTTACGTACACGCCCTGAATGTAGGAAAAACTAGCACAACCTCGAAAAACAACCACAATTTTTTTGAAATTTTCGTCTGTACACTTCGATCCCGTAAACATATATCAAACTCAAATTGAAATGTTCGCCCGAATCACCCGCATGTTCGGCGCAAAAATAGTATTGACCGCTAGATAGGTACATGTATGAGTATTTTTGATGCATTTGCAGAATATTGCTTAAAAGGTCGACTAACTTAATCTGGGAATCGGTAAGCCTGACATGAAGCGCATCGACGTTTTAAAGTCGAAAGAAAATCGTAAAGCCAGCCATGTCTGCTCTATCCAAATTTTCTACGTTGTTTAGCTAGACATCAAGCAAGCTTTGTATAACTTTTTCGGTCAAGCTTATTTCAAAAAAGAGGATCATAAGGTCAATTTCGCCTTTGTGATATCCAAATTTTTTAAGTTAGTTTTAGTCTTTGGTAGATAAAAATGTCTAGTTCCTCATTAAACCCGATCGAGTAATAATACTAATAAATTGATAATGTGACCAATACTTGCAGGAGGAGGTAATTTTTACGATTTTTCAACGTCATCGTCTAAACTGCATACGAAAACAGTGCAAGACCGTGAAAAAGAGCGCAATAAAAAGGGACGTACTACCGTTTTTTCTTTATTAAAAATATGATCCACACTCACTCGGCTACCGGGATATTAGTAATTACTTATATGTATTTCTTAGAGCATTTAACGTATCAAAAACGTAATGTCAGTGAGATCTTAACCAATTGTGTGTCTTTCCAACCGTACTTGATTGCTATTATTATAACTATTGTTTTTATTATTTATTTTATTGTTATTATTTATGTAACTCTTTTCTACCCCAAATCCTCAACGATAAATTATAATTATTCATAAATGATATGGTGCATAAAATTGATTGCTTACATTTTATGTTAATTTAAAAAGAGAAATAAAAAAAATTACTAGTGATCGAAACGAAAAAAAAAAAAAAAAAACAAAACGTAAAATAGAATATTATTGTAAAAGCAAATTAACATAATAATAAACAGAAGAAGAGAGAAAGAAAAATGTGTGGAGCACATTAACTTACCTAATGTCCGTACAGTCATGATTTTACTCATCATGCCGTCTCCCAGCACATTGCGACCCACTACCTGAAATTCATAGGTAGTGCCCGATGCTAAGCCATTAATCGTTACTTGTGTGCTACCCGATGGTGTTACAGATATCGTTTGCCAATCGTTAACACCGGCCTCACGATACCATATAGTATAATCTTGTTTATAATCGGAGCCACCACTATAGCCTGGCATCCATTGTAAAGTAATCGATGATTCAGTGGCCTTGCCAGTAATATTGTACGGGGCATGCGGCTGTGTACCCTCAATAACTAATTGAGCTTGTGACATTAAGGTGGCCACTTCATTGGAGACAACACATTGATAATAACCAAAATCTTCGCGTCGTAAATTTTCGATGGTTATATTACCGCCTGAGATTTTAACGCGACTACGTTGTGTATCCGATAATTGGCCGCCATCTTGTCGCTGCCATTTAATGATAGGTTTTTGTGTACCTTCTGCCTCGACCGCGTCACAGTGCATTTCCACACTGTCACCCACTTTGCGCTGATACAGCGATTCTGGTTCGATAGTGAATGTAGGAGGTTTACGCACTAAAACTTCCATGGGTCCAGATGATCCCTGAGTACCAAGAGCATTGTACGGTGTACAGGTATAACGACCCTGATGATCTTCATTAACCCGGGTAAAGAGTAATGAGCCGTTCGCCATTACAACGATATCCTTCATTTGATAGGGCTCTAGTAAACGTTTGTCCTTGGTCCATGTGACATATTGCAATTGTGGATTTGATTTTATATAACACTGAACAACGCCAGCCAAACGAAACGGTAGATATTGCACAGTTGGCGTGAAGGTCACTTTGGCAGCATCTGCAAAAGTAATGAATGAAAACAAAAAAATTCCTTTTCTTAACTGAAAAATTATCTATCTTTCGAATAAGGAAAAAAGGTAAAATAAATGTTTGAAAATGAAATACAAGAATCAATATAAAGCGAATTTGCTATTTGGTATCGGCCATGAGTCAATTTCATTTTATTTTATAATTATTAAGAGTAAGTTCGGATGGGCAATGTTTACTTACACTCTACATTTAAATAAGCCGATGCACTTTGTGGATCGCCGATGCCATTTGTTACTTCGCATAAATACTGACCAGAATCATCGGCACTAATCGGATTTATAATTAGGGAACCATCCTTGCGTATCGTAATGCGCGTCTCCAACGAGGCTACCTCACGTACCGGTGAGCCTTCACGAAACCATCTGACAGTGACATTACCAGGCATCGCTTTAGCTTCACATGAAAATATCACCTTTTCGCCTTCTAATTTAGTTTGATTTGTGGGCGGCACCTGTAAGCAATTAAAATACGAAATAGTAAAGAAATTTTAAAAAATTTTCTCAAAAAAAAATCTCTATCAACAAAGCATTAAGCTTTAAAGAAAATTATCAGAAAGAAAAGAAAGATGATTTTAATGAAAGGTTAAGGAAAGATAGGGTTTAGTTTTCTGCATTTTGAATTTTTATGTGTTTATCCTTTAAAATATGCAAGAACTTTTGTTAGAAGCTATTATATAGTTGTAATTTTCCCAAGTATATGTGCTTTCATGTGGAAGGATGTACAAGTTTTAATAACAAATATCGTATCCACACATATATATATGTATATATATATATGTATATATATATATATATATATATAATATGTATAATGGTCTATATCAGATTGTTTGTTATTTAAATATATTTTTTTAGTTCATGTTTGGAGCCTAAAGGCAGGCAATAAAAATGTACATTTAAAATTTCGTAAGTATATACAAAAGGGTATATACATTGACAGCGTTCGTTGTGTATGCGTGTTTGTGTGTGAGTGTGTGTGCATATAATGTCATAGTTACAAAATTTGTTTTATTTTAATTTCATGTAAGCCATACATACACAACAACAATTGCTGTATGCTTAGTGCCATAGTGTGTAACCAAAGGAAAAACGTTCGTAAAAACGTTAAGCTTTTCAAAAAAAAACTTTTAATTGTTTTCAAAAATCCACTAGAAAAGTGATAAGAAAAGCCAACATCAAAGATTTTTATCTGATTTGGAATACTTTCTAGCGTGTGTCGGATTAAGCCTAGCTAAGGCTAAGTGAAAGTTGCATAATGACGCCACATTTGCATCAGACATTCGAAGAAGCTTATGGTAGTAAAAGCGGACTTGAACTTGCCCGGCGAGAATTATTTAGTCTGATGTAAAGTTAGTAACGTTTGGAATGATTGGCTATTTTTTTGAAAGACTCCTTAGGAGATTATGCAAATGGACTTTAAAAGCAAGAAATAGTTTCAACAGGTTTCGACCTTGGGACAAAAGCTGTCGGTTACACAAGAATGCGCGAACAGATGTCACATGTACAGAGGAACAGAGAGATTCGGACGAATGAGCATTTTGTGATGTCGCACGGGAAAAATTTTGGTATTAGTTAGGGGAAAAAAGCTATGACAAAGGATGAACGCATCTTAGAGCCCCTAATGACCTAAATGTCCATGCGTTGAGATGTTTTGAGCAGACGTTACTTAAGATAAGAATATTTAAATATTTCTGTTCTTTCTTTACAACGGATACAAACTGGCAAACAAAGATTGTTCTTAGATGAAGTAAGTGCTGCACCATTCTTGAAATTTTAAATACAGGCTCTTGGTATATTAGTTTTGATTACAATTTTTCCTCTAATAAAAATTTGCCATAACTATGCTAAACACTTAAGGGGTACTATGACTGAAGTGTTGCTTGAAAAATAAATTTTAGGTTCGGTTATTTCTGCGTGCGGCTCTCTCGATTTGATGCCAATATATTTTATTTTATTTTATCGAAAAAATTGAACGAGAAAAGCTTTGATGGAAAAGATTCGATTAGTAAATTTTAAATATGCAACGAAATCTTTATATAAAAATTTACATAAGAGAATTATCATATTTTACTGAGCTATTTTTTTAAGTGCCTTTATATGTGTATGCAATTAGACTTGCAAGGTAATCAACATTTTGTGCAGGGTTGTAATTTTTAAATGTTTGGGTATATTTTTTGTAATTAAATAAATTTTCATCAAATTTTGTTCAAAAACGATAAAGAAAGTTATGTTACCCCAACAGGGCATATAAATGGTAATTTGTTCGTTAATTCAATGACAGTATAAACGAACACATAGACTTGTAATAAAAAAAGCACTTGACATGCAATTTATGCAAAAGTGTACACATAGCTAAGCATAGTGAACGAGGGTACCAAGCCAATAATCATACACTAGCGGATTACTAAATAATTTCAACTTTTTTTTTTTTCTTTTTTTTAGTGAATCTATATAGATAGTCGGTGCACTTGCTGTAGTTGAAAAAGAAAATGTAATTATGTATAAATCCGACCTATGCATAGGCACATATTTAAACACATAAGTGTAATAATTAGTTGTAAAGATTCGATAACGGGTAGAAAAAATGGCAATGAAAATATTCGGGAGCTGAATTTTGAGTAATCTGCACTGTTCGCTGGTTAGAGACTTATCTTCCTCCTTTTTTTTTTTTTAGGTATATGCGGTGAACATGATCTTTATTGCATATTTTTAAAATTTTGGAGCAAACCATTCCGAAACAAATTCTTATAATCAGAAAAAAAAAAAAAAAAAAGAGAAAACACTGTGCGTTGTCGACCGCAAAAAGCATTGATTGGAAGATGTAAAATCTGGCCAATAAAATTGAAAAATAATAATTTCCATGCAAGAGACTTTAAAGAGTCTTTTAGAAGCTATTCTCCTCGTTTTTCACCCAACGCGAATAATGGGTTTGCATTTTAAAGTAAGTTTTTTCAAACGTTTTGATGAAATGCATAGACCGCTTTCTACGTTTGCTCCAATATAATTAATTTTATCATCAGCGTCCAGTAAACAGGACCAAGTTGTATGGGCTGATACCCTAAAATTTTGTAATTGCTTGCAATTTCAGGCATAAAAGTATGTGTGTGACATGTTCTTGTTAATAGAAAATTAGCTGCATCATGTTTCGAAACTCTTCGTCAAGACGCACACATAGACACACACACACACACACATGTACATATTAATTTATTTCTATATATCGCATATTAAGTTCATCTACAGTGAACAAAAAAAAAAAAAAAAAAAAGAAAAAGAAAGAGAGTAATCTCCATTATTAATTGTCACACCTAGTATGAAAAGCTGCGTTGAACGTATTTGTTGTTTGAATTTCATTAAATTGACGTGTGCCAACATTATTAATTTGACACTTGTGCCTGTGCCACAATAATGATATAATATTATGATTTATGTAGATGTAGATGCGTGTGCTTGCGCTCTGGCTCTTGTATTTTTTATCTGCTTTGTGTTTATTGAAGTAGATGTCTCTATGCGTGTATATGTGCATATTTTCGTTATATTTCTTGGCACCAGAGATATTAAATTGCCTACATAAAGAGCCGGATGGATGGATGAACGTGTACATGCATACATGTGTTCGTTTGTTAAGATGTCATTAAAGTGTATTTACAGATGCAATTTCATATAACAATTACAGCAAAATAACAGCAACGGCAACACCAACACCAATGCCAACATCAACATCAACAGCAACAATAACAATAACAATGAAGCGATCTACTTTTGTATTTCAATTTTTGAATACTTTATTCAGTGATTGGAGGGTATAAGGTGTACGGGGTACTGGGATTAAGTTCGGCTGGATGGTTGCTTGGTTGACTGGCTGATTGCATGAGTGACATGACATTTTCCCAAAAAGCAAATCCTGTACTCGACAAGCTGTCATTCAAATGTCAAATAATAAATGACTGCTTTCATATATATATATATATATATATATATACATGCACGCGTGTATTTGTACGTTCTATATATATGTATACATAAATGCATATATCCGGTTATATAAACGTGCATGTGTAAGCATGTAAATGGCCGTATATTCGATACTTCCATGCAAGGATTATTATTATAAGAAGTCTCTTGTAACTGTATAAGCTTTTGCTCTTGGAAACTTTTCTTTCTTCTTTTCTTTTTTTCTTTTTTGCTGTTCGTTTGTTTTGTAACGAAATTTTCATTGATTTTGTTTTTAGCGTTTTATTCCCCTTTCGTGCATATGTACGTAGTTTTCCCTTTAACAACACTATCGCGGGAAAAGTTAATTCATAAAATTGTGTAATTGTGAGCACAAGTTGTGTATTTGTGTAACGAATTTCGATTTTCTTGTCCCGTTTTTCTTTTGTGTTTTTTTTTTCTTTTCTTGGTACGCACAATATGTAATATTATGATACGTGCAATTTCTTCTTCTTTAACGACATATAATCTCCGTAAACGTCAGAAAAAACATACAGTTTCCGTCAGAGTGCTCTCAATTACATTTACTGCACTAAATGCAAAAGTTCAATCAGAGCCGACGTTCACCCATTTCGAAGAGATTATGCATAGAATGGTATTTAAAATTACGCTGCCAAGAATTTTTATAGGGCTGTACGTTATTGATGAACATGCTGTCATATCTATACAATTGTCCACAAGGATTAGTGTATTGAAAAGTACTTGTCAAAAATTTCGTGTTTGAAGAGCAAGGATTAATATCTGGCTACTGCCTTTTGGTATCTATCTGCTCTTGCGTTTCGCATTTGTATTAAGAACAAAAGTAATATAAAGAAGCTTTACGGGAGAATTTTATATGTACAACGTATGTGAATTTGCTTATTATCCGTAACGAAAGCTAAAGAATTACGATTAAGAATAAAGTTCTTCATCCTTTTACATAATTTCACCTCATTACTGAAAATATGTTCACTTTAAGGAGACTCTTTGCAGCCGCTGCATACGCTTATTGAAGTTTTTAGCGCCAAGAAATCTAGCCCAATTTCCCTACAGCCTTGCCCAGACGAGGTAACGAGGTAACTTTCCACAATAACAGTTCGCAGTAATAGTGTGATATAATTTATCCCGATGGATAAATTTAATATTCGGAGAAAAAAAAATAGATGAGAGACACAAACCTACATACAATATATTCTCTCACTGTCAACGAAAATAATATAAGAAAACTTTTTTCAAAGTACGCATTACCCTTAACTATCGCAATAGTCGTAATCTGAGCAACATAACTGGGACATAAGGCATTCTTTTCTGCGTGGCTTGTAAGACTTAACAAACCTATTTTGCAATAAAACTGATACCGGAGCGTCTTTGAATGGCCACTTTTCAGGAATACCAATCAATACCTAATTATTACCGGCTGATCACAATGCCAAAATATGCTTTATCAGTTTTTGGGAGGCGTGGCGAAGAACTTTAAATCGATAGAATTGTTCTGGGTTTTAAGATTCTGACAAAAGGGTTTCACGCCTCGGAATCAGGGGGACTTATAATGAATTCTTCCTTTTGGTTAAAACATCCAAGTCTATGGAAAGCAAAGTAAAGTTTTCTCGGCCACCGTAACATTTTAGCACGTGAGATCAAGTGATATCGATTGCCGGGATTCGCCTAACATTGCTCATGTCCAGAAGAGACAAAAATTGCGACTCAAAACACATAGCAGATGTCCAGTGCAAATAAATCAATCAAAAATTCCAATTACATCTGATATGCAATTTCCACTGCCAGAAGGGGTATAACTTTTAAAAGCAAGGCAGAGATCATGTATTCTCATCCTTGCGATCACGGCCTAGACCACTGAAAAGTATTTAGAAAACGTAATAGAAGGGCAATAATTTCATCTAAAAATAGCAAACAAAAGCAAATCTTGAATTTTATTAATTATTCAAGTGGAAGTAAAATTTATATAAAGCAATGCATTAACGAATATTCTCTCTTTCGTATTGCCTTCGCTCGATGCAAAACTCTTCGCAACAAACCCCGAACAGTTTTTAACTTTTGCAATGCTTGACACAACCGGTACATGCGCCGGTGGTAATTGGCAGCCCTTCACACAAGGACCGGTTAGTTAAATAATAAATGATAAATGATCTCATGATGACCGCAAGCCTTTCATTTTCGTCTCTTCAGATTTGCTAATTATTTCCCATTCGGGGCCGATATACATTGCAGTTTACCTGCTTAACCTTGGAAAGTACATGGTTGCAGAAGGAAGAACAGAAATCTAAACTATGGAACGAACTTGAAAATGGGCGTGATCACCTTTTTATATTTTCGCTTTGAAGCGGGACGATTTTAATCCAGTCTTTCACTTCTTTCGCTGAAAGTAGAAGAAGGAAGAATAAAAATGGGGAACAAACGAGAAAAAAGGAGCTCAACTCTAAAAAGGGAGTTACACTGTCACTGCGGAAATATGAGAAGAAGTTGTTTGTAGTCACACAGTACGAAAAATTCGTTTAGTGTCTTTAATAAAACAAAGATTGTTTGCTTCAACTATTGTTTCTCTGACTTCCCGAACAAACCCAAACGGTGACGATGTCATAACCTTAAACGGCAAAATAAAATTTTCCTTTTGCCTCTGTCTGCGCAATGTTAAGGGATTCTGGCAAATATTTGAGTCAAGTACACAACTCACGAAGAAAATGTCTGGTTATCTTAGTTATTGTACGTTGATGATGGTGTTAAAAATGGGTGCAATCCTTTACGAGTTGACACTTAGGGGTTAGTTATACGTTTTGCTGTATTTTAGTGTGTTACGAAACATCTACAAGCTGCCGGTTATCGCAGTCTTTTTTTTTTGTTTTTCTTTTTTTGCATTTGTTCTTTTCTCGACAAATTTATGAATAATTGAATAATTCACATAAATTTATTTTTTAAATGCGAAAAAGTTACTCTACAAAAAAAAGTATTTTTCTCTTTTCTGCTAAAAGGTTTTCATGCCCCAAATACTTCCTCTTGAAGCCCACCAATATTTATACGAAAAGACTGTTTACTGAAAAAATTTTCTTGATCTTTCGTGTAATTCATAAAAAAAAAAAAAAAAAAAAAAATGCAATTTTCTTTTTATTTTCATAGATAAGTTTTTCTTCGTAAACAACTATGAAGACGAAAAAAAAAAGTTTCTTAACAAGTTTTGTTTTATTTTTATTTCATCTTTCTGTGTAAATTCGCTGAGGAAGCATCAGAAGAGAAAATTTGTTAAAATGCTTTTCATTGTTTTTACTCAAAAGATAAGAGAGTTCTTAAGTTATCCTCAAACTAATAATGACGAAGTGTGAAAGTAAGATTTTGAACGGACGAAATGTGAAAATTTGTAAATTGAGAAGAGACAGAGCGAAAAAAATCAATGTACTAAAGAAACAATGAAGCAACTTTTCTTTAGCATTTCTTTCCCTAGGTCAGTCACAAGTTTCTCATACGATCTTTTGCCCGTAGAATCAAGTTATTTGTTAGAGAAGTGCCATTAAGCTTTAAAATGGGAAAAATTCATTTTAATCAAGTTTTTCGTTACAACTTTCTGTATTAAAATTTTAAAAGAAAAAAAAAAAAAAAAAAAAAAAATATATATATATATATATATATATATATATATATATATATATATGAAGTGGATATTAACACACCGCAATGTCTTCCAACATTTTATCTCTCCAAAGATTGAATGAAAATTTTTTCATATCAATTGTGGGATCGATAGAACTCTTGTAAAATTTTTCGATTCTCCCCCGCTCTCTTCAGTTTCGAAGGAGCCTTATGATGACGTCTTTCAAGAAATTTTTTAAACAAATTTCCCTTCAAAATATCGTATTTAAAAGAGGTTTTTTTGTACATTTCAAACAAAGTCGAGCACATCTACTCGGCTTGGACTGATTCAGGTTCCATTAAACTGCAGTAACGTAATACGGATTTGTGCGTGATATATGATAACAAAATTTATTTCATTGTTTTAATATTTTCGTACTCCACTCCACCTGTGGAACAGTGGTATATTAAGTTTGTGCGGATGTATGCAACACCCAGAAGGGCTTGAGATGGACTTAACCTTTAATATACCGGTCGATTTAGAACCACCTTGTGAATCTATCTAAGCTTGTCTGCCCGTTCGTCCGTTTGTCTGTTCATGTCATTTTCTTGTATTCGATATGCAGAGCCCAATTTTCGGTGAAATTTGGTATGCGGACAAGTTTTGAACTAGGAGAGAACGCTATTGAAAACAATTGAGATCGCATCGTCCAATAGAAAGCCTCATTTTAAACAGTCGTTATACGAATAGCTATACTAAATGAAGTGATGTAAAATATTCAATCGTTGTCCGCTACAGTGTTTCCCTTGTTATATATATTTACCCTTTCATTTGTATACATAAATATGAACACAGTTTTGTGTGTGCCATTTTATTTATTTAATCTATTAGGATAAGATAACAATATTTACTAAGTGAAGGTAAGAAGGTTAAACGAAGTAATGTTAGGTTATTGGTGAGAGATACAATAACAATATAATAACGAAAACAAAATAATTAACATAAAGGAGTTGGAGCAACCGCAAGTAATCTTAAGGAGTGAGAGTGTGTGCGGATTTAAAAAAAGAGAAGAGAATGATGAGATGATAAGCGCAAATTCGTCCCAGTGCCAAATATCTAGCTAATCTAGCTAATATTGTAAAATAAGAAGGTGTAAAGTGTCGTGAGTCTCTTTTCAAGGAGTCGTAATTTTCAATAACCTTTACCTCAGATGACGCGTTTGCAATGTGTCCGTGGCGCGAGATCTAAGAGAGCTAATGCGGACAGGTCTCTTAAAGAGATAGACGGAACGTAGGTCTTAGGTCCCTCTCGCTGAATAATACTGTGAAAATTGAAACGAAGCCGGGCTGTGATGAAGTTAAAGAACCAAAACCTAGAATATTAATGCATACGTGGTTTGATTCCTTCTATTTATTTAGTTAAATAGATTTTCGATATTATTATTAATATTATCGTTATTGCTATCTTCTTCTTTTTTAAAAATGAAAGCTATCTTATAACTATATACACAGGCTTACATAATTCGAAGCACACGTATATAAAATCTTCAAATTTTGTTACCGATTTCTTTATTCAAAGCAATTAATAAATCGTCTTGCTATTCTTCTGGTCTATAGTATTACGGCGCATTGCATTTATCTGTAGATTTTCCAGATTTAGGTTCAGCTCCTCTACTTCTTTTTATAGGATGTCGGGTGCAAATCTTGTAAAACATATGCTTATTGTTTGTGTTGTATTATCGACGGTATATATTTATTTATTGTTTCTGTGTATATTTCAATGATGTTTTCACCTAGACATGGATGTGCAGCTGTATGGCTGCATCTATAAGATGCGCAATGCCTTCCTTTTCGTTAACTATTGTTGCTATATCTGGTCTATTATTGACTGTACATTCTTCAGTCGTGATGGCTCCATCCAATTTCATTATAAAGATTTCACTTTTCATTACGTTTTCGTATTTATGATCGCGAATGCCTATTTTAACGTTGGATAATCAATTTTAATCGACAATACAAATATCTAGTGCATGAGAAAGGAGTTGACGTCCGTTAGCGTTCACGCATTTTCAACGCACTTTTTCTTTAGTGATTGACGTAGTTGCGTCACTTGGCGTTGATTTTGTTATTGCTAATCTTTTGTCTCGATAGCGTAGCGTGCGTGATAATAAATCACACTGCTGAATGGAAGTCGTAAGAATATTTAACTTTAGGGACGACGTTAATGATGCTCATAGCTTGCACGATGGTCCTCACGTTTCCACTATTATCGCGTCTACTTTTTATCATCTGTCACGATTTAGAAGCGTTTCTTTTTCGAATTAAGCGAGAAAAATACCGCTTACCTCGTTGTGCAGTTTTGGCGCAGAGCTCAGGTCATCATCTCAGGTAGAGAGATCGTTAGCCCATTTTTAAGTAGTTTTACCTTGAGTTTCGCTTGCACCCATGATAACATTAAGTATCTAAGTATAACTAAGAATGAAACCGGAGAAGGCCCTCATGTAACATGTAGCGGACATACATCTTTCGTTTTACAGCTCAGACATCTGGGAACAGTAAACGCGCGAAAACACTCCAAGACATATCGGAACTCGAAAATACTTTTTCTAACAATGAAGCGGTTTTGTTTTGTGCCAAATATAACGGGTTTGACGAATATAGTTTTGTTTTGCGAGAGAAGAACACTTTTGCTCCATATCCTAACTGGATATGAACGGTGGACTTATTTTGGGAATCTTAGACTCAAAAATGTTCAGGTGTACGACCCGCGTCGACTACGTCGCTGTACTGAACCGCTTTGGCAGGAATTCGATGTTTCGCGTTTGACGGGACCAAAGGAATTTGCTCTATTGTTAGCTTTTAACGTCTAATGGTACCATGGCTACCAACAACAGCTAATCGATTGGTATTTAATACAAAATCACAAAAGTATGACAAGAATATAGAGTCATAAGCTTTTAGAGCCACTCTACTGCACAACACATTTCTACACTACGGCTGTAAATTAATTGTATTTTCTTGAGAATAGTGACTAAGTGAATAACTTGGGTTGGAAACCGTTCGAACACTCGGTCAGTGAATTGGAAAAAGGAAAAAAGAAAAGCTGCACCCGAAAGTAAAGGCAAACCTTAAGTTTTAACAATTTAAACTATAGTTTTTGTTGTTGAGAAAAACATGTCATACGAATATTTTCGAATATTTTTGCACAGCCATAGGGTTTTTTAATTTAAATCGGCTTAAAAACAAAATTGATTCGGCTTAAGAGAAAGAATTTGCCGCAAAAATTTATTTTACATCGATTTAATGACTGCGTGAATAATCATTTATTTTAGTTAGTAGTTTATCTAAAGTAACGTTATTCGTTATTTCGTTTTCCGTTCAATGTATTCTTTGTTTTTGTATTTTATTTCTACTTACATTGTATTTGTGTAGATTTGCTTTTTGTTTGATTGGGTTTGTTTTTCCAAGTTTATTGACACAGAAAATGTGCATATTTTGGTTTACGGAGGCTATGATTGGTATGTTAGTTGGTTGAATATGTATATATATTTATATTACGTTCCATTACATAACAGAGAGTGTTAAACAAACCAATATTATTGCCTTTACTGTAACATGCATGTATGTGATACATTGAATTCCATTTCAAGCAAAGCAGAATGCTTTGCATGTACATATATACATATATACATACACACACACACACACACACACACACACACACACACACACACACACATACATACACACACAGATGAACATACACCCACATATAGACGATTGCTTATATACAAGCAAGCATACGTGCATATATGGAATTGTAAAGTGATGTAATACAATTTTCTTTCTTTCTTTTTGGTTTTTTTTTTTTTTTTTTTTTTTTTTGGTGATATGTGTGTTTTGTATTGTATTGTATTGAATGTTAAATAAACGAATAAATGCAATGGCATTGTTAAGAGTTGCTCTGCTTTGTGCATGCTTGTTGTCATATACAATGTTCTCGTAATATATTTTCGGCGAAGCGCGTTGCGTAGCTATGCTGATGACGATGCAAATGCTGCTTTTACTGCAGCAGCTACTGCGATAATGTTTAATGTGTATGCATGGATGTATGCATGGTTGTATGCATTTATAACTCAGGACCTACATTATGTTGTCATAATGGTGCTGTTGTGTACTTATAGTTTTACATATGTATTCAAACACATATATATAATTATAGATATATATATATATATATATATATATATATATATATGTATGCATATATTTATAGATATGTATATATATATATATAGTATGTTTATGCATACATTTTAGCTGTGGTTATATTGGTGTTTTGTTGGCTTTTGTGGGTCTGTGTTGGCGTGAAACTTTTGCATATATATGCGTACGCTCTATGTGTACGTATTGAAAAAAAAAAAGAAAAGAAAATAGGAGCAGCATTGCGGTGGTCAAACATGCTTTAAAATATACATATATATATATATATATATATATATCCATATGCATATGTACACATACAAACACACACGCATATATATATATATATATAAATATATATGTATTTACATACATACATACATGTATAGAATGAGATACAAAATGCCAACGATTCAACCGAAAATAAAACAGCCAAATAACAATTACAGCAAACATAACAACAGCAACAACAATTGTATCGAACACATAGTAACAACAATTTAAAAACCATCATTAATCGAAACGGCAGTTTTCTATAAAACAGAGCACAATTCGATTTTCTAAGGTCCTTAAGCTATATATATTTCTATTAATAATGATTTAGACGATTTTGACATACGCCAGCCAAGAAAAACGGAAAAAAAAACAAATGCGAAAATTTGTGTAAATTAATGAAAATTTATAATTAAAGAGAGAAGTGTGTAAGTATGTCGAAAGTAATAAAAATTTATAGAAAAACGTACATATTATTTAGTTAGGAATATCGTAAAAAAATGTAAAAAAAAAAAAAAAAAAAAAATAGAAATTTAATTTGCTTATGAACATTCAGTTCATGTGTTTCTGTGCAACTTACTGTTATTTGATAGATTTTATTAGTTTTGCTGGAGGTTTTAATAGTTTGGGAATTTCCGCTAGCCGGCTGTTATAACATTTTCAAATACAGTTATACGGATACGTACAGAGTTTTTGTTTTTTTTTTTTTCGTATTTTATAATAGCACAGTCGTCGTTTGGTTGGTTGGTTGGTACGTGGATGTGTGTGTGTGTTTTTTTTTCATTTTTTCAAAATTTAGGTGAAGGTTTATTGTTTTCATTATGTTCAATCGTTGTCATCGCGTTGCCAACATTAACAACAGTAAGCAAGTACATATAGAAGAAGCATACATATATATATATATAAACACACACACACACACACGCATATATATATATAGAAACAGTGAGTCGTATACGGCGAGGGTAATGCAGACATATGTCAACACATTTTTATTTATTTATTTATTTATTTTTTTTTTTATTTCATGGGTGTTTGTGTGATTGATTGTTGTGTTGTTTTCAATAACATTTGCCATTTATATTGTTTATTTTGTTGTTGTAATTATCGATTTATTTAATGTATTTTTATTTTTTTATTATCATTTTTAATTTTTTTAGTTTCCGTGTTGGAAAGAAAGACACAAAACAAAAAAAGGGAAAGAGAAAGAGAAAGAAAAGTAAGTCAAAATTATTATAAAAGAATTTGTCTTGGGGTTTCTGGTGATATTTTGAAAAATGCACAATGAAGAAGAAGAATATGTGAGAAAAAATGGTTAACCGTGATACAAGTCGTAGATGACTATCGTTTCAAGCAATTCTAAGAAATTATTAAGGTGCGAAAATAAAAATGGAATTCGATCGAATATTAAAAAACGAAATTCCGATTTTCATAGTGCACTGGCAAGAAAGAGTTTTCGGAAAATTGTGAATTAGTTTCATCTCAGCGTTTGAATCAAGATTTTAAAGATTTTTAGACCTACTTCCGGTACAAGCTGAGTACGGATGTATGCAACGTCCAGAGGAATTTGAGATAGACCATTTATTGTATCGATCGGATGCTAAGCATATGTCATTTTTTGACATATTTTAATGAAATTTAACAAAGTAATATTGTTCGACCCAATGACGAACGCTGTTGAAATTGTTCCGGTTCGAACCACTTCTCATATAACGTTTATTTTGAATAGCTGTAAGGTGGTGTAGGAGATTCAATGGCGGGCCATGATGGGCCCACCATACTGTTTTCATTCGTCTTTTTGTAAGCGAATTGAAAACCCGTCCTCGGAGAATTTTCAGAGAATCTCTTTCATCAATTAATTACCTCCAAGCTTTTTTTATCGAAGTGATAATTTTGGTAAACATAAGGAGAGCATCTTAGTAAAGGTGGAAGGAAAATCATTGAACTCACTTCTTATGACTTTTACGATCACACTAGGCGAGTGTCTGCTAAAAATACTGAACTCTATCACAATCCGGCGTGCGATTCTTATGTCTGCGTAGTGTCATACGTCATAAATATGTCTGAAATATAAATACAAGGCTTGAGACGCATTCTCTATAGCTCCTACGGCGTTTAATAAACCAAAGTGAAACAATCCTTTTTTTTTTTTTAAATTGCACGCCCTTCTTCCTCACTAAACACTCTTTGAAATAGTAGAACAGCATAAGTTAACCCAAGCACTTTACATTTGCTTTGTCTTCGACCGAAGAAATTCGAGAAAGCAACAAAAAGCATGATTAAAAGAAACGTAACTGTACCGTAAAACGCAACTGTAACGCATAAGGAACGAATGCTATTAAATACTCTGCGCGGAGAAAGATTTGTGAGATTTCTTCTACACACTTCTTTCAAATTATAAATTCCCCTCGATATATTTGCACGGTTGTATGGGAGAGGATATTCTACGAATGTGGTTTCAGAGTTTAAACTATAGCCTTGGTATCGAGTTCTCTTCGCAATTTTCGTTGTCTTGAGAGCTGCATTTGCAGATTACTTACGCACCGATCAGCCTTAGTTTAAGTTAGTTTAGAACTTTAATTTAATCAAGAAGAAGCTTGGCATTATGTATTTAATGGTGACCACGTGGAACGATAAGGCATATATCCATAATTGAAAATTGAATACTTCCACAGCGCAAGCTAAATGGACAAACTTAGTCAGGTGAGCTCAAGAAAAAGTGAAGCCATGTATGCTTGTTAGTAGCGAATGATATCAAATGATATTCAAAATGTAATGTTTTTTCAAAACCGTATTGAGTTTACATCCAATTTCTGATTTTGGCTGTCGTGTGGTATAATGGTCCAGATGTCCGCTTGTTAAGAGAACGGTGGAATTCAATTCCGGGTCATGTTCTCCAATCTCCCCACAACCTACGACCCGAAGTAACAAAAATCGAAATAATTATAACATATCTCTCAATAAGGTCCCAGAACAACATATAAATGTCGTCACTACTGAAGAATTCGTATGATTTTTAGACAGTCTTAATTCTCAAACAAAACCTATCAATATTTGATGGCGTTCTTACTATTAGGTAACACGTTACGGTCGTTTTAGTGACGCTACTTGATACGCATTATTTGAACCCTTCTCCATCGGGCCAAATTCTAGAAGATTGGTTTGTTATTTTTAAAAAGAGTTGCTCAGACACCGACGACGCTCTGGTTGCCGGAAAACATAAAAAAGTGCGCAAAATCTTTTTGGAGGACCGAAAAGTGAAGCGGCGTCAAAAGCTGGCCCTACAATGATAGCGCAAGGCAATATGTACATTGTTCTGCATGAGTAACGCGTTTGTTCACTTTTGACCAGAAACAAAAATATGTTGAGCTGTTAAGGCGAAATTAGACAATGCGATATATTGACAATGGATCATCACTAATCTACAGAGTCGACTCAGTAGTGAACGGAGCGACCAAAAACGCAAAAGGCGACTGAGCGTGTTATGGCTTACGTATTTTGGGATGCGCATGGTATAATGTACTCATCGACTATCTTGAAAAGGGACAAATGATCATTAATGAGTATTTTATAGCATGATTAGTACTTTTGAATAACGAAATTGTAAACAAATGTCTGCTGCTCCTACGAACGTGCTAACGGGTGCTTCACTTTACTTCGACACTCGCTGAAAGATGCGCAAAAAGAAAAAACAAACAACAACAAATGACATCTGTTGAAACTTTGCTACGAAATCATGAACAAAGGCAACACCATTCTTAAATTTTATTTGCGATGGTCGGGCAAATTTAGTTTTTTCTCTTTTTATTCGTAGTGCTTATGAAAACTTTCTTTGTGGCCGAATAAAACTTGTAAGCTTTTGCAGTGAAAAGACTGAGCGCCATCTTTTAAAGGAACGAATCCCTTCTAACGGCATTAAGCAAGAAATAAATAAATCAAAGCGGAATTAAAGGCAATTGCGAAAGCGAACCTTGGAATAATAAACGAAACTGGTTGCGTTAGAACAAGAATGGAAGGAAAGCGGAAATTATCAAAGTTTTACGATTATCTTCATAAAAACTTTATCTAATTTTAGATAAAAGTAAATTTCTCCTGGTTGTATAGTTGAGAGAACTTCGACGTTGTCATGCTATGCTAATACAAGCAAAATCTATTTATTAAGTGATTTTTTAATTAATTAAAATACTTTTTTAAGTATTGCATTGAATTTCGAATGGATTTTACAACAATTCATTAATGCAGTTCTTTGCTTATTTACAGGAGAACACTTTCAACAAAACATGTGTACATAACTTTATATATTCCTGTTTGGTTTCCATATGGGAAATTCGAAAACAAGAAGGATTCATTAAGATATGGCGTGAAGAACTGAGAAACAACCGGAAGTACAAGCGCACTTTGCTTACGCTCAAGAAATTAAGTTTTCAAGGTAATATCGATGCTTTTTTTCTTTCAATATGACTTGTCATTCAAGGGATATCGCCTGTACGTGTAACGTGGTGACGTCCGGTAAGAAGTGAACAAAGAGAATATCGGCAATTGGAAATTGTTACGACTTTACCGACCGAATACTCACTACAGCTACAACTAGATATGCTCTAAATTTGACTCTGAGAATTGAAAGCGCGAGCACTGACTTGGTATTCACGATTCTGATACACTCGCGCGAAGATTTCCGCTGAAATCATTCACAAATATGATATAAAAAAGAAAAAATTTCAAATCATTGCTTTGTGTGCTTATGGACCTGCTGCTGTTACCTTACTAACCTGAAAGGTTTGGCATCGTAACTGAAGAACACATTGCAGACAAAATATAAATGGATACAAAGGGCATATAAGTCGTCCTGCAATGTGTGCATACAAGCCTATAGGCAATATGAGAAAGTAAGCTTGTCAAACGAAACGGTGTACTTTTCATAACGGTATGCCATTTTCGTTCACTATCTTGAGTTTGTTTGAGGCTATTTTTGGGTTTTGCTTCATATATCAATTTGTGAAATTTTACCATTTTGCCATGAATTTAAAAACAAAATCCGTTAGAAATTAATTGCAGAGACACCGTAGACTTCTTCTTTTTCTAATGTTCAGCAAATGAACAACAAATGACCCACTATGCTGATTAGTAAAAGAATACTGTATTGTTTACGAACGTCCAGAGAAGTCCATAAGTCCCCATGTAAATGTAGGTCTTGTAAATAATTTTATTCACACTCCAGCGCTAATAAAGCGAGGAATGGCAAGAATAGGATTAATTAGGAAGTGGAAGGGCTTCCCAATTTCCGATTTCAGTTAAGGATGGAATTTCAAGGTTTTCGAGAATGTCAAAAATTTTCGAAAGATTGTAATTAAAAGACCTACGTAAAGTTATTAAAGTCTGAAAAGATCTCTGTTATCAACTTATAGTACTTGCGCAGATCATCATAACAATTAGTCCAAATTTAAAACGACTTTTCAAAAAAATAAACATTTTCCTGGCGATGAGCGAAATGTCCCCTTACATCCTATGTGAATGCGCGGTTATCTGCAGAATCCGATACCAAAGACATTTGGCGAAACGGTCGTAACGCCAGGCGCAATATCGTTCTCCGAGCTAAAGAAGTTGACGGGACTCATAAGAATTTCAAATTTCGACGCCTAGGGGCAGCGACGGGTATGACCTTTCAGTGCAACCTTTTTCTTGAGATGCGTTATTACCAGACTACAAGGACGTTACTTCTGCTATTACATCATCAGGCGTTAGAGCATAGAAACAATAAGCATTTTCTAGATCCTCAGATAATCGTAATCTAAGGTAAATATTAGTAAAGCTGACTTTTTCTTAATCACTTCTTTTATATGAGGCCGATCTGGATGAAATTTGGGTCAAATTTTCTAACAAAAAATCGTTTGCGTATGATAAGTTTCTAATAACGATGGTATACTGAAACACTTTGAATTGTTTAAACCAATTTGTGCCCTAAACAAATCAACCCAAATATTGGTTTCTGTCAATTCTGCTTAAGGGGAATGCGGTAAGCTTCAATTTTAAGCTAATCAACAAGCTCGCTCTCCCTGATGTGTGTTTGTGGTCCGTACAATGACACATTCATACATTCTCCGCTGGGTATATTTGTGGAAAATTTTCAATTTAAGATAACTTATAAGCTTTACACGGTGTTACGAAGAAGGGGAAACGTGATAAGAAAAGGAAGAAAGTTCTATCGAACTCTTCACTTTCTTGCTTGTAAATTGTCATTGCAGTATGGCCGGCTTATTTGCTCGTTTAAATATTTTTACTACATTTTATGTCAATTTTTGTTCGTTTTTCTTTTCGTTTTCCTTTGACAACTCTAGACCTATTTGCATGTGTTATATAGCCTATGAAATGATAAAACGTTAATCCTTTCTTTCTGGGTTTCAGCAACAATCGGGCAGACAGATGCATTTCGCTGAATCTATTCAGCATCTTACGTTAATTCAAGACAGCTTTCAAGCAACATCTTCGAATAGAATATAAATGGATGACATAATTAATAAAGACAACCCCTTGATAAATGGATGAGAGGAAAATTTTTCAAAACGTAAATAGCGTCTATTAGAAAAGCAGCTATGCGAAGCGGTGACATAGTCAGAGTCTTTTAATATATATTGTATATCATCTGAAGATTCTTATTAAATATAAGAGTCCTTCATCTATGCTGTTGCAATTTTAATGAGCGAGTATTTCATAAATACATTCGAGCTTAATCTGTTTATATGTAAGAGAACTGCAAATAGATATCAAGAACCTTTCAGTTATTAATATAATATTCTCATGTAGTTTGCTTCCATTAATTTATAAGCAAAATTAGTTAATCTTTTTTGCTTTCTTTTACATTATATGCGTGCGAGAATTCTTGCTTGTGTCGTTGTATTTTTGTGTATATTTTAAAATTAATGTTCATACATTTAAATGAGTTACTTTGCAATTAAGTTAAATTGCTTCATAAATTTTATGTATGGCACACACACAGTAGCTATGCTTGCATGAACCCATTTACATGCTGACAAACTGTTTGGCTGTTTGCATAACGCCTAAGCGAACGTGTACACACACACACATTTACATTTTTAAAAGAACATAATCTGAAAATCTACCGAAAGAAGACAATCTCGTAGACTGACGAAGAAAATGTTGAAAATAAAAGCAAAACTAGCTGAAGGTTTGTGCTGAAGGAGAGAATATTGCGCAAACCCTCCGTATATGCCTTAAAAGAAATTTCCTATATAAAGTTTAATGTTAATTGCAAATTAATGTTACAAGCAGAAGATGAAAGCCCCACTAACTGCAAGGAAAGCGTAGAACATTAAAGGATTGGATTAAAATGTTCCTGTCGCTTGTTAAGCATACCCCGCAAAAGGCAGTTAGGTTGTTGTGCATACAACTAAAAGCAGAATCTCTTCAAGATATTTAGTTTTTAGGTGCTAATTACTATGAGCTTAGAGACAATTTTTGTGCAAAGGTTTTCAACTAAATCAAGTCGTTTTTGTAAGACTGAATAATGCATATATTTAGACATTGATAGGCGTATATATATGGATGCACACGTCTAGAATAGAGATGTCCTACATGCGACATGCTACAGTGACTCTCTTACATAAACTATAACTACTCAGGATTTATGTCAAACCATTTAAAGTGGTATTGTGTAGAAAAAAATGATGTTAAATATTTGCCTACTGCTCTTATAAAATTCAAATAGACTGACTCTACCTTCAAAGAATTGTTTTTCTTCTATCAAGTTAGTAGTAATACTTGCAAATATGACTCACACCATTCACGAAGTATACGCACTTTCGATCAATAAACAGATCGTCGTCCTCGATTTTCTTCCGTCCATTCTCCTGCCTATACGTGTGTCATCTTCTCTTGCAAACCCCAAAGCGATAAAAAAAAGAGATGAAAAGTTGAGCATAAGTTCTTAGCAAGTCAATGCTGAAAGCTAACACAGGATTATTAATATTAAGCTCTTGAAGACACACTGAAAAATGAGTGAAAAATGAGGGGAAAACTGCAATCGTGAACAACGACACTTGCATAATTTTTCGACGTAATTTCTAATAGACAGTCGAAAAACCGGCGAATCGTAACGATTTTAAAATCGATTTTCAGCCATAGCGTGTGAAGAGATCCACTTCTTTAAATTACCATACCTCGTTAAGTAGTTTGCATAACTGCTACAAACATCATCTCTGAAATAACGTCCCTGACAAGAAAAAACGGAAAAATGTTGGGAAAAAAGTTTCTCTATCGCTTAGCGAAATGCTCTTTGAGCTTAATACGCGTTTCAAGCTATGTTCATTATGTTCGACAGTCTTGGAGTGGAATGGCAATCAACTATCAAAGGTAAACTTTTTTGTGAAATCTTTTACTATCGAGTTAGTGTTTTAAAGGAGAAAATCGTCTTATGTGATTGAAGTCGAGGGATAGGTTGGATGAGAAAGTAATTTAATATGTAACTTATCGACTTTTCGCTGTGTGACCAAATGTGTGCACATTGACATACGAATTGGAGCAAGAAATACAATGCCGAGACTTAGTTGACACAGAAGTGCACAGCTTCTTTCCACTTAAGACTTAAGCTTTAGAAAGTTAATAGATTTTTTTCAGCAACAATCGCTACTTGCACGTCAAGACACGTACAATGGGGCCTCATAAGATGCATTTATACGCCGTAGACGTTAAAAAGACTTTTAATGATCTTTTTGAAAAAAGGGTAGAAGTTGTAGCATATAAACATAAAAACATATTACAAGTACTGAAAGTAGAATATATATGTAAACATGTCTAAAAATTTCGAAAAATTGCATGTGCTTGGCGACCACACGTTTTTCTTGCCCATTGGTACTGCTGCATGCTATCTTTCCTTTTTAATGGAAGAAGAGGAGAGGTGGAGGGAGACGACCGCATGACAAAAAAAGGCTCTACTGGTCAGACGGACTCGAAAGGCCGTTATTAATGCATGGCTAACTATTATTCTATGGAGAAAAAAAAAAAAATGTCCCCTTAACTTTTCTCTTTTAGTTAATTTGATCCTCAAGCAGGTAGGAGCTTACGTAGAGAATGTTACCTTAAGCAGGCAATGTTTGCTTGCAAGACTAGATTCTGCAAATTAATTGACAAAGCTATCATACCATCACTCCTTAATAATACTTAATAATAAGTGTAAAATTAAATAAACTGTGGCTGTGACCTGAAGAATTTGAATGAAATAAAAGACTCAAGGACAGACTACACTTGGCTAAATTGAATCAGAAAATTGCACTTGGCAAGAGCAATTATTGTTTTGAGTATATACCCGCGTCAATTACAGGTGGAATGACACAACTTATACAATCCCCTTCTCCGAGGGCAGCCATTGAAAAGATACTTTTCTACGCATTGATATTTTATCTACGTGGTATGTATTTGGTGCAACATCTAATGCGAAGTCTGTAATCAATTTAGATCGATCGATAAACACCCAGATAAAAGATTAAGTGGCCAAGTGCTGCGCGGCAAACGTGACACTCGTCACGTTATCCCTTTTGCACCGACAGCAAAGTGACATGCGAAAATTTGAGTGATAAAAGTTTTCGAGTTGTTGGCACTAAGATTAGTGGGTCTAGTTGTTTTTATGCACACAGCCCGGCATAACATCGCGCACATAAACCATTGTGAACTCAAACACACTCTGCGTGGATTCCTACATAAAGGCTAAGTAAATAATAAATGTTCATGAGGAAATATTGTAGGGAGCACTACATCAATTCATTACCAAGAAAGGGTCTAAAGGAAAAATTCAAGTTTCAATTTGTTGCCTATGCGTTTAACAAATTTTCATAAAAAAAAAAAAGACTTTTTTTTTTTTTTAATATTCATATATTCTTAGCACATGCAGCACAATTCTCAGCCATTCTCCCTTCGTTCTTTCTTGTTTCTCGGTTACTCATTGCAATATTTATGCACTGATGCGATAACTATATGAAACTTTCCCTCTACACAATTTGTTTTAACGTGTTGCAACATGTGCTGTCAGTCATTCTATCCATTCCAAAAAGGGTATTACTGAACTTTTTACCCCTTACTCCGATATTCTTAAAGCCCATCAAACTGTTTAAAATAAAAGCAATTTGAACATAGACAGAGAAATAAATACGAAAAGGAATTTATTTAAGGGCCTTTCCAAAAACAAACAAAAAAAAAAAAAAAATGTTATATAAGTTTTGCACGAATTTTCGTTAATTTCTATAAGAAGTTCTCATCAAATATTTAAAGCAGAAAAACCAAAAAACGGAACAAAATAACGAAAAATGAAAAATGAAAAAGAAGAAGAGAAATGAAATGAGATTTTCGAAAGATGATAATCATCAATCAATCATTAAGAAAACGTATTGAGTTCGAATATAAAATTTTCGTTTCTTATGAAAGTTTTTGCTGTCTTCGAGTTTGGAAGGGGAAATTTAAAGGAGAATTATTGGAAGGATTTCAAGAGAAAAGGGTAAGGGAATTAGGATAAATGAGGTTAATTATGAGAAGAAATTTTACCATGATTACAGCGCCACCCGCTATTATAACACGGGCCGTATGGGAGACTTGTCCCTCACCGTTGCGTGCAATGCAAGTGTATTCTCCGATGTCCTCATGCCTAATAGTGGAGATCCGTAACTCGGTGCCATCATTAAAGATGCCAACAGTAGGCGATGGATCAACGGGATTAGCATCTTTGTACCATAGAATTTCGGGTGTGGGTGTGCCATCTGCTTGGCAATTTAATATAATTGAATCACCTATAAATGGTAAGAAATAAATATTAAATTATAAATTATTATTTGAAGAAAAATTATTTTAAAAATATTTAAATATAAATAATATATGATAATTTCATATTGCAATTGCATTTTATGTTTCATAAAATTTAACAAAACAAAAAAATTTAAAAAAACAAAAATATTTGCTGTGTCGAGTATATATATAATTAACAATTTCATTAAAATAAAATTAAGCAAGTTTACCCTCCATACTCTACGTATTGTCTACTAATCTTGCCTGAGCGATTCTTTAAGACTCGTTCGAACTTTGAACTTAAATCTTTTGACTGTTTCATTTACATACACTCAAAAATATTTTGTTTACATTTTTTATAAATTAACAATTAACACTAAAAAAAATAAAAGTAGCAGCAAATTTTTAAAAAGATGTGGAATGATTAGTGTTAACCCCGTACAACGTGCACTCAAGTCTTGCACAAATTGTTTATGGCGTTGCTACTAAGGTCCTTAGTTTCATTTATCTCTAACTCATTTTCCATCATTTCCGTATGACGGGTTAGCCGACGCAACCATGCCAGTGTTTTGGAAAAGAATTTGCCTTGTACTGCACACGAAAATGTGAAGTTTATTACTACTACTCCTTTTTCATCTATTAATGACTTGATTTCGAAAACAGCAAAGTCAAGTAATCCTATTTGAGATCGCTTTCAAGTTCGAAACTTAGTTAATTCTTACGAAAATTTCCTGGCGCTTTGTTTAACTTGTGGCGAAGATTTCCTTTTAATTTTCCTAATTAGATTACATTAATTTTGTAAGTATTTTTCAAGTTTCTTATTTCACTTTTTCTCTTATTTCTTTGGTTTCTCTAAAATCTTATTCTCACAATGCACTGGCAAGAGTTCTTAAACTTTCGTTCGTAGCTGGCAACCGTTCTTACACCCATAACACGATAATCGTGCAATATGTGTTAAAGTTTTTGGTTTGCCCTATCGATTGACTTGTAATCGCTTATAATTCGCGGTTTCTTTGGCCAAATCGGCCGGTGTGACATCGCAGTAGAGCGTAAAGTGAACGCAACTCAGTTTTTTTTAATAACAATTTTTGGAGTTTTGCTCGTTACTCTGAAACTATCAATGTTACGAGGCTATCAATGTTTTCCGAACTTACTTTACGAAACACTCTACTCTTTAGAAGCAAAAAAGGAAAAATATGGGTCATGACCACACAAAAGTACAAGTGATTAAATTTTATTTTTTTTTAATTTTTTAAGATTTTATGCTTATTTATCATTAGGCAAACCAGACAAAATGATTAAAACTACTTTGCACACTCCTTAAACGAAGATGTAATATCATCCTAGACATGGGTTAATTTTAAAATGATTACGATAGCCAACGCGATTAATTTCTTCTTAATAATACGAGCGATGGGGGTATCAAATGAAAGAACTTGAAGGACCTGGACAGTAGAATGCGAAAAGCATAGCGGTGGGTATGCGAGATTCGGTCCCCGCCGAATATAACTTTTTTTACTTGTTTACAGTTATTCAGAGAATTTTTCCTTCCAACGTGTGTAACACGTTGGCAGCCAGAAGCAACTATAGAAATGGAAACAGATTGAGAGATGACCGCAGCCCAGTTGATGTGCGCCAATTGGTAATATGGACGGAATACTCACCATAGCTACGGTCAAGTAAACCTCTACCGCACTTAAATTTGAATCACTGGCTCAGTAGTCGCGATTCTTAACTTCGCAGCGAACATTACGGAACTGTCGGGCTTTGGCTCAAAAAATGAATCCTATTATCTTCAATATTTCTTCGCAATATATTTTTTTGAACATCACATTAAGTGAATATAATGAAACTATCTCTACTGTGGACTGAGAGAGTCTTGCCTTTGACACCTACGCAGTGTTTCACGTTTATATAAAATTTCATTACTGCAATACTATGAAGGTTTTCGTAAGCCTGTTAAGCTGAGTGTTTTTCATCTTTATTAAATCTGGTTTTACCGAACAACGAATATTGGAAGTAATGTAAAGACTTTGAAAATGACCAAAAAATACGAGCAGAGAGCTTCCCGGGCGACCATCAACATCTACCGACAAAAGCCACGTGACGGAAGTCAAAGCCAAATCAAAAGACCAACGTCCTGGAAAATCGCCGATTGATAATTAGAGACGATTGATGTTATGGGCATTTCGTTCGGATGAAGCCAAACCATTTTAAAAGATGTTTTCTGTCTTAAAAGCGTCACATCTCGAAAAAAAACGTTGCGTTTACGTGATGATGTATCGTTCGTCGAGCGCTGCATTCGGCCAAGTTAATACTGTGCGACTTCTGGTTGTTTAATAAAGAAGATGGTTCCAAATCCTTTGAGGACTTAAAGGTCATATCAAAAAAAGTTTATAAAGCCATCCTGGAAATGTATTTTCTACTTGTTTTAGAAATTGGAAAAAACGTTGCCCTAAGTACTTTGTGTCGAACAGGAAGTACTTGTAAGGCGATGAAATTGATTGATTGAGAGAATAACGAACGTTTTTTCACTCCATAAGCAACAAAAAATTCATATTATTTTTTAAACGCAGTAGCATACCTTTTAAATTCTCTTTTTTGGATTACAGCTGGTCTGGTCCGACTAGAACGCGTCAATTTGTTTTCACATAAATTTTTGTATGCGAAAATTAAGCTTTGAACTTTTCTCGCGCCGTTAGTTACGCGGTTCTACAGACACCCGTTTCTAACATAATCAAAGAACTCAAGCTGAGGGAATACAGTTGTGCGTGTAGATTCACATCACTGCTCGCCAAAGGTTCCTTCCGGCTGTTTACTGTTTTGTTGTGATTTTTCTTTCTTGTTCAATTTTTTATAAAGTTCTCTTTCCTTCTCTCTCTCTCTCTCACTCTCTTTCACTCTTTTTATTGCTTGCTGTAAATTTATTTTCATAGCATATGAAGTCTTTTGTTGTTATGCACAGCTTCTCAGGACAATCAAGTGAATAAATAACTTCAAAACACTCGTCTATGTTGCATGCCAGCTTACAAGTTCGCATGTCTGTGCATGTACGTACACTTTACATTTGTTAACATTCTGAGTTTTTATTCTTTTTAAATGAGACTCCCAGCGCGTTGGCTAAACTAAACCTAAACGGGTAAGACGTTATTTTCATCTTCGTATTTTTCCATCCATTTTGGACGTATTTTTTCAGTTTCTCTGTTTTCAAATAGTTTTTTGCATGAAGCTGTGTAGCTCTATTCAATCCCCATACTAAAATTGTATTCCTTTTTTTTGTTTTGTTTTCATTTCTGTTCCTCGTTACCTCTGTACGGTCCTTGTTGTGTTAAAGTTATACAGTCGTTCATCTATGTATATAAATTTAGCATTGTGTGCATTATGTTTGTTTTTTCGTTCTCTCACCCTCTTAGCATTGGTTGGGATATACATATTTAACCACAATTAACTCTAGCTTTGTTTTGTAGTTTGTTTTTGTGGTCTACATGTGGATGTAAAGAATAAACTTGTAATTTTTAAAGTATTAAATAAGGAGTTTACTTTAAAAATGCCACAGATTAATTTAAAAAAAAAAAAAAAACAAGTTAATAATAACATCAATATCAGTCTTGACATATCTGACTGAATGAATTAAAAAAAATATATACAAATATTTTGCCTTTGCTCCTAACTCACTACCCGTTTACGTTCCCAATATTCTGTGAATATCTCGGCACAGCTGATTCCTCTATGGCGGGATTATGCTCAATTTCTCTCATCTCCATTACTAGCTGCTAACTGACCAAGAGGTGAAATATTTTGAAAATCTTTTTTAGCGCCTCTTTGCGCTGCGTTTGCAGGGAGTAAGCTCCCCATAAGGTATGCACTTTTTTAGTAACCTACTGGAAAATTTGTCGACCGTAATATTCCTGTCGAGCAACTTATTCAAAAAACGGTCTCTGGTCTCGGCTTTTATTCGAGACTCTTCGTACATGTCCGAGCGGGAAAAGAACAACGAAAAATATTTAATTCGTTTCGTTTTGTAAGTAATGCATGAACGCAATTCATTATTAAACCCGCACTCGAGTTTACACTCATATTCACAACTTTTTTATGCAAGTTGAAAGCATTGTACTGAACTGCAACGCATAAAATTGTAACGCGAGTGTTTTGTTTACAATACTTTGGAGAGCTTTTCGAATGCTTGTTGTGGAAAATTTTTTTTATTTTCGCCGAGCAAAAAGAACTACAGTGATTGGCGTCAGAAACAAGGACATGCCAATGGAACAAAATATGGTAAGCCTGGAAAATGCAACTAAGCTAAACTAAATTTGGTCGGCTTCTAATAACTGAATCAAGGCGAAATTCGGAAACTGGTACTATAACATTATCGTTTGTGTCCTAGATAAATGGACGAAAAAGGAGACTTATTTTCTCACTTCATCCCAAATGTACCAAACTATTTATAAAAATAAAAAGCATAGCCGCACGAACGATTTCGAGGAATATCAATTTTCTCAAATGTAAAGCTTTTCATTGAAAGTTAAGCCTGTAGGATCAAGTGAACGTCGTGGCAACTTTCTTTATTTTTTTTAATACGACCAATCATGCACAGGATGCCCCCTATATCCGTAAAATGGGATGGACCCGAAAGAAGTACGGAAAAACAAAGAAATAGGGTGTGGCCTCGGTTTGTAGGTGAGATGTGCCCAGTATGAAGGTGTTACGCCTTTACCGAGCATGCATACGCTTTAGCAATAACCACATATCATTCGTAGTTACAGTGATCGCCGCCTAGTAGGTGTGTCCCCAATCACTAAGCGTTATGAATTTACCTGCTGTGTCCTCATTATAGCCGGCTTGCTAGTCACGACTTTCATCCATTGGAACTATAGGATGGGGTTTCGGTTCAGAAAAACTTGCAAGTATAGAAGACATTTCCGTGAAATCTCTCCATATTAGGCTTTCTCAAACAATGTCTAGTATGTGAAGACTAGAGCGAAAGGTCGGAACGGGGTCTAGTTCGAACATTATAAAATTGATTTTGATAAAAAAATATATTTTTATTAACAATTTCCGAAACTTTTTGTATTTATTTAAATATTTAGACACGAAAAAAAATTGATTGTTTAACATTAGCTACGGCTGATCACTTTTAAATCGTCAAAGAGTGTTTAATTTTTCAGGAGACCACTTTCATCATTGAATCCATGTTTATAGACGTATTCTGAACAATGTCATAGAGACGTCACATATCACAAGGCATTTCTTTTTATTTTGCGATTTTCGTGACTTAACAATCTTGTTTCATAACACAGAGTTGATATTAGATAGTCTTACTGCGACTATTGCCTTGGTCAATACTTGATATTATTTTGTGCAATATATGACAAAAATATCTCAGCGACCTGTCGCAACACTGTGGCATGGCTGTAAGAACATTTGTATAACATTTCAAAATCCCACCATATTTCTGTCTCTCATAGAAAAGGTCTTTCATTCGGGGTGATAGTCCGTTAGGCCACAACCTCCCATTAAATATCCTATAGCGCCGAAGCGTAGCTATTAATCTAACGGCATAACAAAAGGAGGTGATATGTTGAACAGAGGAAAGCAAAATTGACAGACAGACAGACAAGCTAAACTCGATTTAGAGAGCGATTCTCAATTTCTATCTGGGTGTTGCATACATACCCACAAATTGGGCTTTATTTAGAAGCTTAGACATTGAGGTTGTATTGTGAGAAAACTATGATTGAATAGTCGCCATGGCTTTGAGCGCACTAACGCAGTCGATGGATTCAACAATTCAAGGGTCATTGCCGAAACCGAGAAAAACCCATAAGTGTTCAATAAGTTGGTTTGGAGTGACACAGCAGCTGGTGCTGCGCTCGATTTGCTGAACGAGAAGTGTGGCGTCTGAACCATCTCAAGATGTGCATACGTGAACATTAGCAATTTTTAATTCGATCTTAATAAAGCTTACGCAAGCAAAATAAAATAAGATGTAATTACTTTTCTCTTGTTCAAAAAAAAAAAAAAGCAGCTTTTATTTCAATCAATATATAGTTTTTTTTAAACTTGTCGTGCCCTCAAAGAACAAAAATTCTTTTGTAGTTTATTTAAAAAATTTTCTTTTATTGGAAATAACTTTTTCGCGTTCAAAATATGCATTCACAGGGAAATGTTCAATTTTCTCTTTATTGAGATTTTGTGACTCCTTTTACATTTAACACGTCATTCACAGCATAAAGTTAATGACCGTATCAATCAAACTTGCGAATATATAGTTTGCTTTTCATAAAAACTTCACCCCAGTTTTATATATTCGTTTACTTTAAATTTATGATAAATAAATTTCCATTAATAAAATTTATTGAGCAACAAGCGTTGACAAGTATTTTTATTACTCACATTTCGAAGAAATAAATAAAATTTAACCTTTAAGAGGTAGTACTGTTATTATTGTCAGTTTTGTTCCATGTTTTATTTATTTATTATTATTATTTTTTTTTTTATTATTGTATTAAACATTTTGCAAAACACCTCAAATGCGGTAGAGTTTTCAATAAAGTCGATAGCCTTAGATGCTAATGCTTTAAGACTGAAATCTTAGAATTTATTTTTATACATCTATATAGGAAATTTTTATTTAATATATATAGAAAAATATAAGTAAATTTGGTTCGCATTTTTCAGGAAGTGTCACAGCCGCAAGAATAAAGATAAGAAGGCGAAATTTTACATACCACGTACTACTTGATCGATTAGAAAGGCCGCCAGTAGACAAGAAACTGTGGTAAGCTGGAGAAAATCGCCTCGAGTTTCGTTTATAGTTTACGATGTCGTTTCACAAAACTCTTACCCAGATATTTTTCAAGACTATTTGCTAATAGAGTCGAAAAGTGCGACAAAGGGTTTGCTAATACGCCCACAATTAAGAGTTAATTACCGATTGTTTTTGAAATTAAGTTCATACAGAATCAAATGTGGCGCTTTTTCAACGCTAGTATCACTGTTAAGCTTCTTTAGCGATTTTTATTTTGCCATGTACTATAAATTTTATTTATTTATCTTTAAAGCGAAGATCAGACGCCTTAGAGAGAGAATTTACATTTTTGTGAGACGCGCGTGAACGCTGTACTTGCGAGCCGTTGCATTACTTTCTTCATCCATCTCATGTTCACTTTCATGTCCAATTGCAATTTCTTCTTCGATATCTTCGAAGTTGCAGAGTTTTATATCAAGATAAGAGTCGCAACTACTACGTCAATGTTCGACTCAAGTCTTAATGCTGTCGATCATACTTGGCCGTAGCTAAGAGATGATAGTGATTATCAGATGAGCACGTATTCAGTAGATTTTCGGCAGCCTCTCTCTACTTCTTCTTCTTTCTCTTTTCCAACTTCTTCTTAATCATCATCGTGTTACACATATAGAGGACATTTCCCGAATGATTGGTCGTTTCGAAAAAAAAAAATAAATAAAAATAAATCAAACATGATAAAAAATGTAAAATAACGTCCGGCCAGTAGTCGATTAGAAGTTTTCGTAGTGGCTCACTTATAATTCGGTCTCCGTGTATGCGTTTCATAATTGCTTAGCAATAAGTGAATTGCAGTCACCGCATCACATTAGAAACAAGATTGATTGATATAAATTGGTCAAATTGTATCTATATAAAAAGCCAGGAGATTATCCATGAGATAGATGAATTGAAAGTGTTCGTAACTTGTGATTGTAGCGTAATTGTTTTGCTCTCTGGTAAGGTATGAAGAAAATACGTATTTGGTCAACGCCATCGAGTTCTCGTTACCTAGGCGTTGTCGTTTAAGATGAGTAGAAGAACTTTTCCCGAAATAATGTCAAGTACCGTCCAAACTAGAGCTGGTGGAAATCGTGATTATAGTATCCAATAATTGGCTACAAATTTTTGGAAATACGCAACCGTAAGTAATAGCAAATTTAGTGAAGAAGATGTTTTTGGAGATTGCTTTAATTTTTTGACTATTATGGACATGGCTCAGCAAATATTCATTGCATAGTGTATATATATTTTTAATTCGGAAGAAAAATATGTTTAAAGTACTTACCTAAATTAACGTATATAATATCTTCGGGTGTAACACTAAAACGTGGCGGTGCATGTACGTCTAAATGGAACCATGTACCGTTCTTATGCTGTTTGGGATCACGATTTAAGAAAACCACTTTACATTCGTACCAACCCTGATCCGACTCTTTGATGTTGGTCAAATTGAGTGATGCCGAACCGAATGGCGAATCGGGTGACACACGCGACACACGTCCTTTATAACCTTCTTCGATGTGCTCAGGATAGCTTTCATACCAAATGTATATCGGTAAATCGGAACCCTAAATAATTTGTAAAATTTTTTAATTAGTAACTTATTTATCAAATTAAAAATATTCTTTAAACTTAAAAAAAAAAAAAAAACACAAAAAAAAAAAATAGAAAACATAAATATAACAATAAAAAACAACAAAGAAAAAAAGAAAAAACAAATCATACACTTCTAAAAGCTTTGTTTTTTCACTTCATAATTTAAATTAAAAACAAAAACAAAAACAATATATATATTTTTATAACATTTTCCATATATTTTAATGATTTATGATTTTTGCTTTAATGTTTTCGTCTCTTTTCCTCGCTAATGATAAAAAAAAAAAAAACTATAGAACAAATTAAACACAGTTAGCAGTGGTTTAATTTAAACTTTTCTTAAGCGAATCTAGTAAACAATGAAATAAAACTTTTAATAAGGTGAACTGCATTCAATTGTTAGAAAAACAACATCACTTTTTTTTTTCTTGCCTTTTTTTAATAAAAGTTTTTCAACATATAATTAAATAAAAATCATGCCACATAATTTATGATGTAATATTTAAACAAAAACAAAAAAAAAAAAAAAAATTTTGTAATAAAATACTATCTACTACTTTAGCATTCCATGTATAAGTGTGCGGTTGATTGCATAAGAAAAAAACTTATCAATTAACATATTATTACATTTATAATAATTAAAAATTTATTTTTTTGCTAATTGATTAATAATGTGAACGGAAATGCCTCTCAGCACAATTTTGTATTCTTTGGTGTTTGCGATATGATCATATATATATATTAGTTCTGTTATTCCATTTGTCACAACCAGCAAAAGTTGAAATTAGAAAAGTTTCAACTTCCCTACGACATTTAAGATCATTGTCTTATTTCTTTCTTTTGTTTTCAAATAGAGTTGTGAGCAGGTCACAAGAGATAATACGAATTAGAACCTTTTCATTTATATGTAGCGTACTATTGTGATAGTTAATGGAAAAGGGGAAGAAGAAGTACAAAACTCTTCTTGAGTGTAGTATTTGCTATTCAGGATCTTATGTATTGGTATATAAGAAAGTGTAAGATATTTTCTCGTCGATTAGGACATCGTTATACTAAATTCTTAGATCGCACATGGAATTAAAGATTGCGTCTGCATTGCCCCTGCGGAATATTCTATGTACTTGGGACGAGAGGTACAGTTTTCTTTCTCTCTTTTAGATTTTTGGTATCAGAACCTTATGCGTATCAAGAATGCATGCGTTTCGCATGTCTCTCTCTCTTATTAGTCATTGACTGCACACGTTCAGCATAACTTTCTTCCTCCAGTCATAGACAACGTTAGAAAAGTGATCAAAAGGAAAACATTGCTCTTTCCATTGGCGTTTAATCTGGCGACAGTGAAAAGGCAATCTCTAACATAAAAGTCCTGCTGCTGGACAAAATTATTATGACGTAAATATCGATTCTGTGCACTGTTAAACCGAGGTATTCGGCTCGATCTTCAATCAACAATTTATATACTCTTTATAGGACCTCCGCGACGTATTTCTTCATCTTGCAAACATGGAGCAAAACGTATGCCGTTAAGATAAAAAGGGGATTTCCCAAAGACTAGGGATTTTTGCTCAGCCTAAGGGTTTAACTAGTAAGATCTGCAACTCCGGCTTTTATTTGGAAGAGCCTAGGAATTAATTTAAAAAGTTTAAGCATAACTAACGCATTGTTTTTTATTACATTTTGTCAGTGACTGATAACGTGGGCAAAAAAGCAACATATCTTTTTCACTTATTTCTTAATGCTTTAACACATAAAACACCTAACGATCAGAAATAGAACTTGAATATAATATTGGAAGCCTCCAGTAGTAAGAGGCGGGAAACTAGTTCTGATCATTTCGTTCGCAACCGTTCTTTTAAAGAACTTTTTTTCTGAACGTTGTCGAATATTCCTCTCATATCGCGGATTATATATCATCACATATCATAGATTGTATATTACGTTTGTCAAATTCGTGGGAGACGACCGCCTAAATACCGGAATATATTTGGATTGTTGAAACGACGATTGTAATGTTAAAGTTCAGTTTAGTTGCAAAGTCTTTTTCTTTGCATGATCAGCAATAGAGAATTACATTAATTTGTTCGCAAGCGCACGAACAGTTACCGAGATTCGACGCAACAATTAAAGGAAGAATTTACGGTATTGTCGTCATTCTGTGTGCACGTATTACCTAAACAAATGCTTTATTTATAATACAAATATTATTATCAGATATCGTATCTACTGGTAATTAGTTACTCCTGTTAGTTTGTAATGGGTTTTCATTCAGAAACCACGATATTATATATTTGCTTGGTCGGCACAACTTTGGAGTTTCTATAAAAAAAGTGATGTGTCATGAAAGAATAAGGAAGAATTTTTTACTAAAACTTCATTTAATGCTTTAATATCCGCTACTATTTTGTATACGATCCATATATTCCATTGCACCTGCAGTTTTTCGGGAAGCGCTGCGCGTACACAATTGGTTGTACAATCAAGCGCGTCCGTCATACATGTACCGAACAAAACATTTTTAAAGAGTTTGATGCAAGTTTCGTGGGAAATGATCTTTCGACTTAGCACGTAAAGCCACTTAAGCTATGGGTTGTAACTTAAAAAAAAAAAAGAGGAGAATTTTCGAATCTTTATTAATCCGGTGTCCACACATGTATAATTATATTAAGCGAAGTAGTGTAGGGTATTTAAGAGTAGGTAGTGTCCCACCATAATGTTTCTATTTCTTTTTTATACTTCTTAGCGGACGTGCCCCAGTAATGCGACTTACAGCAAGCAAAAATATTAATGCATCGAATAAATTCTATGAATAACTATAGGGTTGTGTACGGAATTTAATAGTGGGCTGTGGTTCTCCGTTGTGTTTTTTAAATTAAGTTGAAACCTAACCACAGCAAAATTATAAGGAAAATTCTTGACAAAGTTTACTTCTCTAGGTAAAGTTTTAAAATCAATGTCGTGTTCTCGACAACCGTACAGACATGTAGGCATAGTGCAATCCCCTGAACAAGCATTTTTTATACATAAAATACTCCATATAGTGGTGAGAGTATAAGAAAAAAATGAATTTTAATTAAATATTTTTGAGTTAATTTATTTAATTCTTTCAGCATGTGTGTATAGCTTTGCATATAAAAATCTCTGGAGGTCTGCCATTTTGTTTTTCTCATTTTTGTTATATTTTTATATTTATTAACAAAGCACACAAGTGTTTTTAATAATGTTCTGTAAACATTAAAAAAAGAAACAAAATTATTATGCATTTAATAACATTTATTTATTATTATCATTTTCATAATAAATATGAATTTGTATACAAATGAATATATATATATACATTATATTATATATATGATGTAAGTATGCAACTCATATGTTGCACTTTTGTGGCCTGAGGTTCTTTTTGTACGAATATGCCTCGATTTAATAGCATTTTTAAGCTCTAGGGTAAATCCATTATAATGTAAATAAAATGTAATAACAAACATGTGTGAGGAAAACGCATAAGAAACTGTCATATATGAATTCCTTAGGCGTAGAACAGGAACAGCGGGCAAATGAAAATAAGATTATTAAAGATCAGCGCAACCGTTGTTTCATAGTTTAACACGTTTACGTGAATTTTCATATCCAATATAAGCAAAATTGAAATGATTAGAGGGAAAAGTCAATAGTTCACCTTTAAAAGTAGACCCAAGGCACGTGCTTGACACGTTCGCGGTGTGTACAAATTTCAGTGACGTTCAAAATTTTAAAGTGATTTTATTTTAGAATTACATCTGACATCCGAAAGGTACTTAGAAGATCATATTCTAAAGAAAACATAAGAAAAACGGAACGATGAGTCAATCTGCTCTCTTTGTAGAGTGCAGAAATCTACAAAGTTGAAAGCGATATAAGCAAATTTAAACCCAACCTAAGAATCAGTTAGCCAATACTTCGGCAACTACAATAATTGGAAGACCCCAGGACGATAGAGAAGTAAATGGAAAATTACTGTCTTCAAAATTGAAATACTGCGGCATTTACATTCGCAAATGTGTTAAAGGGCGCGACTATCAAGGCAGTACACCCGGGTTGAACCACCAATCCGGTCGGCCTTTAATTACGATCAGTATGTTGTTGTTCCTAAAACGAGTACTCGGTCGGTAAAGGTTGACCTCATCCTAAGCTGACGCCATTCCCCGTCTCCCCCTCCATAGGGAGCGTCCCCTGTTCTATCGCGCATAAAATATAAAACGTAGGGCGTTTTTGCGATCAACGATATTTCTTAAGATGGTTATTATATATGTCTGAATACATTCAAAATACCAATAGTTCTACATGCTGTAAGTGGAATTATCTGGGTACACCCAGTGAGAAGTTTATCAGAAAAATGAAGACACTATGGTGCGACAGAGCACACTATTAAATATCCTACATCACTTCGCGGAGTACAACGAATTTTCAATTTCCCATAATGCTATATGGAAAGCGGTAGGTTTAATCCGAACCATTTTCTAGATTGTTTCAGAAAGTGATTCTGAATCGGTCGGCTTACTAAAACCTGGTTTTGCCACAAGTTCTGCTGGCTGCTTCACATATCCGCTCAAATTTCGTACACTCTTGCGGCGTAAGCTACGCAAAGGCGTTTACAAGCACACATTTATAGCTTCAACCAATCATTTATAGCTGCAACCCACTCAGTCTTATATTCATTTTCCGGCATTTTCTTTACTTTCCGATTTCCCCTTATATCATAAACGATATCTTTATGTAGGGAAAATATAGTATTGCACGCTATAAAGCATTAATTTCTGCATTTCTCAGCAGAGCCTGCTCAAAAACTGAAACCTCGTTATATTTTTAATGAAAACTATTTTAGCTATCGCGCTATCATCAATAATTTACAATGAGCCTTCGGAACTTTTAAAGCTACGCTGATGGATGAGCTTTAGGTCGCATATATATGATATATGTGTATGTGAAGATAAAAGCGAAATTTTCGACAACCGGAAAGGTGCTAATCTTATTATTACATATCCTAAATATATATATATATGTAGGCAAAAGTCCAGTACAACAAAGTGAACAAAAGATGACACAAAATCAACCTCAACTGCCATCAAAGTTTTCTGCATGTATTTTAAATAAATGAAATACTAACCGTAAGTGTAAAGTTTGTGAAAAGGAATATAAGTAAGAGAAACGAAAAGCGGAGCAAAAAGTTTTATCAAATAAATAAATTAGAGGATAATGTAACATAATCCTTTTAATTTCGGTTGGGACTTATATTACAATCACAAAAGTGCTCTTGTCTGTCTATCTAGCCATTTGCCTGTGTTTATGTACACAAATGTTCATGTGTGCAGCATTTAGTCGTTGATGCGGTATATGTTTTTGTTTTTTGTTTTGTCCAGTTTTCTCAAGCTCTTATCGCTGACATACCGTGCTTACATATCATTTACACACACACGTATGCACAAATTATAAATATTTCAAAAAAAAAAAACATATGATAAACTTTTTGATATGCATAAACATACATATATATATATATATATATATATATATTCATTCAGTTACTTTTTGTTTTTTATTCTCAATTACGGGAAAGTTTACTCCTTTTTTACAAACAGATTAAAATTAGCATTAAAAAGTTTTCTGGTTTATTGCTGAATGAAAAAAAAAGACAACTAATTTTTTCTTCTTCTTTTTTTTTTGTGCTCATCTCGTTTAGTCATATGCGTGAGTGTGTAAGTTGGCACGGTGTGTCACATATATTTAATTTATAATCTCTTTGTGTTTGCGGTTTATATAATTTCATAATAAAACATAAACACGCAAGAAAAAACGAAAAAAAAAAAATGAAAAAAATTTCACGCCGTTGGGCAGGACCATAAATTTTCCATTGAAAAACAAAAAATTTTTATTTTCTATTTTATTATTATTGAAAAAATCTATTAATTATAAAATAAAAGCTAAACCGCCTTTTTTTCGCTGTATATATATCTGTTAGCTGTGGCTACCGTCATTAGCCTTTATACTGTCAGTTTCATTAAGATTTATTGAAGCAAACTTGAAATAAACGCAAATGCACACATATCGGGTCATTTCATTAAAGATACCGTTTATTTTTAATTCTAGTTAAAATCGCGAATGCACCGAGGGAGGGGAAAAATGTAAAGCGAAAAGGTTTCTCCTGTTGGCGTGTGCATGTTTTGAATGCCTACGCTAACGGGGTCGTCAATGTACGGTTGATAGTTGGAAGATATGTTTGAAAATTTGACTGTTTATTCTGCTTAGTCCGTCAATTAAATGTGGGCGTGAGATTTCATCGGGAGCGTGGTTAAATGTAAACATTCGTTTTCGTTTCAAAATCACGCCTTTGCTGGAAAAAATGTTAGTACGGATGTTAGATGAACGTCTTCTACCAGGCGTGTAAATATGAAACCGAATTTTGGCAATAGCTGGCCTTAAGCTCACATGTGGAAGGCCATAACCTCATGCTTAAAGTTTAGTTTTTCTTAAGCTCGGACATCATTAGCAGTCGTACAAATATCGCAACGCAAACCTACTTTTCAAGTTGTCTGCCAAATGAAGAGCTCCCGTCGACGGGATGTTTTGCATCAGTTACGGGAGCGGAGAACGCCCTATACTTGGCTTGTCATTAACGCCTAGTCGTGACAACTATCAGCATTCTGTCGCATCAGCGGCAGCATTTAGAGTCGGAGAAGGGTCCAATCGACAATCAACTTAAAATTTAAACTGATCACGAAAATATACACGTTACGCAATTCTGTATATAGATATTCGCTCAACATAGAATGAATATGTTAGTAGAACTATTATTGGTGTGTCTAGTGCATTTACTAGTAATCAGCGAAAGACTCAGAAAGCATAGGTGGGCTTAGCTTACAGTGTTGTGTCCGACCTTCGACCGGTCTACCCTATTTTTAATGGCAACTTCGACGCCAACATCATAATTTTTGCCGCCAGGAAATTTTTCCACACACAGATCGTACGCGAGGAGTCGGGTATGCTTGGATCGACTTAGAATTTCATAGTGATCAGGAATGCGTATACCTAAAAGGGCCTGTGAAGCTTTCTTCTGGGTGTCGCAAACGAGAGATAGGTATAAACACAAGCTGGTTGTGTAAACATTAACCTCCGATTTGTTTTTAAAATATTTTCAGCTAACGTTCCTGTTCGTCAACTTTGGTGACAAACACTGCTTGCCCGAATTCGCTCTTATGTCTAGCGCAAGATTTTGACAATGTGAGGTTCACGCTATTAAAATGTTGCGAAAGGTTTTGTTGGAAAAATTAGGGTTTCACTCATGTGCAATGTAGCCACCTAAAATGTTACGAAAGAATAAGCTAAGCCGGATTGGTTTGCTCTTACAGACGCAGGCGCAGATGCGTCTTTGAACATGGTCCTCTGTATGGCCACCCTTCGCCTGCTTTACACGCTTAAAGTTCTTAAAATTCCTTAAGAGTTCTAATGCGAAGTGAACTTCAGCTTTACCATCTTTGGTCGAGCGGCGGGTTTTTCTTGCGTTCCGTAAGAGGAGCATGGGAACTTGTTTTTCTTTTACGAAAAAAATTTGATATTTCCTTGTTCTACACGGCTCTTCACTATCAAGGTCATAAAACGGTTATTCCTACTCAGTCAGTTTCGATGATACTGCGAATTACTAGTGAGCTGGGAATCAGTGGGG
Source organism: Glossina fuscipes (assembly GCF_014805625.2). NCBI lineage: Eukaryota > Metazoa > Arthropoda > Insecta > Diptera > Glossinidae > Glossina > Glossina fuscipes. The sequence continues at coordinate 4,588,316 of NW_023998421.1, read as the reverse complement.
TATTTGTCGTCTTGATGTATTTCTGATAATTGTTCGAAAAGAGATAGTCTTCCAAAGCCCACAGCGGCTTGCGCTGCGTGTAATAAGAGATCATCGAAAGCTGTACAGACTCGATATACTTGGTGTTCACGGCAGTGAGATTGCATAAAGAAAAATTGCTTGTAGTAAGTAAGATGCCTGGTTGCCTGGTCGCTATGTACGACCTTGCGGGAGGTATTGTCGTAGGTACGGTTACCTTAAACTTTCGTGTGAACCCTAAGCAAGGAGATGTTAGATAAGACTTGAGTTGCGAAAATGGTTCATATTCATTTTCCTCTCATTTCGACAGGTCGTAAAACTGTACAAGTACTCACATAAAATGGTGCAGGAAACTGGGCATACGATTATTTAAACCTTCCATGATAAATATTTCAGTCATTGACACATCATTTGTGGATAATGATTTCCTCCACAAGCTACACGTATAGGCAGACGATAACGTTGGCTCTTCCTTGTGGGATAAGCACTTAAGGGAAACCTTGAGAGATTTAGTTGTTGTGAATTTAGTTCAAATTCTATTTTATTATCAGAGAAGCAGAAGAAGAAATTTCTTTATCTTCATAAGTTTTAATTATGTGAATGCAACTAGAAAAGCAGAATGTGTACGGAGCTCTTCAACGTGGGCGATATGAAATCAAGTGGAAACTTTTATATATGGATGTGTGTACGTTTTCATATAATTTCAATTTTGTGTTTTTTTTTTTATTTTTTTTTTTATGCAAATTTTATTTGCATTTAAATTAATATTTAATTATATCAGGCATTTCCCACAAAATTAACAATTAACAGTCAAGTGCTTAAGAATAACGAGTTGCTTGAAGTAGACAAAAAGCAAAAACTAAAGTCAATATATGGATATGTAAAATAACCACTAATGCAACTATTGTGGATACAATTGCATACAAGTTATATTATTTGTGAGTTTCTAAGTATATGTAAAGTGTAAATTGCTTTGCGGTTAAGCAGTGTCTTCACTTATGTACTGCGAAAATGCGAAGATATTTCTATAAGAAATTTTCTTGTGTGTATTAAAGAGTGAGGAAAGAGTCGTGAAAAGAAATAAAAAACGGGAACAAAAGGAAATATTTTCCTCTTAAGAGAACTACACAATTGCATTTAATCGTAACGAACCCGCACCCAGATATGTATATATATACAATAATATAAGTTGACGTGTTATTGAATGAGGAAAATTAAACTCTTAAAAGTGCAAAAATTTGTTTTTCTATTTGTTTTTTTTGTTTTTTTGGTTTCTTGTTATTGGAGCGATATATAATTTTTCTTTAAATAAAATGCAAAAACAATTATTTAAAAATTTTAATATGTCTAAATTATGCATTTTTTTTTTTTTTAATTTTTTTTTGGAATTTTCTTGAAACGAAGTGTTATGGCGAACTGATGGAGGGGGTGCATGAATTTTATATTCTTCTCTCACTCTCTTTTTCTCTCTGATTTAATTTTACATTAAATTTCATTAAAGCATGTTTAGTTTTAAGGCAAAGTAATTACCAAAAAAGAAAGTTATACAAGCAAAAAAATATATATTTTATTTACTGAACTTGTAAAAAAAAAAGTCGATATTTTATTTTATTTTATTTTTTTTTTTTTTTTGCTGATAAAAATTTAAGCTTTTTTTTGTTGTTATATATATATATGTATATATATGTCTATGTGTTGGTTGTGTGTTAGAGTAGAAAAATTAAACGAACAAATTTACTTAAAACAAAAATAAAGCTTTAAGCTTAGCAATCCTGCTTTTTTTTTCCTCAATTACTTTTTGCCAAATTACAAATGCAAGTCGTTTTACGAGATCTTTTGATAAGAATTTTATGAAACAACTTGTTTTCGGTTCGCTTTAATATTATTTTACCCACCACACGAGCAACGAATGTATATTCAGTTTACAGTTGCATTTGTAACGTTCGAGAAATTAATAGTAGAAATATCGTAGAATGAAAAAGTTATCAATGTTTAAGCGAAAAGTTAATATAGTGTATGTTCCGAAGAAGTCGCGAACGTGTCACCACAAAGATTTCAAGTAATATCTCCAAAGACTTGAGAGTATACTCTTATCCAGAGTTAGGAAAGCTACTGCTTCCTTGAATTACAATAGCTATACGCTTTGTTATCCGCATCACACTCATATGCTATACTTAGCCTTCCGTATCTAACATCAATAGACAGAACTCACAAGCCAAGTAAGCTATAAATAAATTTCTTGTCTTTTAAATAGAACTGAAAAGTACGTCTGCTTTCGAAGATTCGAAGGAAGAAATCCGTAAGATTTGAAAATAAGAAATTAAAAGCACCTACGGGTTATATAAGCCCGTTGGTGGAATAAACACAAGATTACAATCTCTTGATCGATCTGACTAATATAACATAAGAATCGACCTATTCGAATGGCATCCAACATTTTGTACCCCTCATAAGAAGCGAGAGCATGTAGTTTGTATATTGAAGCAGGTTTTGATCTAAAAATTGCTATTAGTATTCCGTGGGAAAATTCTGTGTCAATTTGGTGAGTGAAACGCCCATTAAAGATTGAACAGAAAGCACTGATTAATGGCTTCCTTTGCACTTTAAGACAAGTAAAGATATAGTTGTACGTGATCCGTCGTAAAGTATCCTGCGTGCCTTCGCTTAAGATGTTCAATTCAAACTAGTTTTGGGCTTAGTGTTGTAATGAGTGGCAATCTCGCAATTATCTCTAAAATGAAAACAATTGTTTTAGTTGTCGGAATACACTAATAAGTGTACATTTCAGATTATTCGAAATGAACTTAAAACTTAATATTTTCACTCGTCCTTTTTTTTTTTTTAATTATAGTCTGTACTTCAAATTGTGCGCCGCTTTCTTTGAGATGTTCAATTGTTCCATTCAATGTTGCTGATTTAAATCGAATACCTAGCTCAATAAGTTCGTAGGATAGCGTATAGATGTCCCCACTAGTCATCGGATATCTTGAAAAGAGACGAATGGTCAATAGTGCGTATTACGTAGCACGTTTCAATGATGAAATGGTAAAAAACGGACCTAAATGAACAAGAGAAAAGCGTTTTCAACGAAACGGTTAACTATGTCTTAAGTAAATAGTTGTAATGGCAAAATTGGACGAGTTGCACTGCGAGTTGCTTAAACGTCTGGCGCATCTGCCTAGTTGCTGTTGCCTGTTTGCAAACCTCAACAAAAGGCTCGCCGGAATGAGATGTGGCTCCAAAAAAGTAATGATCGCCGAACCTGAAGCCTATTTTGAAGGGTTGTCTACAACAGACATAGAAATGTTTGAGAAACATTGGGATAATTGTTTTGCTATTGCAGGAGATTGTATTCATGAAACGAGCCGAAGTGTTGCCTAAAAGTTGGCGTTTAATTAGTGACTCTAAGAACTTATCGAGTGAGATATTACATTTTTCATTTTCATTAATATCGTTCTGGATGATGAGGAAAATCCTCTACTTTGAAAATTCTACTCTATGGTAAATAAGAGATAAAAGTTTTGCCATCTATTCGAATGCGAAGATTTGGATATATGTTTTAATCGATAGTTAGACATGAAACCTCTTCCTCTTCATCTACAAACTTTCTTACACTTCTTACACTCAAATATAATAAGAGAATAGAAGACATGTGTTTAATCGAATTTTGATCTTCAAATCCTTATGTTTAACGCAACTCAAGTTGTTTGAGAAGGTACCGAGAATCGGTGAAGAAGAATGAATAACTTATTATAAAAGTATAACGCGCTAGAAAGATCGTAGTTGAAAAATGAAGAAGCTCTATAGCTTCGCATATAGAGCAATTTCGCCCTGTTCGCTCAGAAGATTGCATGGAATAAACATACCACTCTCGTAGTGCTGGGGTTTGTAGTGCATAGACCAATTGTGTATAGAAATTTAGAATTAGAAGGAAAGGTGCCACCATACTAACCTCACTAAAAGCGAAGGCTACAATAAAATTACATTATTATATATCAACTACCTATGAAGCCATGCGAAAACGCTCCGAGGATTGGCAAGAGCCCTGGAACAAGTTGAGATATTGATGAAGAAATGAATATTTTCCCGGAAGCATAAAAAATTGCCTTTCTCTCTGCACGCACCTCGCACGCTAATAGGTTTATAAATGTCTGCCCACGAAGTCATCGGAATAACACACCCACAAATAGTTAGAAGCGTTGCTTTACTTTTTTTTTTTCACGTGGTGGGTAATGGGGGTTCGCCCACAGACGAACATGGCATGTCTTCTTCACTTTTTAAAAACAAATTCCATATAAATTAAAAACAAACAACAACAATAATTTCATTTGTTGCTATTTAACATGAAAATCATTTTGAAAACAGACCAAATTTCGATAGTAACACAATTATATAGTATTTTATTTTATGCCTTAGTATAGGTTTTGTTTACTCCGATTAAACGAATCAAACTTTTTAAAATACAAAAATTATTAATTAATTAATTTTGTTTTGTTTTGAAATTTATTTTACTTTTTCTTCACATTTTCTTTTTTTTGTATTTTTTATTTTTGTTTTTTTTTTTTTTTTTGCAAATACTCACATTTCTGTTCTGTTTTAAATAATAAAGTTATATATCTTTTTGGAAACGGAATACGTTTGTGTGATCTATGTTTGAATTCTGATTTTGGTAGAGAGAGAGTTTAGTTGTAGTTTTAATAAAAATAAACTCTATTCTGTTTCTATGTACATACGTACGTGTCTTTGGATTATGGGATTCTTTTTGCTCAATTTTATGGTTTTTTTCGTTTTTTTTTTTTGTTTTTTTTTTTGTTTTTTTAACAAACTTTTAATGATATTTCAAACATTTGAACAAAAATGAACAAACACAAACGTGTTAGAAATATTTTGTTTGTTACTATTTGACGCTTTAATAAGAAGAGAGTTTAGAGAAGAAATATTTTTTGTGATATCGTACCGTTTCGCTCACCTTCTTGTCCCACTGTAGGACATACGGCACCGGATGATCGTTGGGAAATTCAACGTGACAATTGAATATGACACCCTCTCCAAGTATGGCTGTGATGTGGACTGCATCTTCTGTAACGAAAAAAAAAAAAAAATTATTCCTTTTTTTATTTTAAATAACGTAATTATTTTTGGAGGGGTTAGAGTTCTTTTAAACCTATGACTACGAGTTCGTTGTCTAGAGGAAAAGACGGCAATGGTTAGTATTTACACTCTACACCACTTGTGGTGCTGGGTATATTAAATTTGTGCCGACGTTTGTAACACACAGAAGGGTTTAAGATAGATCCATCCACCTTTTATTATATCGACAGATTGAGAAAACTGTCTGTCCGTCTGATCTTTGTCTGTTATATATCCGCCCGTGTAAATTTTGTTCAAGCTACAGGTAGCAATTTGAGATAATTTGATGAAATTTCTTTGACCCAAAGCCGCACGCTATTGAAAATGGTTTGGTTCCGTCTACTTTTTCGAGCACTCACCATTTCACACTAGAGAAAACTTATAAATGAACTTAAAAAAATAACGAAAAAATCCGCAATATTTTTAGAGAGTGACAATCTGCAAATGGAGCCTTTCCGAATTTCTTATCATTCCAAACATTTGCTTACGAGTTAAAGTGGTTTTAAAGACCGTGTCATATAAATGACAAGGAAAAGTATTTGCATTTTCTGCAGCGTTACTATTGAGGGAATTCGAGAACTTTAAGTTTTTTTTCATAACACTGGAGGAAGTTTACTTTGTAATGTATACGACAGTAACGAGAGTGCAAACGTTCTCTGGACCCAATATCAGGAAGAAAGACTAAGACTACTAGCCTGACGAGCTTCCTGTTCTCTATTGCAAAGTGTAGTTTAAGTGGAGCGGAGCTCTCCGCTATAGACAAGTAATCGATGTTAGCGTCGCAGGGTTAACGTCTCAGAACATAGGTGATTTCCAGTCTGTTTTGCATGTTAGGCAAAGACGTCAAACATTCAACTGTCGTAGGCAGTATGTAGTCATCATTTTAATCCATTTGCTTTTTGACAAATTTTGATTGAACTTTCAAAATGAGTGGGATCGTCGAATGTAAGTCAGTTGATTCTTAACTTAATCCTTAATCTTAATGGGAAATGGATATAATTCGTTACGAAAAGCTTCTAAGAGAATTGTGAATAATGCAAATGGAAAAGAAAATAAGCATACGTGGATGCTCTAGCGGAAGAACTAGTTTAACATGTAAGACGGGAAAGCCGATCACCTACTAATTATACGCAGTTGTGAAATTCTCAAACCTCGACCAAGGGACACCTGGTGAGGCAATCAGCCTTATGAATATTTGCAAATTAGCATTTGATTTATTAGTGTTTGAGATAACCGCTTGAGGTCTGTTTTTTTTTCCACTACTGCGCTACTTTTAATAAGAACAACCTTATTTCATTACAGCACTTGAAATCATATAGAAAGATGTATTAGAATTAATATATATATATATAATTCAATAAGTTTGCACTACTACTGGCGAATCCATATGATTTCCTAATATTACTAATCTTTAAATGAAATGAAAATAGTTTAGAAGTTGCAGTCGTTTTAGTGACGCTACACACGAAACTCAATTTTTTTTTTTTTTTTTTGTTATTTATTTAAATTCGTAACTATAAACCCGTGGGCCAATACATTAAGAAGAAGTAGATCAAAACTAAATGATAATGGAATACTCATCTTGCTCTATCGCTAACCTTTGCATTCGTTAGTTACCAGTAATGGAAAAATTCAGGTTCTTAAGAGCGAGGCCAATTTTCGCTTAAGAACGTTTAAGAAGTCAGCAAACGATCCCAAAGCCAGATTGGATATAAAAAAAAAATTAGCGTTCAGCCAGAGCATTCGATATGCGTGGAATTGATATGAAAGGATTCCAGTTTAGCAAACTGTAGCCGTTCGATTAAAAGATTCGACGTTTGTGACAGAACTGTTTTGCAGACACAGCTTTCTAAATCTAAATTTGTAGCAGTCATAGGAAGAGTGTTTCAAAAAAAATTTGAACGAAACCGGGAATGGGGTTTCGGATTTTGTCACGGACGAAAATAAGAGTAGGTTCAAGTTTATATAAATATAGGTGCATATGATTACATTTAAGAACCACTGTAAATTGAATTGGAGTTTAATTCGCATAGGCCGTATAAAGACCGATTTCAACGGTTGGTTAAGTGTGATGTGTGTATGTGTGTTTTGAAGTTTGGTAATACAGTTTATTCTAGGTCTCTATTGAGAATTTACTCAAAGTCCATAACAATGTTCCAGTTGGTTTTCCCTGCTGCCTTAGTTGCAGACAGAGAAAAACAACTGTTCTGAGAAAGGTTCATGTTGTTTGCTTTGTTCCAATTCATTTTGTGTTACGTTGTAAGTAATATCAACTCATTTATAAAAGCCCATTATCGAGCTAATGTTGTAATTAGTTAATCTCTAGCATATTCTTTGAAATTAACAAAGAAATAATGAAATTATTTGCTGCAATACTAAGCGTTATAGCTTTTGGTTTGGCGCAAAACGATTATTGCAGTTATTGCCCAAATCATGTCGCCTGCTTAGAAAAACCTGTAAGTAATGATAAGGATGGACTAAATTTTTGGCGCTTTTGATATCATTTAACTTGTCTTGTACAGGAATTCAAACAAAATTGTCCTTTGGATGCAGAATTATTAAATTTAAAGTACGTTCAGGAGTCGATTGTGAATTTTCACAATGAAAAACGTAATTATATCGCTAGCGGTGGAGATAAAAATCATAAAATCGCTTGCCGCATGGGTACGATGAACTGGGACGACGAATTGGCTGAAATCGCTAAATACAATGTTAGAAAATGTGCCTTGAGATATGACAATTGCTTCAATACGTCCGCTTATAGGTATCCTGGTCAGAATTTGGGCACTTATAAAACGACATTATCGGTGTCGACGGACGAACGTATCAGATGGATTTTATTAAGTTGGTATAAACAAGTTGCGGACAGTAAACAAGAATATGTTGAATCCTATCCGTACGATTATTACCAAACGTGAGTTTAGTCTTCATTTTATTAATAATTTATTCGATTTTTTTTACTCTTTCTTGCCTACAGGAATTTTAGTCATTTCGCTATCATGATGTCTGACCGTAACGTAAGGGTGGGTTGTGCCGCTTCCAGTTATTCCGAATACGCTAAAAAGCTGGGAATTACATTGAATACTACACTGTTGGCTTGTAACTATGCCAGCACGAATATGGTTGAATTTCCAATTTACGATACCAACTGCACAGCAGCCACTGTACGTTGTACCTCCGGCTTTAATGAAAGGTATTTAAATTTGTGCTCAGAGAAGGAAGAATTTAATATCAACCATTGGAGCAAAAATGGTCAGGTCTATCAATAAAAATGTTCCACATTGGATGAGAGAGAGAGAGAGAGAGAGAGAGAGAGAGAGAGAGAGAGAGAGACAGAGATACGAAATAAAAAGAGATTAAAAAAAACTTTAAAACTAACGCAAAATAAATCGATTAGCAGTTTAAATATTACATGAGAAAATTTCAGTCCAACGTACACACCATTACATGTTAACGCAAGGCTATAACATGTACGGGTTTGTTTTTAATACTCTTCTCGTGCAGGTCTCGCTGAAAATTATTTTCATCGCTTTGAAACTAATCAATTCCCGTAAGTGCTACCAAAATCCTAGTTTATCGCGTGCAGCTCCACACATGTGAATAAATTAATTTTTCGTTTGTAAAATTGAAAAAGAAAAATATTTAAAAAAACATTTGAATCGACATATGGTTGGTCTTTAATTGCTGCTCGTGCTGCCAAGTTGCTAATGAAACAACGGGTCTTTTGATTCTGTATAGCAGTAGCAAGTGATTGACTTCAGATTGATTTCTGTCCAGTGTCGCTAACGTATCCTTTAGGTTTGCGCGCCATAGACCTGTAAGATAACTTGATTTTGTCTTTGCGGAACCACAAACATGACATCTTACACCAAGCGTTTTCCCCGATTATACGCACCATTACCATAGCCTGTTTTCTTGGCGTTTAATTCCGGCAAGGAAAAAAAACTACGTTTCCCAGATATATGCCTTTTTTTTGTTTCAGAACTCTACTTGTGCTTAAAGTTCAAAAGTCTATTCATTTTACACTTGATCGCGATACGTTAAACAGCCGCGTAAAGTCTCCGCATAGCACTTTCAAAGGGGGGAAATCACAGCGTTATCCAATACAATATGGGCATGGTCACACCCTCTCTTAAGAAACATATGATGTAGACGCATTCAATTATTCGATATATCCAAGGTAAGCTTGTATATTAAATTTAGAAATTTATTCACTCTGATGGTTGTGAATGGTAACCACCATATAGGAGATGTTGCCTTACGTACGCCTGCGATACTGATAGGATTTATTACCCAAAGACAAAAGAATGTAAATCTTCTACTCACACGTACGGCTCTATCCCTGTTCGTCAGTCACATTGTTCGCTACTTTTAATTAGTTATCAGACTTTTGGAAATACTAGTGAGTTACTTGTTTCGCTTCTGCTGCGTGTCAGCAAATCTATTTTGGATGAATTGCGTTGTTGAGAAAATAGATTTCTTTTTTTAAATTGAATTCTTGAAGCAGATGTTTTTAATTTAATAACTAAAACAATTAAAAAAAAATTAAACAGAAGATGGACTGGGTCTGCGCCGACCAGGGCTATTTTTGGTTTGAATCCTTTATTGGCCTACTGTGTGTCCGCGTGGATGAGGCTAGCGAGCGCCACCTATATGTATATAAATTACTTAGACTCATATTCGCTGGTTAGTCTTTTAAGACTAAAGATATTGTAAACTATTTGCTTTGGATTATGCTGATGCTTCTTATATCCCTTCTAATGTCACAGTCAAAGCCTTTAATCTTTGAAAAAAATTCGGCTAAATAGATGTCATAGCTAAAAGAGCAAAGGAAAGAAATGAAATATCAGACACTCATCTCACTCAGATAGGATATGCTTGTTATTTTGCATATAGCGGCATCCGAGTTCCTGAATCGCAATTACGAAGCTTAAGATTTTGTCGTATTTCTCCGCCCGATCATGTAAATTGAAATAGAAAGATAAATTTCTCTTACTTTTATATTCTTTTGAAAATTTTCAATCTTTGCAGCGGCATCGGGATCGGACAGAAAATGGATAAATAGCATTACTAAGCATTTGCAAAAAATTTCGAAGATATCTGCTATAGCTTTTAGTTTATTTACGAAATAACGTATATTAACGAATTTCTTTTCCCTTCTGCGCGTTTTCAGCTTTTTAAGCATTCTAGTCGCATAAACGGGACAAAGTCTTACGCGTCATGTTTGCATTTTAACAGCACCGATGATTATTTCCGGGCATTGTAGTCATAATGATAAGTCTAGTACTAGTTTTTTGGCAATGGGTGTTAGATTAGAAGGGTGATTATTAACGCTGCTAGCCTTTTCGACAAGTAAACATACTAAAATACAAAAGTGGGGACACCTTTGCAGTAGGAATGAAAGTTGTACTCTTTGTTTATCTTTTGCTGAAGCAATTAAGCACGAAACATAAAATGAAACGAAACATGAAACATTAAATAAAAAATAATTGATTTTTTTTTTCTTTTTTGATAACAATTACAGTCAGCCGTTCATTGTCTTAACTATTTGCGATATTTCCACCCTTTAAGTGAACTATTAACGTTAAAGCATAAATGAATTATTTAATTGAGGCGCTTTATCTGATTGACTATCAACATCATCTAGATAGAATAACTTTTGACGACTATGCGGTTTTATTATTTACGTGAAAATAAAACTAACAAAAGTGAAGATTTGCTCTTCACTTGTGTAAAAATGTTGCTATAAGCACAGGTGTTCAAACACTGTCCTCAGTAGCGTTTGAAGTATGCTTCGTTGCAATTTCAAACGTGTCTTATCTAATCTTAGATGGTTTTAAGTGTAATGGCAAAAGTAGCGTCATTCAAGGTTAAAAGTTTGGAAATTGGTGAAAAATTGAATACCATCGTTATATGACATTTACAGTATTATGAAAATCATCGAAATACGAGTGATGAACATCATAAGTTGTCTGTGCCAACAACGTAAAGTCTTGCGTCAATTACAAACAACATTGGACACGCAAATGTTGATGGTCAACATGGTATGTATTTAAAAGGTCACTATGTTGTGAGAGTTAGGGTTAAACGGCGCCAGCTGGCAAAACAATTGTGTTGCAATTAAAATAAAGTTTTTCTAGAGGACGGTTTTCGTTGCAGAAAGCAGAGTGAGAACAATTCTAGACCAAAGGCCTCTCTAATAATTTTTTCATGAAAGTTGTTTTAAAAAGTCTGAATATATTTTCAGCAGATGCGATTAGACTTTTAAAATCAATAGCGAGCCTATAGCAGTCAGTATACACATATGCAAATTAACAATTGTGTCGCCAAAAGAAAACGCAACTATCCTGCAATGAATTCGGTTTCCTCCAAATACAATTAATTCAACCTTGTAAAATATCAGTTTAGCAATATATTCCGCACAAATATTTTCTTCGTACTTTCCGTTTTTGACGCATACAGTAAGCAAAATTGTTTCAGAGATGATATCAGCTTCGGTGTGTCAAAGACAACGTCAATCTCTCTCTCTCTCTCTCTTTCTTTCCTAATTTTATATAAGACAAGTGAAAAGACTGTAGCGAATTAGTGTCCACTCTTAAATACTCTACACAATCTTGCGCTTGTTCACCGAATTTTCAAAATAAGGCGTTGTATTTGAAGTGGTCCAAAACGTGGTCCGATCCGAACCGTAGGTTGAACAAAACTGAGCAAAACGAAACAGACGGTGAGATAAGCTTGTATCGATTCAGAAAATGATTCAGAAAGTTATTCTGAATCGATGGGTGTAATGAGAGTTTGGTCTATCTCAAGTACCTCCGTGTGCTGCATGCATATAAACTTAATACACCTTTGTATCAATATGTATGTATGTGGTGTAAGGTATAAAAATAAATGATTCATTTATACGAGTTTTAACGTGTCCAGGAGATGATTTTTAGGTTTTGTAAAAATCTCGTAAAACAATCGTTTTTTTTCCTTAGCCTCCCTTGCCATCCTGTATCTCTCTCTTATTGTTCTCTTGTTGTTGTTGTGTATCTCTGTATCTTATCGTTAATGCCTCATGGTTGGTTTGCATAAAACTTATTCATAATTATATAAGAAATTATGTATTAAAATTCTGATCCAAAGCCTTTCCACAAAATATCTTGTCAGACTAATTTATCATGTAAATCCTTTTCTAGATGAATTCAATGAGGCAACAAGATTGAAAAGGCATCATATACACAATGAACACAACTACGATGTAATAAGCGACATATTATTAATCAATTATTGCTTTATAATGAAATTTGGAAAAGCCTTGAAAAAACATTCATCAAAATCAGTATAAAAGTCGAATCATTCCAGAACGGGGAACAAAGAAATCAATTATCAAATGGGAAAAGTGTAATTCTTATTATATTCACTGAATTTTCCATTGTTGAGCGTGTGTTTCCATTTTAATTATGCGTTTTTGTATAGATACATTTGTTGTTGTAATATTTTTATCGTTATTAGCAATCATAGTTGGAAGGCTTGCTTCATGGAACGATTAGCAAGTAAAAAGAGCTGCTAGTACGACTTAATGAGTCATTCCTCTGTGTTCTTAATTACTATTGATGCAAAGCTAAGGACCAGCATAAATAGTCTATTTGTAATGACAGCTTGTCAACCATAATAGATTTCCGTCAAGAGCGCTTACTGATTTCCATTTCATAGGCAAATACTTATTTCGTTATGGCCTAGAGCGTATTTGCAGATATGAAGGGTAAAATGTTTCATTTAATGTTATTGCAAACATCATTAAAATATTCATCAAAAGTTTATTCAATAAACATAAAGGTCACATATCTTTAGTGTAAAAGCAGGCAGAAAATATTTCATTCAAAATTCATTTTGTCCCATTAGATACCGCGCGGAGTTCGGGTGCGATTTTAAAGCTATTGTTTTTGTTAATCCAACCTTTAAAAGTCCTATTACGTTTGCAATGGAAAAATGAGTTGAAATAAGCCTTAGGTTTTTTGTTTCCAAAAATTGTCTCTCATTTGTCGAGTTATTGCAAGTAACATAGAGCATAGCGACATGACTGATCTGTACATTCAACAAATGTCATAATTTCGTAATTGAAATTTCTCGTTCTCATCGGGTTTGAATGGTTGCGAATGACGAAAACGTTGATAAAACCGAGAATTCGTCGTTAGAAAGTCAACATAAGAATCCTTGTTGTTGGGCTTCAAAGGGTGAATTTACCTTTTAAGCCCGCCTAAAAAGTTCTGAATAATATTTTATAATGGTAGGGCACAACATTTACTGAGGCAGAGTTCTTAGCAAAAACTCCAGTCAATGTTAATGGGCCAACGTTAGCCTAAGCTAGTAGGGTCGCTTTTTTTCTATGTCAATCTCTCAGGGAATTATACCTATAACACAGTTATAGTCAGAAAGAAGTGGCACAAGAGAGAAAGAGATAAGGAGTAATCGTAGCCTATTGGACTGAAAACATGAGGAAAAATTCACCGGAGCAGCTTAACATTGTTAATCCGTCAGCCTACGAAACATGTATTGAGACTTATATCGTTTCTTTTCTTGTTTTTGGCAAAGAAATTAATCTCAAGTTGTTTCTTATCTTCTTATCAGTCAAATAGTTTGAGTTCGACCGGCCCAACCTAATGATTTTCCCATGTAGCCTATCTTTAAGAGAAAATACCTGATAGTCTTAGTTGCTAGTGTTCATCTCATTTTTAGTCCTACTTTTTTGTTTAAATAAATTTTAACAATGACGGTAATAATAAAAGCTAATCATAATTGAACTTTTTTATGTATGTGAAGCTTGGCTGTAATCAAAATAAATTCACATTAAGTCAATAACTTAATAAAATCTTCAGGACAATAAATAGCCATTTATGCATTTTCCTATAGAAACTTAGTTGCATAAAGCAATGAGGACATTGGGTGCCGGGTAATCACAAAAGTGACGCCATTCAACCAATACCAATATAAAAAACGCTTCACAACATTTTACGTTCTATTTGCTAACTCAGCCACTCAGAGACTGACTACATTGACGACTGATAATGAAGAATCTAGCCGCACCAGCACGACAATATGGCATAGGGTTGAAAAAAAGTGTCTTTTTTTCTTTTTTTTTTTTTGTGCAGCCTGTGAATAAAACCAATAATTGAAGTAGAAAATAAAACCAACTTCTGTACTCAAAATATTCTCGACAATGAACGCGACTACTATGTTCAATCAGCAGTACATACATATAAGCAGAAAGAGGAACAGCCCAAAAGTAGACTCTGAAGGACTGATGACATGTTAAAGTTGATAAGTAGTAATTGTTGTTTAGACTGACAAAAAGGAAGTGAAAGAAGGACAGTCTTGTATGTGTGGGTGTATGGAAATGTAAAGTGTGAAAAACTCAAAATGAAAAGAAGGAAAAAAATTACATTTCCTTCCAATGAAATTGAGCTAATGCAACAGCAACTAATTTAGATAACACTTCCCATAGGCAAATGAAGAGTATCGAAAGAAAGAATTTATATACGGTTTGGTCAGATATTTTCCCAGAATTAACTTCTTCTAAGTACAGTTTTGAGTTTGACAGGATTGTCTGTCTATACTTGATGAAAATGTGATGCATATTTCCATTGTTTATAAAAATTCATCAGATATAATACAAAATCAAGTAGTTTACTATACTCGTTATTCTTGACGAAAATAACTTCTATTGCTTATGATATTGTAACATTTTTATATGGTTACCTATACGTAGATCTAAACGCGAACGTGACATATAACAAAAATCGTTCACCACTTAAGGTACTCAAGTATCCATGAACACGTCTGCTACGTCCTTGTATCGGTTTAATGGAAAATTGAATTGAAGCAATTAAATGTAAAGCTTTTGGTCCTCCACATAGTTTTGGAACTTGATTTCAGAAAACGGATAAATTTCATGGTGGTAGGAGTTGATTTTTAAATTAATCTGTCAACCTGGTTATAGGGACCTGTTATCGATCATTTAAGTTTTCCTAGGTAAAGCTTTGAAATGCTCAATCTTATTTGAACGAGCGTGCGGACAGACAGACGCAAAAGCGATACCGTACTCAAGCTTATCGTAGTTTTTGACGTATCTTGTAGCAAATCATAATAATAATCATAATAATAGGTGACCGATCGGGATATACGCTAGAGCACCTCCTTATAACATGATAGATTCGTTCCTGTGTTATATCCAACCCGACGTTGTATGCACCACTTAGACTACACAAATACAGTTTTCATGGTCGTTGAATAATGAGGGCATATAACAATTTATCAATACACTTTCTTCTTGCGTTACACGAATTATTTGAGCTACAATGTGTATAACAGAGGCTCGTATAGAGCCTCTTGAACAGGTTTGTACGAACACGAATACAATTCTTCCACGGGTGCTATGTAAAACCCGTTCTATGGCGAAAGAGTGGCGGGGGGTAGAGCTCTTCTCATTCAGAATTTGTAAAGCGCCGCCATTTAATTTGCCACCACTCGGGGATGGTATTATATTTCTGAACCAGTCCAACGCTTTTGCCGGCCTTTTTTCATTTCTTTATTTGCAATTATCCTAAACGAGAATTCGAACGATTGAAATGGAAAACATGCTTACACTGATCGTAAAACGTCTGAGTTTTAGACTCTAATAGCTTCAAATATTGGCTTTAAAAGCCTTTTAGAGTAAAACAAAGTTATCTATGCAATAGTGTTAATGTATACCAAAATGTGCACTGAACGAACGGAATCGAATAATATCAACGCTGACATGATGATGCCGTTGCATGCTTAATGCCATCATAGCTGCCAATGTGATGCCAATAGAATAATATCAACACGTACGGAAACTTAATTTTCCAAGTACTCATCTCCACACTTGCAAGTAAGCTTTTAAGTTTTGAATCCACGTAAGATGTGCTCTTGTATATGAGTTTCGTTTTTTTTTTTTTTTTTTTCGATGTCTCTTTAGTAATATCCGTTGGTTTTTTTCCTGATTTTCTCTTTTACTTGTTTTTTTTTTTTTTTTTTTTTTTTTTCGATTAAAAGTCAAAGGTGGTAGTGTGGATCATTTTGGAGGGTTTTTCATTATTTACGGCAACAAGGACAGCGTCTAAGCACACATACACACCGCTTCTGTAATCTTATACTGGCAAACACTTGGTATGTTCAAAAGCGTCCTTCACTTAATAATGTTCACTGTTATGAATTGTGCTTAAAGTGTTAACATATACATGTATGTGTGCGTATATATGTTGGTGCCTTTTTTTTTCTCTATTACGTTTACGAGTCGTAGACGGGAAGGATTGATGTATGCAAAAGGTAATATGTTATTCATACGCATGTAAGGAGATGAAAAAAGGAAGAAGTTTGCTTGTTAGCTGGTTAGTTATCTCTTCTTGAGGGAAGAATTCCAGAATAACATTTATATATGTTACATAAAAATCTTCTTTTCCGTACATCAGGCGTTGTAGTTTTCATATCCACAGCGAGGAATATGTGCATGACAATACCGCTTGCAAGATATGAATGAAGTAAATCGTAGAGACTTTAGATAAATCGTTTCTTAATCAAAGTAAGAGTGCGTTTAGGGAAAGTGTGGAATATTAAAACCCAACTTATTTATGCTTAAATCAGGCTCAGCATATCTAAAAATGAACGTGATCGATCTGTAGTGAAAGAACAGAAATATTTTCAAGGACAATAGAAAATTTCAATATATTTCCTTTCACATACTGCTACCTTCCTAAAGATATATTTCATTGTGAATTTTCATTTAAATTTATACTTTATTCCGTGTGAAAATGCAAAGAGAAAATCCAAGCGGAAAGTTTCCGGCACGCCTACGATTCAAGTAAAACTTTTTAAAGTGAATGAATGGTATCCACATTTCACTTCAAGGTGGATAAGAGAGTTTTTACTCGCTTTTTTTTCAGTTGCTTTAGTTTCATCAATTTCCTGGAAAGACTTTGTCTAACGTAAATAGCCTTTTCATACATTTATAGTTTGCAATTCAAGCCCCAGAGTCGGCGTAAAGTGAATGAACTTTGCATAAAATGCAGCAACGAAAAACATGTTTATGTGAGCGTACGACAGACGGCGTACATGTGCACAGTAACATCAATACAAAACTAACACATACAGAAACATTGTTATATATAAAGTTAAGTGCCTGCAGTTTTGTTGCTCATCATTTTCTTTAGAATACTTTCAGTATACATAGTGTCGTTCATCGTCCTTACAGGATGTTATATTAATTTTGTTACTATATTTGAAACACCTAATGCAGGAAAAGCGTATGCTTTTAATTAAAAGGCATACTCTTCATAGTCTGTCCATCCGTCTGTTTGAACGCAAGCACATAACAAATATTATTAAAAAACAATTGAAAATTGCTTTGTAAAGACGACCGATTTCATAATGCACTAACTATTCCTTCTAATTTATTTATACGTATTCGCCGTAGAGAGACTGTCCCACCTCTTGTTGGAGGTAAGACAAAGTAGTTTATTAATTGCTTACATTTTTTATGTTAATGGAAATCATACAAAAATTGCCACTAAATACTTCTTTTCACTAAGGCCAAGAGTACCATGCAACGATCTGTAGTGTTTAAAGGCAGAACTTCTAGTTTGAAGACACTGCTCGTTCACTATACTTCCGACACTTAATTTGCTCAAGCTCCTCTTCGTGCTGGACGACCGACTAAAGTAGATGAGTAGTAGTTTTTGTGTTTCAAACGTGACATATATACTCGAGTAAAGTTCTATTTGGCAATTGAAACACTCTTGAAGTGTTACGAAAGCAAAAAGGAAGAAATGATTGTTTTCAATGTGGGAAAGAGAGAAGTGAGATGTTTAACAATTTACGGAAAATGTCCGCACTCGCTTTGTTTAGTTGCGAATGGGAGAAAATTCGGACAATTGGGGGGATTGTACCATAGTTAGTGGACAAATTGGTAAATTACTTCTATTCATCGAATAATCGAGTCGCGGAACATTTCAAATAACCTGCACATCGTTTCCGGCAAAAAATCTTCTAAGTAGTAATACGTCGCTGAATACTTAAAGTGTAAGTTGATCAGAGACGGGATAATGTAGAGAAATTACTAAAGCAAGTTTACGAAGAATTCAAAAAAAAAAAAAAAAAAAAAAAAAAACAAATGCGTACAGAACATTATTTATTACTTTTATTATTATTATTATTATTATTATTATTATTGCTGCCGTCTCTCACTTTAGGGCTTTTGGATTACGATTTTAGCATATTTACATATGCATGGGTTTTATTTACTTGTTTGTATAAATTTTTCTTTATACACATTAGTTATTGCATATGTGTGTATGCATGCATTTTTCTTTGTGTATTCTTGATTTATTTTTATTCACTTAAAATTTATTTACAATATATACGCATACACACACACAGAAATAATATGCATTTACTGATATAAAGATAAACTTTGTATATTTATTTTTTCTACTACATAATATATATACCAAATACACATGTACATGCATAAAATATGTATATATATATATTTGCATAAAATATTATTTTATGCTGGTTTCAGTATTTCATTAAGCGTTTTTTTTTTTTTTTTTAATTTTTTTGTTGAAACAACTTGAATCTTTCCTGTGCAGACTCTACTGGAATTGCTAACGAATTACTTTGTAGGTATTTTGTTGCAATTTGGTTTAAAACCAGCAAAGTAGTAAGCAAAAAAGGAAAGGACAAGTAATAGAATGTTGATAATGGAAATAGTGGCATTTTGGAAAACTCATCCATTTTTTAGAAACTTTTTATAATTTACATTTGTTTAACGAAACTTTTTACTATTTGCGTTCATTTTATATAAATTTTGAGAAAGTTTGTCAACATTAATAGAAAGAAATTGAAACACTAAGAATGCGGGATTAAAAAATTAAATATTTTCTACCTTAATTTTTATTATTTTCTTTTGATTGGTGGGCTGCCATATTCCAAATTCAAATGAATAAAACTTGCTATGTCTAAAGTCGATGTTCGCGGGGGATCGAGTCTCAGCCTAGTAGACTAAACATGGTCACAGCTGCATTGAGTGCGCTGAGTCAGGTGGGGCATAACATTTAACATTGGATACATATCCACTAGCGTGCGGCCACTCTCTGTCCCTTTCTTCGCATCCTTCTGACGGTCACTTTGTTACACGAGTAGGGGACGTCTCCTAAAGAATTGGTTTTTTTCTCGATTTATTTTTGTAGTAGAACCAGACTTAAGAAAGGGGATTCGAATTTCTTTAATTTCTGCGTTATATCTCGAAGGGTAGAAGATTTTATTTTACCTTGTGAGTATAACCCGGCATAGTTTTTTTATACGCTGTTAGAGGAGTAAACATCTCTTTTCAATGGCAGATTGAGATTGGTAGCTTAAGGCTGATTTTTGCCCAGTGTTTAGTTCGGCAACCACGCCATGAGATCGATCAGAACGCGGCGCCTTTTTAACATCGAAGTTTCTACAGTAAACAATATCGCAGTAAGGCATCCGCACAATAAAAGCGACGATTTTTTTTGTGGATTTGCGAAGTGTACCCGCCTTGACTGAAACGTGTTATTGTAAGACAAGCAAACTTTCTTTAAAATTTTGATTTGTTTTCAAACCGCAAGTCTCTTTTATCGTACTTTACATCACTAGTGATGCAAAGACAGACTAAGTTGTGCGGATGTAAGCACCACCCAGAAGGACTTGCTAGAAAGCCGTCTTTTATTGTACCTATCAGTTCAGAAAGTGATTGGTTTTGTCTGACCGTTTGTCTGCCGGTCTGTTCATGTGTCCGTCTGCTTTTCTCAACTTTCATTTCAGACCACAGTTTACGGGATATTTTTATGAAATTTGATAAGTTGACCTGTTTAGGTCCAAGGACGAGCGTTGAAAGTGATGAAAAGTGATTCAGATTGGATCAATTTTTCGACAAATTTCCTATGCAACGCCTTATCTTGAAAAATCATTATATGAATACCTATATGGTGACGTAGGATATTTAATGACGGGCCGTGGCCCACTACAGGGCTTTTGCTTGTATTAATCAAGAATGTGAACAGAAAAACGGTAAAAGCGTAAAAGAAACGATGATTTTAAGGACGAAAGGAGCGACATACGTATTTAATAAATCTGTTCACTACCTATACTAACCCTAACTAAGTCACATGTTTTCTTTGTAGGATTGCTGGTGTTTTTCACGCATCATTAGTGGGTTATTCTTATTCATTGCTTGGGCATTTAAGCAAACGATTAATGCTAATGCGTATCTTTTGCTTTCACTTTAGATAACGTATTTACTTAGTATTTTTTTTAAATCTTATAGGGAGTGTTTTGTTAAAGTTCTTAGAAGCAGATGTTGAAGCGCATGGACATGTTTAATTGAGGTGAAGCAATTGTAAGCAATAAATTAGCAGGAATTCATAAGCGCGTAAATAAATGAAAAGAAAATCTTATAAAACGTCAAAGTTTTAGTTTCACTCTGTAAGCAAAACGATTTTCATATTTTTTTTTTATTGTATTCTTTCTCTTTCTTTGTAGCATTTGCATTGGCACACATATTGCAATCAAATTGGAATTTAATATCGTTGTAAATTGTTTTTTAGTGACCGCGAACGAGAAACGTAATATATATATATATATATGCATGTACTAAACCATTTGAAACTGGTGCAATGTTCTTTCTTGCTATACATTGTCCTCTTCATTTATAATGCAATCGCTCTGTTTTCTTGCATACACACGTACTATTTGTTGTGACTTGCGATATCAATTTTCTAGCCTATTTATATACGAGGTACATATCGATTCATTCTTTCTTTCTTTCTTTTAATTTTTATTTTCTATGCAATGTTTTTAAATTCACTAATTTGCTACAGCTTTGCTATTCTCCGATATGCTTTCGCGTATTATTGCATTTTCAATTGCTTTCTATTTCAATTATGCTTCAATTTTTCTATAAATATTTATAGCTACTACGACATAATTTGAGAAACAGAATAAATAGGAGAATCGATAAAAAAAAAAAAAAAAAAAAAAGGAAATATAAAGTGAACGCATTTTACACGAAAAGAAAATAAAAATTTCTGTATTATTTCTCTTATCATTAAGTCAACATGTTCAACATTTATAAGGTTTTCTTGGTTTGTGGTGCGTTCGAAATTTCTTCCTGTGTAGACTGCGCTGCTCTGCAGCAATTTTCTATTCTTGCAAGCAATATACTATTTATTACTTTTATTACATAATTTTTTCTGCTGATTTTTCATTAAAAATTAATGTGCATTAATAATGGGGCACACGTAATATACCACGAAATCGTACGCATTCTATTATACAAATGCAGTCTGTTTGAAATCTTTTAATAGGGAGACAGTCTGTTATTCACATAATCCGTAGGAGCATGTTTTTAAATTTCCGGTAACTTAATTATGAAGATGTTAGAGGAAGAGATCATTATTGGATCGCTGTCTGTCGGTCTATCAACGTGACGATGGACTACTAGATGAAATATCAAAAAAAGTTCTGATTTTTTAAAAAATGAGTGTTCATTTTTTTTATCACGCTTTACGAGCTATGTTATTTACCTGCAGTCACTATTGCTCACAATCTATCGCCACAATGTCTTTGCTGCAATCCTGTGCTGAGGGGGAATTCCAGAGCTTTCTGAAGCTCAGTGCCTTTAAAGCTGCAATTTAAACTAATTGCACTTCCAAGTGCCATACTATTTTTACAATGGGAACACAGAGATGACCTTAAGGCTTATTGCCGATAATCCATGCAGAAAAAAGCAAGCAAACGAGCAAAGCCCAAAAAGTTGTGCTTGATTTGTTCTATTCACGCGTCCTCGCAACTTTCACGCTGAAAGTGCCTTCCAGGTCTGAAAGTTGCTGAATATCCGTCTTAGCAGCATAACCGTGCAAATAAAAACTGCGACTACTGAGCCGGTGTTCATCGATCCAAATCTCAGCGCCTATTGGCTTTATTTGGTCGTAGCTAAGGCCAGTGCTCAGTCGATAAACTAATACTCAATTGGGCGCACATGTACTAGGCTGCGACGACTGTTTACCTCTTTCTCCTCCTCTTCTGACCGGGAGTTCCTCTGCGAACTTGCTCATATTAAACACAGATATTTATGCATAAGGCCTAGAATATCGTCCAAGCGGCGGACATATCTTTACAGCATTCTAATTTATGTCGATATTTTGGCCCTTTCCAAGCCAAAAAACTTTATTTTACGCATTCTTCCCGGGAAGGTTTCAGCTACGGAAACTCTAAAGGAGGCTAAGCCAATTGTTATCAGTGTTTGTAAGCTTATGAATTACTTACTTTTTTGATTAGCAGATCCGAAGAAATAATAACATCGGTCGAGTAAACCCTATCTACTGAAATTAGCGAGTTTACGGCTACCTAAATCTGTCATGGACTTCGAAAAGTTGAACCCAAATTCAAGCGAGCTTCCGTCCTATACATGTTGCGGATAGAATAAAAAATTCAGCATACCTTCATTTATCAACAGTGGGTGCAAATATATATTATTATGCTTTTAATGTTCGCATCTTTTTGCGTGTGAAGACTAACCCTGTTGTGAGGTTCCTTTGCTCCGCTTATTTAGTGATATAACAAAATAAGAAAACTTACGGAAACTATAGAATGTCATGTGTAGTAGCACAGGCAATGATTTTCTTTTCCCCGATTTAGTTGCATATTCCGAATTGCTAACAAACGCAGACATAACTGAATGAGTTTAATCACGTATAACAGAAAGCAATAACAAATAAAATAAAAATAACCTGAAGTTTGACTTGGTTGATAGGATATAAATAAAATGTTTAAATGTATAAAAATATTAAAAGAATAAATAATTTATTTCTTCAAACTACTCGCAAAAGTCGGTTTAAGTTAAAATCATATCTGTTCCGTTGATAGTGAAGCGTTTAAAACTTTTTTTGTGCAGATGTCAATGGAAATGGAAAGAAAATAATGTGGGTTTTAATCTTCTCTATAATAATATTTAAGTGGAGTTTCTTAATTAAAATTCAAGCAAAAACTTGGCATGAAATTAACTGAAACCAATATTGAAATTTGGAGGCTTTTATAATTCTTTGAGTAGATTTTTGTTGGTGAGTGATATTCTCCATAACAAATAAAACGTTTAAAAAGAACAATTGCTTGCCATCTCTCGCACAGGGGTTACGAACAAAGGGTTGCGGAGCTTTCTCATCACATGTAGTAATGAAAACAATCTTTAGATTGTTTGTTTGCACAATGGTACTTCAAGGATTCAAGGATTTGAGTTGCGTTAGAGGTCATAGCGTCGTTATGCAAATTTTCTTTTAAAAATGTTTTCCAAACGAAAATTGAATAGCAATCAGTATTAGTCGATTTACAGTGTATTTGTACGGCTGGCTACATAGCCATGAGAAGCGGGTTACCGTTTAGCATAAACATATTCTATACCAAATATGATTATCCCAGGTGTTCCTGGTGAAGTAAGTTATATCAACTCAGCCGCCTATGTAATTCTAATTTGCATTTGTTTCAAATGAAGTCTTTCTTCTCAAGTCATTCAAGTCGATTCCATGGATTTGTTCAACTTTTAAGGATATGTTACTTCAAGTTCCGCTTGTTTATTATATCTTTTGATGGCTATGCATGCAAAGTCAAATGATCAGGGATTTTTCCCAAATTCTCATTTTGCTAAATTCTGTGTTTTAATCGGTCGTTTACTTGTCGGTACCATAGAAATGATTGCTCGTTAATTCCTAGCATATTACTTCCTGACACTGGATTGTCGAAATGTTTCGTGTTGTGTTCTTAAACGTTATCGCTTTACAGAACAATTCGTCGTGAATTCCTCGGAGCGAGTAGATTTCCTATTTGTTGGAGAATCAGATTTGCTCCTTCACTTTACAAAACTGGAAATTGACATCTTTTTGGACACTAAGGAGGCATTTGCTATATCTCAGATAATTTGAGCGTACCTTCCTGTCACATTACAAAGTCAAAATTGATAATAGAAGCACCATATCGCAAATTGGAGTAATTTAAGGTCTGATATTGGCGCTCAAGCTGAACAACTTCGGTCTAAATTCCGAAATAAAAGACTCTTCTTGGATTTTACTTGAAATCTTTATTGAAGATAACCAATTTATTGAAATCGTAAGGTTCCTCCGGTGAACACAAACCAATAATATCCTTCTCGGTACTTATTTGACATTTTATAGCTGGTCTGCTGCAGTTTGTATCGTAGACGGCTGATCCGATTGTATTAGTGGTCGCGTAATTGCAAGCAAGCAAAGTGGTTTTCCACATAACGTCATTGCTTTCATCATAATGAGAGTAACGGGACGCGGCACAACCCACTCGTGTATTATGGTCATTCACCATAAGAGTGAAATGGCCAAAATATCTGCGTGAAAGAATGTAATTTTTTTTTTTTTTTTTTTTTGCATCAAATTGTTAAAGAATTTTAAAACCTACGGTACAGTGTCATTAACTTGATAAGATTCAATATTCTCTGGTTTAGCGCTGTCAATTTCATGAGACCAGTTATCTAAAATCACTTCCACTGCGTTTTTAAGAGGGAGAGGATTCATGGAAATCGAATAACCCAAATTTTGACCAGGAAATGGAAATTTTCTCGTTTTAATGCAATAATCACGTTTAAGTGTGCACCGCTTCACATTGAATTCAGCTAACATGGCCAACTCATCGTCCCATTGCATTGTGGCCATGCGGCAAGCGTGCTTATGATTGTTTTCTGCACCGACAGCTATGAAACTACGCAGCCGATTGTGATAATCTAAAATGAAATCCTGCACAGGTCCTGCAATTTTCAGCAATATTCTGTCCCTAGGACAAGAAACGTGAAAGGCCTACATAATAAAGAGAATCACATAAACACAATCGCATATCAAAGGCATTAATATATATTTTCCATTTTCAAACTTACACCAGAATTCCTACAGGCTACATGATTAGCGCACAAGCGACAGTAACCCGTGTTGCTCGCGGCCAAAGCAAGGACTAAAATAGTTGATATTACAATAAAAACCTTCATTGTTTTAAAGATAAAAATAAACTGCGTAATCGTTGTATAATCAATTGCAAGTACTGATGATAGCAATAAAGCAACCGTAGGTTTTTATAGAAAAGTTAATATTATTTAAAAGTCACACACTTGCATTTAAATTTTACCCGCAGTTGTTTTTTTATTTTTTAATTCAAAATTAAAACAGACGAAAACAAAGTAACAAAGTATGTTTGATTGACTTTTTCAAAACTACCTTAGACTTTCAACGCTTGTTAGAAGTTCGAAATTTATATTCGTCTTCTGTCTGAAGTTTTCATATCTATCAGCAATCTCCAGTTATTGGTCAGATATCTTCAATTAAATATGGAAGTGAAAACTAATCACTTACACATCTTATCTAACCCCATTTGAAACATTTCTCTTAGCTCTTAAATCAATATTCAAATTAGACACCCAAGTCAAGGCTGCTGCACTCGTTACTCTCTAATAAAAATCTATAGTTTATGCCAGAATTCACCTTTCTATCGTGTTTTCAGTTTCAACAACGATCAGAAAACAAAGAGGCGGGCTCAGAAGCTTAGCTAATTGTCTTAGTCTGATGTCAGTATATGTTGGCCCGTGAAGCCCATTTCATTTACAATTCCATACTGCGGAGAAGGTCATAAAAATACTAAAATTATTGCCCTTTAGGTTTTAAGTGTACATGTCCATCGTAGCTTAGAAAATATTATTCTACTCATACAATACATCAAGGATGAGAGGTATACTTATTTATTTTGTTAAAACGAAGGAAGCTGCAGAGACTTCATGAAGTGTACATATTTTTAACCTGCGTCAAGCGCCAAACCGGTTAAGGCATGTCTCTTGTTTGTCTGTCTGCGGTATACATTCTCTTGATCGCACACAGAAAGTTAACTGCTTCAAACATAGCAGAAAGCATCGGAAGTTGTTGCACTCAGAGTGGTATTGAAATTGACTGAGACGTGCTTTGGTTTTTTTGCCCGTTACTTATAAACCACAACAGAAATGACGGTAAAAATTTGCATATTCTATGAATGGCCCTGCAGAACCTATACAAGAGAAGCAAAAAATCGGCCGCGTCTTCTCCAATGTTGCAGAATGTTGAAATTTTATTGTTTTGTGCAAACGCTCCCAGCAGTCAGAAATAAGGGTCAGAGATAGCCTATAGAGTATGTATATTATTGGTCAGTTTCAAATGTGAACCGTTCTAGACATGTTTGTCAGTCCGTCTGTCAATATTGCAGTGGTAAAAGTTTTAGAATTTAGAAGACAGAAAAAAGAGAACCGACACAACTTAAAACAAGACTTTGGGTACAATTTTTTTTTTATTGAAGTTGGCAGAAATCCTTGTTTCAAAGTCTTTGATATTCACGATATTAACGAGCATTGCGTTGTAGCGCTTTTTTTTCTATTTTCTTAATAATTTTGGCCTCATACTAATTTTTTTACTGTAATTTAATTTGTTGCCACAATGCCTGACCTAGCTGTCAGTAAACTTTTTATTAATTAACCAGATTCAATTTCAATGCAGGATCTACATTAAATTAAACAATAAGCCGATATAAGTGGGATCGTATTATAGATGTTTCGCTTTATTCTCCCTAGATATGAGAGTTTCTTTACTCGGCTCAACACTCTAGATCGTATATTTTTATAAGGTTATTGCCTGTTTGCATTAGATAATGTTCTATGTTCAAATCAATAGATAGAAGAAGAAGAGGGAAAAAAAGAATAAAATATAAAATTTTTTAATTTTTATCCATCCGTGGAAAGATGCACTTCCTCGGGAGATAATCATATTAAAATATATATCAAACCAAACACCATAGAAAAGCTTTCGGCAAATGTCACTGACAATTGTGTTTACCATTCCTTCACGTAACCCCTAGGTTGTGGCCATTCCCTATCTCTTTGTCTTTTCTCACTTCTTTCTGACTCTCACCGTGATACACGTTCAGGTGACATCCCTTGAGTGATTAAACTTATTTGAAAGCAAGAGAAAGGATCTTAGAATAATCTACTCTTTGTGTAAATTGATCTTCTGCAACGTATTTAATTTATCTGCAATATCTTGGCAAACTATCTGACGGTTTCCTTGAATTAAAATTTCGATTTGTTCTTCAACAGTTTCATTGTTTACTTAATCGAAATTTTCCGCGTGCAATTTTTTGCATCAGCTCTCATTCTTGTGACTGTGCCACAACTTAATGCATCTCTTTGCGAATTTTACATTAAGAAAATTAAAAAGAAAATAAATTTATACACCTCCTAATATCCAAAAAGTTTGTAACATACAGGCACACGCACACACACACACACACACACACACACACACATGTGATTCGTATTAAAATTTAAAAAGGAGATAATCGCCGCTATTTCTGCGTGAATACCGAGCACACTGTGGTGTTTCAAAGCGAACACCCAATCGGTGTGGCGGCTTTTCTACCTAGTCATGACGGATTGTACTCGTTCGTAATGGTAACAGATATCAAAACAAAACTCTCCATTATAATAAATGAAATTATGGAAAATGGTTTTTGGACAAAGAGGAAAATTTCACCGAAGAGCATTATAACTAAAAGTAAACGGAAACGGCTTAAAATATAGAACAAGGATACCGCAAGGCACCCTCAAAGCAAGGCAAAAGTAGTGAAACAATTGTATGTTTAACAAGTCGTATTAAAACTTGCGAAAGTAGAACGTCAAGGATGTTCCCTGAAATTTCGCTCCTTTTCTTTTTCTATTTTTAGAAAATTGTTGAGAAAAGCTTTTACTTTAACGCTATTTGCGTTTACATTAAATACAAAATTGTTATAGAGCATTAACGACCACATTGTAATTGAAGCAAAAACTAATTCAATAATAGTTTCTAACGAATCGTTGCTTGGTTGCATCAAGATGTATAACGAAAAAGATACAGAGCTGAATAGCATTTGATTGTGGGCTTTGTGTTTAGTTGCATTCGTTCGCCTATTTTGTATACTGTTAAATTGGACTGAAATAAATTAGTTGAAAACATTTCCTCAAAGCTGAAATTTAGACGTTCTTCTCAAGGCAAAAACAGAAAGGAAAAAAAAAGAAAAATAAATAAATAAAACGGGGAATGGCAACCACATCGCTAGCTGCAAACGAAACTGTGATGGTAAAGGATTTCACTATTCCATTACATAGATGTGTATGCGGTGTACGTTAGCGCTAATGAATGGCTTGTAAACTGTATTGCTTATGCATTTGCATGAAATTCATAAATGAATGTTTTCGTATGGCCAGGGGAAGGGAGAAATGAAATGTAATTCTATGCAGTGATGTTGTGACCAAACTTTTTGAAACCTATAAATATCAGGTCGAAATTGTCAGCAAGTAAGTCGTAGCAAAACTATTTTTTTATTTTTTTTTTCATTTTTATTTGATATCCCCCACCGACGATTGTAGTGTTGTAATCATTCTGGAAAAACGTTCACGTGACCGGGAATGACACTTTAGAGAAATGCTTGCAAGTACACAAAAATTATTATATTATTGATGAACATGAGTTTTTCAGTTGATTTAAGCATGTGCTACTCCCCTGTCCATCCGTCCGTATGTTCATACGAGATCGTACAAGGGAAAGCTTCCTCGCATAGATGATTCAACAAATTCCTGTATATAAGTAGAAAATATCGACCACGTTCATCCGATATTATAGAGTATTCATATTTCACTTTGTTTCTTTACTGAGTTTTTTTCCTTTTTAGGACATGTATGTCGTGCATTAAAACTTTAGCCACAGCCGAATATAGTTTTCTTATTTAAATTTTTCTTGCAAAACTTTTGCTCATATTTAAAATGCAAACTCATTAAATGCTAAAATAAAAATTCATTACATTTCTAACACATACATGCCCATAACACATACATAAGTAGGTTCTTTTTTTTTCTCTAATTTCTGTTTTTCTATTTGAAACACTTAAAACTCTGCTAAAACGGATATTAACCCTTGTGCTTTCATATTTGCATTGAAAGCACTCTATCTGCACACGCTTTAATAAGTTATATACATATATATATATATACAAATATATGTGTGAATATATAAACAAAACATGCATCTCTAGAACACAAGAGTGAGACTTACCGAGAGACAGAAAGATGGATAGAGAGATAGATAGAGAGAAAGAGAGAAAGAGAAAGAGAGAGAGAAAG
Organism: Glossina fuscipes; assembly: GCF_014805625.2. NCBI lineage: Eukaryota > Metazoa > Arthropoda > Insecta > Diptera > Glossinidae > Glossina > Glossina fuscipes. Next base: position 4,558,903 of record NW_023998421.1, on the reverse strand, counting down.
GAATAGAGTAAAGAATGAGAGAGGGATTGTGAGTCACCGTGTGTGTTTAAGCAATGCATGCTCATATATTCATAGATACAGCTCTAATAATATGCATTCACCCTTCCTTCCTCGACAGGCAGAGCTTCCCAAGCAAAAAGGAACTTAATCCGTGCATAATTTCATGAATTCTCAGCAAAAGTATTGTATGAATATGAAATATCACAAAAGAAGGCATTAGATTGAGGTATTGTGTGCCATATGTGAAATTTATTTTTTTGCCTGACATCAGATCAGAAGCGAACAAAAAATAGTCAGTCAAGTAACAGGACTACAATTCACTAATCGTTTGAGCTCAACTCGATAGAAAGTTTAATGTTTGCGAAAAGAGTGCAGCATTGTAAGGGTTTATAACAGCTTAAGGGTTTCAGAAACTGTTTGCATTCTTTTTGAGCTCGAAAAGGATAAAAATTCGTGGCGTATTCATGGCATTAATTTTATTCACACTCATATATATTGGCCATTTAAATAAACTCTCGGCCTCTTTTTTATTTCCATTGATATTGTACAACTAAATTACCAGATGATTTGAATTACACGTGTAAAATGCGTGTGAGACGTTTCGCAAAGTACACGCAGCGTTCATTACCGTGCAACAACACATAGCCGCTGAACAAAAATTATCATTTGGAAACTTTTCCTTGAAGAGTCCTAAAGTGTTCTGTTCTTCTCGCCCCATGGAAATTCCGCATCTAAACTATTGTGGCTTACGATTTCACTTACATTCGTAAAAAAAATCATATGTGAAAAAGTACAAAAGCTACACAGATCCCACAATCCAATTGTAAGTTGCAAGTGTTATAGGGAATTTCGGCTCTGATCTTCGAATTATATCTAACAATCTATGTGGCAGGTGTTAATCTTCCGTTGCGAAAACGCGACGTCGAGCAGTACATTGTATAATAATATTAAAGATTGTCACAGATATATTAAATAAATAGTATATATATTAAATATGTATAGCTAGTTGGCCGATCCGGTCGGTGGGAAATGGCCGCGATTTATCAAATGGTACGCCTTCGATTACCAGAAACTTCTTATATATATCCAATTACGTAAACTAGACGTATACCGGGACTACGCATCCGAATATGGTATAATTGTTTGACTTTGCAAAATGTTTTTCATTTACTTTAACAATTAACTTACAGTTAAAGTTGCATGCTAGAATAAAATCGCTGGAAGCTACAGCTCTTCCAAAGTTAATGCTATTGTCAATTATATAAGTGGTTTTGTAAGCAGAGGTAAGAAAGATGAAGAGTGAGAGAATAAGAAGGAAATTTACGGTTTCAAAGAAAACATCAGTTCAGGCTTAAAAATTGAGATCATTTTGGAAAATTCACTGGAGATATGGTGTAATAGGTTATAATCGCGGAACTGACGGAGGAGTCGAGCTTTCAAATTATGAAACAATGGATGAGAGAATGAATCCAATATAAGAATAAGCGAACAATCATTTATACAAAAGCAGCGCACTGGGCAAATTTGGCAGGTTTAGATCGATAGAGGATTGATGAGTGATTTAAGATGGGCTTTAAAACTATTTAAAGTAAATATTTAAAACTTTGTATTGTTTATAAATCTATCCTATCAAAACTAACGAATAGACTGGATTTTAATGTTAATGAATGTAATATAACTTGCACGCTGTACGCATTATGTGTAACCGAGATATTTGTAGTACCTGTGAAGAAAATGTGTAACAATTTAACTGTCACTTGGTTCAAATGTGTAAGTAATACATTAAAGATTGTTTATATAACATAAATCAAGCGCTTTTAATGAATACTACAAACAACAACAAAAGGAAAGATATACATGTCCCACTACAAAATGGAGGCAAATTCCCTTAACATAGGGCATAATGTGTGTATATACATTATTTTGGATCACCTTTTTTCATTGATTTATTGGTTTATTGAGAATTGAGAGTTGGTTTAAATTCAAAACCGTTTGAAGTAGTTTTTTCATATTTTTCGACTCGTTTCGAATTTTTTTGGTATTTAAGGAGGAATCAATCGATTTAAGCTTTGCAAGGATATATGCTAATAAGCTGCAATATAACCAAATAAAAACACTACAGTTGATCACGGCTCACCATCCTACAAATATTTTTACAAGGACTTCTCAAAATAAGACGTTGTGAGGGAAGTGGTCGCAAAGGTGATCGCAAACGTTGTCGCAACGGTGGTCCCAAACGTGATTCGATTCGAACCGTTTTCACTAGCGTTCGCCCTTGGGCCAGCACAAGTCAGTGTATCAAATTTCATCGAAATACATCATAAATTGCGGCTTGTAGGCTGAGCACAAGTAAACAAGACGCATAAACAAGTTTCAGTTGATTTGGAAAGTGATTCTAAACCGCTTCGATGTAATAAACCGCCGTTGTATGCACTCGCATAAAGCTAATGAGAAATTTTCGACACCATGCGGGTAAATTGAGATTTCTCTTCAAAAGCACACTGCATGTACTGCATACGGCATCTCTAAAACCTTATTGTAGGCGGCAATAAAAATGCAATAAAATATATTGCGACTGTGTAGTGATTACGAAAGTTAATTTTAAACGAAATCCATTGATGGCAATGGCATGCTTAAATGCACTCTGTGTACGCCGCACATTTGCATTCAGGAAAAACTAAACATGATTCAAAATTAACAAAATCAGTATTTTATTATATTTGCAAGGGAAAAAAACAACTATGGTAATATAGTAATTAGGAATCACTGCCGTTCTCACGAAAAAAGCACAGGCGCGCAAACACACACGCATATATATATATATATATATATATATATATATATACATCTACCCATACATAGATATTCGTTGTATTTTGTAGTTTTAAAGGCATTTTTTTTACTTCCCCTGTTTTTCAACTTGATTTGGATTCTTCCTCGGTTCGCTCACTTTTTTCAGTCAGTTCCACTATAGTTTCATAATGTTGTAATTATATGCTGCGCAAGTAGACATAAGTTATCGTAATGATGTTTTTTAAGTATTGCAGCGACTTATTGTCGCTTATGTAGGTCTGTTTGCATTCTATTTTCACTTTATAGTTAAGTGCTGACTCATTAGACAGTAGATAATAATTCTTAAAAGTGATTTTGTTGCCTTTCTTTTTATGGTCTTTTTAGGGCGCATGTTTTATAATATATATATTTATATATATATATATATATTATATAATATATATATATTTTTTTTTTCCACTAATACTAAATATGAAATAAATTTTTATACCTTAAATAATTTAGGCAAATTTTTTGTGCAAAATAACGAGACTAATAAAATTTATTAAAACATTGGTAGATGACCTAAGCGACATGTTGAAGTGCAAGTAATTAATTGGGCAGATGGTTGAAGCTCCTCCCATAACTTATATGAATGCTATTTAATTAAATTAATCTTTAGCATTTCGGCAGCTTTGCATAGAGTTCAATTATCTGGGAGCAAAGCGAGAGAAATGAGGAAAGCATCTTCACTGTCGATTAACATTGGAGATGATAATGAGGATGGTATTGATTATGTGAAGCCCTTGGCAGCTCAACTACTTTACTTTGCATAATAGAAGCAAAGACTTGAAGTTGCTGGCTTATAAGAATGCTTTGACTTACGAAAGATGAATTCAAGTGCATAGTAACGCGACGGCACTAGGAAACCCAGGGATAAAGAGCAGAAATTGTCAACAAAAACAGTTTCGTATGACAGTGTCAGCTTGCAGGCGTCTTTAAGGGCTTGTCAAAATTCCAGATACCTAATTCTCGTTTCTTTCGGCTTCTACATAACCTCCTTTAAGTTATGGGATGATTTCAGGAGACCACTACAAATTCCAAATCAAAAAGCGTAGAACGACAATAAAGTAATTAGAATGGCAGCAAAGAATTTAAACAATAGTGTTTTATAAGGTTTAGTGACTATAATTTTCTACTAAGAAGAAATAAGTTTTTGTTTACTTTTTTCTAAAGCTTGATGTTTCTTACTGACTTGCACCAATTACTTGGTTAAATTAGCCCTTCTTTCTTCTTAGTTATTTCCTTTTAGCGAAGAGCATCAATTAAATACAGCTTCAAAAGACTCTTCTTAATTATGATTGTAGCCTGGCTTGAACGTAAAGGTGAGTCTCTGATGTGCGTATTAATTTAAAGCAAGTACTTATACATCGTTGAGACTGAGAGAGAATGTCATGACTATAGGGGTGTGGCGCTGCTTAAGCTCACGACAATGTAATTTATGCATTTATGTGTATAAAAAAAATTTGCACCTGTAAAAAAATATTATTTTGGGTTAATTTTGTTTTCATCCCTTCTTTTCTTAGATTTACATAAATTATCATAAAAGACTTTTCGTTTTAATCCTCTACGTTCAGCATTGCTTCTACGTCTAGAGAGGAAAGCTTGCGTATGCGTTTGTGTGTATGCATCTTATATATATATATATATATATATATATCTCATCTCTATATATATATATATATATATAGGTGTATTTGTGTGTGTTTAAATGCATTCATAAAAAAGTTTTGTCTGCATTATGCCAAGTGTATTAAGTTTATTTTGTGTAATTTACTAAACATCGCAGTTTTTGTTTTTTGTTTTATAGTACTTGTACTTGTTGTTGTTTACTGTTGTTAGCTGCCACTATTGTTATTATTATATTATTACTCGGCACATAAATAAAAAAAATATAAATAAATAAAAACATACAAAGCTTTTAACCCCTTAGATCGAATTTAAAATACCCATCTCTTAGGTGCACAACACTTCTTATAATAATGATATACAAGATATTAAATAAAAATATTTATTATACTGATATTAGTTTCTTACCATTTTAAAGAGAAGGTCAATGCAAAATGAGAAAAAGAAATTCGTAAATTTCATTGCGTCCTAAAAAATAATAAATTGTCTTGTGACGATAACAGAAGGACGACCAGAAGTAAAGCGTTTGTAAAATCCAAAGCTTTGCTTGTTAACTTATGCCAGTAGCTGCAAGATCTTTAAGCTGGCATTTTGCACTCAGCGGAGTAAACGGAGGCAGACAAGCAGACTGCAATAAACTCAATAAGGAATCTCTTTGCCCCTTACTAGGTTTGCGAAGCCAACTTCGCGCGAACCGCCAAACAAAGTGAAATATCTAACATACTTTAACTATGCTGAAGATGAAGGGTTTTAAAACGAATAAAAAAAGAAAAAAAAAAAAAAAAGAAGAGAAATGTGTAAAACAATGCCGCACATAATGTTAATGCGTTATTGTATTCTTTACTCGTTCTTGTTGCCATTACTGCATTCATCACCAGAGATTTTTCTGAAAGCCTTTACCATTATGTCTCTCTAGCTGCTTCTGTTTGGAATTTTTGTTGTTTTTGTTGTCGTTACTGCTGGGCTGTGTTGTATTACAGGCAAGTGTTTTCCTCACGGTTTTCAAAATGCAATGCATCAAAACACACAATTCATAATTTACATAGAAATATCCTTCTCTTTCTTTTTCCCTCATCTTTTTTCGCATACTTGTTATTTAATTTTTTAATTACAGTAATAGCAGGATATGTTGCTGTAAGGACTTTCTTTTACAAAATGATTCTAATAATATACAATTCACTTACTTCTTAATCCTGCTTGTTATTAATTTTAAACTTATTATTACAGCAATTAACGTAAAGAAAAGATAAATCCTTTGTCTTCTCAGCTTTTCAGTAACAAATTCAATCAAAGTTAAAAAAAAAAAAAATCATTTTTTATTTGTCATCAGGCGAATTTTTAATGTCTAATAAAAGACACTACTGAGTCAAGATACTTGCACTCCATACCTCTTATATCTCATACAGGGGGAATGGGGCTAGGGCTAGGGCTAGGTCATATATTTATGCAACTTAACCGCACCTCATCGGTAATTGTACAAGTTCAAGGTCCTGCACCCCAATAACAACAACGACGGTTATTTATAAAGAGTTCCGTTCTCTGGAAATTTTAACTGGATTTTGAGCTTCACTTCACAAGCGATATTTGATCTCGTATGCGTTCTTTTATGTAAAATTTTGTGTCCGTAAACGTGGTATTAACGGGCGGACGGATGAAGATGCCCATGTTTTGCGAATTTTTTAGAAATTTTTTGTCTCTGTTATATGACTAGTCACTCGGCGGATGTCTTGCAATATGGTGATGGCCAGAAAGAAGTGCGAGAAGAGAGAGAGAGAGGGAGTGCAGCGGCTACAGCCTAATGTATGCGTTGGCAAGCGTTACGGCTTTGCCGACTGAGGGAATTCACCACTGTTGTGGTCAAGTATGGTCGCAAAGCGCACTGAAATTTGAATCGGCGAACATCTGCTCGTCAGTCAGACGCATCAAATGGCTTCACTATAACAGAGAGAAGAGAAGCATTGTTTTCAGAAAAGGTTACTGGAAGAGAAGGAGTGGCATGTCTAGATAGATATTTATATGGGCGACTAAATTTAACAAAAAAACGGACAGAATACTATTAACTCAGTAAATTAGATTCACAGTAGAGTGTAAGCGCAAGCACTTTCAAATTATAGAAGGGCTTGTAAGTTAAGGTGCACATTAAATATTTATGCGATAAGTCAATCGCACTTTGCCATAGTGAAATGTTTAAGTTCACATGAGGACACCTTTTAAAGAAGAAGAACGTAAGAACGATTTTTGCGTACCGGCCTGTTTAAGAAGATTTCAGAATAAGGCTAAAGCGGTGAAAAATTGTCAAAATTCCCTGGAGAGGAAGCAACAGTAAACCTGTAAGCTAAATTAAAGGAGGCACTGTAAGAATTGCGTGAACTTGCGTGACTGATCTTACGTCTTTCCCCTTAAGTGAGTATATCGAAGTATTCAACAAGGTTGAATAAGTTTTAATTTCAAGAAAGTATCTACGTGAAAATGAAGAAATGATGTGTTTTCATTATTTAAGGCGCAAACTTGACTAATCTGCGAGTAATTGACATCCAAAAGGTGCATCATATGGCGAAACATAAAACGGAAGATCAATTATTAAAATACGTTGCCAAAAAGTTTAGTGTTTGTCTTCTTCTATACGTTAGACAGGTTATAAGTTCCACTAAGGGGGAGAAAGCATTGGTTCTTAAGTCCATAATTACCAACTAACTAATCTAAGACTTTGTTTTGTTGCTATCAATTTAAAATATATCAAAAATCTGCTGCATAGAGAATAACTAACTCGGCCAAAGAACATTATGGATTTTGGCCGCATGTAATAAATTTCGTATGGTTCATGGCCCCCATGTTCCATCATTTGAATTGCTCGCATCTGTATTACTTATGGAATAATACTATAAAGGAAGAGATAACACTTGCAGACATAATGGAAATTATACGCAAACATAACATGACCGCAGCCAGCATGCAAGCATAGAATGCCCGTTAACCTACATATGCACATAGTCTTGTAAGCTCATTGTTATGCTACTCCCTGGTACGTAAAAACGTCGTTGTTTATGTTGAATAAAATAAAGAAATTTTTAGATCACAGTTTTACAGGAAAAATACTAACAACAATAAGAATAAAAATGAAAAGTTGATACTGTGAGTATTAACTAAAAGGAATTGGTTAACGTTTGACTAAACGCTTGTAAAGTGAATAGAAAGTGAAAAATTAAAAGTACGCATTAGGAATACGTTGGAGGCGTCAAAGATATTGAATCTTTTAGTCTGTCTCTATAGGAAAATAAAATTCAATTTCAATTAATTTAAATTTGTTGTCTTATGGCGCTTGTTGCATAAACATTTTCTCAATCTATCTATCTAATGTCTATCCAAGCATCCATCATGAACTACATAACGGTCCCACACATATAATGCATGTGGTGTACACTAAAAGCTTTAATATATGTAGAGAATATTTACTTAAGGACACCGCATGCACAAGGTTTCCTCGCCTCTCCATCTTGATGTGTTTTTTTTCCATTTCCATACACACGTATACATATATGGCCGTATTACTTACATAGGTAGACACATATATACATATATATATATATATATATATACACACACACACACTTTTAAATGACACAATTGTTGACATGAACATTATGAACATTATCCCATTGTTATCTTTGTTTACTGCCACGTTTGCATACTTGAATATGCAGATATTGTATTTTAGCTTATAATAAGATCTTAAGTGCACTATGAGCTACAGCAGAATGTTGATGTAAATATGCATGCTGTTGTCTATGTATGTTAGTATTTTGCAATTTGCTTTTAAATTAGATTTCATGTTTTATAATAGAAATTAAATATAACAGTATCTATAAAATGTAGAAAATTTATGATAGTTTATTAATTATCCTTTTCGTTTCATAAATGTGTGGTCCATAATGTAATTTGTCCGCAAATATGATATACATTTAAAATTTTAATTAACATCACTAATTTAATTTGTAAAACAACGTCATTCAAAATATTTGAATCTAAGACGAATACGTCTGAATCCAATCCTTTGGAAAACCATAATTTCGGACAGAGCGTGCGCTTTCTTTAATTATATTCACACTTCCTAAATTGTTACTTTTTTTTAATAAAGGACGCGCTGATGGTTGATTATTTTCACACTATCAAATCATGAAGTTATTATTTACTGTGTTAGTAGTAGAAATCTTTCACATCTATGTAGAGTTTTTTTCGCCGGCTTATGCGCGTTTTTGTCGATTCTTCGGCTTTTACTATGTCTATGAAGCAGTGATTTTTGGCCAATGGAGACCCATCATTAGGGAAATTAGGATTTGGATCTATCAATATGACCCCGAAATATGCATCATTCGGGTGGATATCGCGCAAAGCTTTTAATGAGCAATATTATTTGAGTGTCATGAAGACGGTTAAGACGGTGATTTTCATTTAGAAGAATTGGTAAAGATTTGTCAGTTTCTTAGAAGTTTCACTTTATTTTTTGATCACAATATATTTAAAATTCCAAAGGAAAAAAATTGCAATCGAAAGGTGAATGTTTAAAGTTAATTTTCTCGAATAGAATTTGTTAAGTCATTTATATTCCCACTGGGATCTTGAATAGCGTCTAAAACTTGGTTTGCTGCATTTAATTGTCCAGACTTGCACTCACATCTGATCTGGACATTTAGAAGCTTGTGGGCTTCTTAAAAAAAAATTAGAATTTAGGTTTCTTAAGATTATTTACGTCGTTGACTCTCTTTGACATGGTCTACGGCATGCGTACAGACAAACAAAGCGGCCCAAAGTGGTCGAAATTGTGGAAATAAAAAATAGATATAAAGTTCAGCTCGCGATAGCTAATATGTGGATTATGTAGAAATATGCAAAGTATGCATGTGTGTTTAAATTTATTCGACCATTCAATATATTCACCTCCAGTAAGTAAGCAAAACTTAGCAGTCGGAAAGCAGTCCAAAAGTTCAACAAATTTTTATAAAAATATATGTAAAAAAAGGATTCAGATATTAGATAATGTCCCCAACCGCTTCTCTAGGCACTGCACCTTGGCTAAGCTTACTCAATGTAACTATAATTATGATCTGTTTAACCCGCTCAGAGTTGTTTGCAAGAACCTAAATGATGTCTATCACTTATTCTCATTATCGGATTGTTTAAAGTACATTAAAGCAACATTGCTCGCATGCGCGCAATTTACCTATGTCGTACTTAAACTAGCTCTTAACCTTAAAATGTCACGATGAGTCGAAAATGAGTTGTTCTTAACTATTATCGGTTGCCAAGCTTATGAATATTTGCGATGGCTTAGGGGTTCATTCGCGATTTGGTCCTGTACGGGTTGTGGGTGTGGCTCTGTGGCTAGTTGTGTACATGCTTTTTTTGCTTTTTTTTCCTTCCTATTTGTTTTGTTGTACTTATACTAAGTTTTAATATTAATTAATTTAAGATTTACTTTAAGAGTTAATTGAGTCAGAATTTTTAGTTGAGTTTCTTGTATAAATGGAATAAATTAAATAAATAAAAAAAATAACGGAAAAGTTATTTCTTAACACTCTGTTCCTTAAGTAATGTTATAGCATCAAATACAAACTAACCGATACGTCTTGATCAATATTTTCAGGGGCGACGATTCAATGACGACTACATTCATCGAAATTGGGTGCGAATTATCTGGAGAAACGTATCTTTTACGCTTCACACTTAGGCAATAGTACGATGCAATTTATAACTTACCCGGTATATTGTTATTGTTGGCTTTTGTAGTCTTTGTTAATAGTAACAAGGTAAAAAGGATCCACAATAAAATTTGGAAAGATGGCAATTGCAGCCAATGGCATATATTTTGTTGTTGATGCTGCTGCGTTTCTTGTTGTCTTAGCACAAATATTTTGTCGTTTGTCGTCGTTGTTCTTTTACTGGGCACTCGCAATAATTTCGTATTCGTTGCTAAGCAATTAAGTTGAGATTTTATTGTTGTTGTTGGTGTTTCGGGTACTTCTACTGTGTTTGGTACACAAAACTTTAACGTCTCCAGTATCGTGGATGTTGTGAACGTTCTTGGGGTCGCTATTGATTTAATGCCTCTTCGTGTTGCGCTTATCGCTTTTGGTTTATTTGGTATTATATGCAGACGTCGTATTTGATAATCGCTAACATTTGTTATCGTTTTTACAGTGTTTGCAATATTTTGTTCTCTTGGTATTGTTGCTGTTGTTGTTGTTGTTGTTGTTGTTGTTGTTGTTTTTATTGATGTTAATTTAGATGTTGCTGTGTTTGTGGCGAACGATGATCGCGACCGGCTTAATGCCTGACACCACCGGTAAGACCCAGGGTCCGCACACACGCCCATGCCTCTGGTCCCATAGTCAATGCCGCTAACGGATCTTCCTCATTGCAGCGGCGTCATCTATAAAACAACAAAAAACAAAATAATTTAATCATAATTTACATGACTAAAAAAAGTTATGCAAAATGAAAATCACAAATATCGTGCATCGTCAAAAGGATATTTGTCAACGAAGCTGAAAACATTATAGTGAACCACTTCTCACCACTAAGTACCCTAAATAACTTCGTTTAATGCAGTCATTCATATAGCGACCTCTAAAAATAACGATATTATATATGAAAACCGTTCTTAACCGATTTTGTCCTTGCTGTTTTGGAGCGGCGGTCACCAAAACATCTCAAAATTTGCGACATTTAGGTTGAACACAAGAAAACACGGCCGACCGACAGACAGATAGACAAGCTTGGACCGAATCAGAAAATGATTCTGAATCGATTGGTATATTAAAAGCTGACTCTAAAATATACTTATAGAGTGTCATGCGCGAAAATAAAAAAAATGTGAAATTTGATAAAGCGTGAATTGCGAGAGCTACGGTGCCTGATATTAACAAAAATTAAATGTTGCCACGAAAATTACTGAGAAGAAAATGAGTTGAAAAATTATCTCAATGATGGATAACTTCTTCTTTACGAAATCTTAGAGGGGCGTGTTAAAATACTCGATATTGTGCGTGCAAGAGGAGCGTAACTTTATTACATCGAATCTTAAAACACGGAAGAAAATTTGCGAATCAATATCGTTCAAATGTCTAAAGAAATGCATGTTATGCAAATGAATGTTTCTTCTTGTATACATTTAACAGAATTTATTTTAATTTTGGGTAAATGTTCTATATGATGTAATCTTCAAATAGTCGATAACTGGCAGCGTCTGCTGTCTCCACTTTTCTCTTAATGATTTTAAGTAGAGCTCAGTGCAGGTGCACAGTGTGTGAAGATTTTTCTTTTTGGGACACTTTATTCATTCCCGATGAATTGCACAAAATCTTGAATTTGCCCCAACTAATTAACTACTTGTCAATTATCATCTAACATGAACATAAAGATTTTCTGACTTGTGGGTTCGAACATAGTAAAAATTCTTCTGCGGTTGCAGATTACTTTCCTGCCATAACGTATAATAATCTTATAATTCTATAAAGAGAGTAAGTAGACCTATAACCCAATTTGATTAACAGAATTGGGTCACTATTTCAATTGACAAAAATATAATTGTTACGAACTAAAATTTGACATTCACCGTAATCAAGAGCATATTACACAGAGTATACGTAAAACATCATATAAGTTGAAAGGAAACAGAATTCATAAGCCACAGGCACATGATACTCCTCTTCTCGACTGTGGCGACGTACAACGTACGAAACTTATGAGAGTACTTTAGACGAATTAAAAACGATCCTTAATTTTAATGCGCTTGTGTGGTTGATTTTCCATCTCTTTTTTTACTTCATTAATAAGAATTATTTGCAAATAAATAATTTGCCAATAATGAGCTTTGAATGAATATGTGTAGTCAGGTATAGCGTCCACTCTTACATATTATTTTTGTTTTCGTTGATTTATCCATTAACAGAGAGCTATCGAATTGCATTTACCGGTAAAATGATTTCCTTTTGCGGCTTATGTGGAAAATTTGGTCAAATATCTCGTCACCAACAGAAACAACTGTGTGCTGTTTGTGCATATTTTAATTTCGGTGGCAGATATGACGTCGCTACGGTCGCATAGAAAACATTTCTGTTTGTAAAATCACTTCATTAGTAAGGAAATCCTGATCAAAATTGTCATCGAAATGCATCAATTGAAAATGCCACTACCATGCCCAACAACGTTACAGTTATCAACATCATCGTTATCATTATTTTCATCACCATCATCAGTATCACCATCGCCATCGCCATCGCCATCGCCATTGCCACCACCACCGTCACTGTCATCAATGTTATCGTCATCATCACCAACGTACTCGTTGTTGTCATCATCAAATACAACCACATGGGGAAATTCACCTTTATATGTCGGTATATATATGCGTTCTTGTATATGAAAATTAACTATTTTTTCTTTTACTTATTCCTCCCTGCCATCGTGTTTACAGGTTTTGCCTCATGTGTTGAGTTTTAAAACCATTTCTGCCAAAATGTAGATTTCATCATAACAGCAGTAGAAGAGTTTGTATATACGTGCTGTTATACTGTAGGTATATATATATATATATATAGATATATAGATATGCACTTGTTTGTGATTCATGTCAATTTCTTTCCCAAAAGAATATAAAAGTTTTAGAATTTGCAAAAATTTTCAACATTTATTTGAGCTAAAGTTTTTAGTGCGGTACAAATACTTACATATATATACGTATATGCGCACAGACGCCTATTTATACAATAGCTGCAAACCGTAACCGTGATGGCAGGATGACAGGCAGACAAATGAATCAAATATGTATGTGCGAATAAGTGTGTGTGTGTGTGTGCGTGTGTGTGTGCGTGTATGTGTGTTTCTTGCTAAGTGAAATTTACACATTTCCTGCTATGAAACGATATTGATGTTTTTGTCAAAAGTTTCCACATCCTGCATACATTCACACAAAGACGCCAAATACCGAAACAACAAACTGTTTCAATAGTTTCTTTTGTCCCCTTTCTTTAACAAATAGCTCTTTAGAGAATATTTTACATAAGATTCTTTTCCAACCGTACTTAAACACTGACACACACACACAAACACAATTACGCAAAAAAGCACATCAAATTATTGTTGTTGTCTTTTTTACTTTTTCTATTTTGTTTAGCGTGATGCTATGTAAAGAAGTTGGCCATTGGAACGCGCAAAAGGAATTTCAATTTTAACAATTTATTACGAAAGCACGATTGTGTGTGTGTGTGTGTGTGTGTATGCATGCTTATTTGTTGTTTTGTATATAACCTAAGTGTTTATGAGTGAGCTCAGCTCGATCAAATATAGGTTGGTTTAATTCTATCCATGCATTCCGTTTTATTATAGCTTTTTGTCATTTTACTATTTCCGTTTCCGCTTTGGGAACTCCATTCGTTATGCATATAATGTCACACAGAATTTGAAATTCCTCAGCATATAATGTCGTTATTTTGAAACATGGTGCATACATCATGTATGCATTGTCCAGGTATGTACATATATAAAACTATATGTTTGTATGGCTATGTATATGTATGTATATATGTATGCTATATATGTGTGTGTGTATGCGTATCCGTATACATGTGGCTGTGTACATGGGCATACAGACACATTTTATACATGTATTATTGTTTTGTCCGATCCATTTGGTTGTTTTCATTTCCAGACAAGAGCCCGTTTATATATGAATTTTTGCATATAAGCATAAAATCTATTTGCAAGAGATGTTTATTTCATTTTAAATTCATGTAGAGTTAAGTTTTAGCAATATCCTACTGGTTGTGAATTTTCATTTATCAATAAAATTAACAAAAGCAAAATATTTTCACACAAAAATATTGTTGACTTGACGATATGAAAAATAGTGTATATAGAAGCAAAAAACAACAAAAAATATAAAACGCAATTAGTTAAAAACTTGTCACGAGTAATCAATTATTTACCGTAAACGGATTATTGCAAAATTTTTTATTAGGCAGTCTAAAACACTCTCTATGCCTTAAAAAAGTCAAATGCATATTTTATTATTATATTTTTGATTTAATCAATTCACATACAACGTACCTCTGTTATTACTAAGAATAGCTTTTTTAGGAAGGTATAAAAGTCAAGTATATATGTACTATAGTTCATGACGATTGAAACATTTATTTTTGGGGATGTGAATAGCTAGCAAATGATTTACACCTTCTCCCGATCTAATCATATCTATCAAATTTGATTTTCTCATCTCCCCTTTCCGTTTAAAGTGAAGTTAATAACTTCATAAGGACTAGTGTTAGGATTACTTGGATACTGGTAAGTTTTTTTTTTTGCTTCTTCTAATTTTTCTTTCATACTTTTCACGACGATTAGGAAGTGAGTGAGGTACTTATGCGAATGCAGACGGTGGAATCCTTCTACAGGTGACAGCAGACATAAGAAGTCCAAGACAAAAAGCCACATGTCTTAAAATTTATGGAGAAAAATAGATATTAGGAGAAGTCTCAAACCCCAGTGTCGTTTCTATGATCGCGAAGTTTTGCTAGCGTTTCATTCGTAGCCATTTTCGGCGAGATGCTATTTTGCATGTAACTAGAAGAACCTGGACGGAGTGCATGTAGCATCAGCTAAAAGGCGTTCAGGAGTCTGAGGACGACAATTATCGGATGTAGCAAATTCGATAAATATGATGTATTAAAAGACAAACACGGTTCTGGTCGCTTCTTTTAGACTCACAACCTGATGACATTTGCTACCCGGCTCTGTTGAAGGAACATTTTTATACTGGTGATCTAGAAGGAACCTCGAATATTTTACAGCTTTATTTTAGCATGTGAGCAATGAGTAAAAATCTGATAGTTTTTTCTTTTAAAAACAGGTTTTTTCAATTTTTGTTGTATCGTGCGAATGTATCTCGGTTGATTTCACATAACTAACACATAGCTATTACTTTAAAAACATGGTTTTATAGGTTTATTGCCGTTGATGGCATATTACATTTGTAGCACTGTCACGTATTTGCGTATAATTCTTATATATTTTAAGATATATTTATTACCGTCAGGAAAGAAAGAAAAGTGGTTCTTATTAATAAAATATTACGTTGCTTGTAAACAAATTTTGTGTTATTGGTGGATTAAACGATATCGATTCCTCACATGTCTTATTTCTCATAATATATAAATGAGTTCAATCCGTATATTAATTTTATTTGAGTTCAATCTTTACAAGATATCTGTGTTTGCAGATATAAAAGTAGGTATTGCTTATACACATATGTTTATACATGTGGATTTTTTTTTTTTTTGTGTCATTCCCAAACAAACAACAATACATTACTCAGATTCCTTCAAACAATATCATCATATTCAATGGATGAAAAGAAAAATAGATGTGCAATAAAATGTCTCGAGTGATATGAAAAGCAATATGAAACAAATTCATATTGTAATATAAACGTAAACACTATTCTGCCTGCATTATTTAGGTTATCAAAAGCTTTAAGACATAATAACCAGTTTAAAGGAAAAACTTCCTATAAAACAAAAACAGGATTATAATATCTTCGACTTAACTTTAGCTAAACCTTTTATTATGAGTCTTATTATTTTTTTTTTTTTTCAAGAGAAACTTGTACAAAAATTTAACATTTTCTCTTAAAGCCATCCTTGTAGACCATAAATATTTAAATTTGTTTGAAAACAAGTATTTTGACCTTAGGTTATTCGTCGGAGATTACGAATTATTAATGAACATAGCTCAAAATATACAACTGTTTCCAGGAATTTCATTAGGCTTCTTTTCCTTTTTTTAGCTAATGAGTCTATGGATAGCTTGAATTAAGACAAACGAAGTGAAGACAAGAGTACTTATATTGGAAATTCATGTTAATACGGTATATGGGAAAAGCTAGAAGAGAGAATAATGCATTTAAAGAAGAGTAAATAAAGGATTACAACAGATGAAAACACCTTCCACAAAATCAATAAGTAAGAAAATTACATTTGGCTAGGTTCGATTCGTCTAGGGTATAATTGCAAAATGGATTATTTCAATTTTCATTACAATAGCTTGTGAGCAATAAGCAAATAACGCATATTTTGTTGCGATTCTTTTGAGCACAGAAGTGTTCCCAGTTTACGTGATACTGTAAGCCAATTGTAACCTTCCAAATTTGAAGCTAGTGGCCAGAGGAATGTTTACCATACAGATTACGCGAAGACAGACCGACAGACGCACAGACAAACAATCTTAAATCGTTTCAGGATTTGATGTTGATCGAGCTTATATCTCTCTTGTTTTCAAGAACTGCCTCCTTTTTGTCTTGGAGAGTAAAGTCAAGAAGTTAACGCTTGTCTCTTAATAGCATTTATAACGCTTTGACAGATAATACTGTCCAATATATGATTTTATCTACTAAGTAGCCAACTCTTTGTATAGGACTTAGTCTGAAATTTTCCTGTTTCTGAAGCTAACTTTGCTTACAACTTTGAAGAAGGCGCCTGCACTCAATTTAAAACTAAGTAGGAGAGTATCTCCTCGAAAGCTGAATTTAATACCTCAATAAAGTAGAATTAGAAAAGCCTGCGTCAAGAGCTGTTATATTTTATTGCTAGAGATACGAATTAATTTGCAGGCAGTAAAATAAATTTTTACGGCTGAGTTATTTTTTTTTTTTAGCAATTGTGAATACTTTTGCGCTCGTTAAAAAGAGAAAGAGAGGGAGACGCGTATTTTCTATGGCTGTGAATAAAAAGGTTCGCAGCACAAAAGAACACCATTTGGAAAATATCTAAGCAATAAAGTTTAGCGTACATAACGTATAAGCAACATTTAATTGAATGATACGATAATTGCTAAACGGGTGTTGTTGTCATACGTTCACATTTAGATTTCTATAAACAAGCAATAATATTATTTCTTTAACAGCTTTCCTGTAACATACTTTTTGGCTAAAATATTTTTTTATTACTTTGAATTTCGTAACTTGAGAGAGCGATGGTTTGAACTTCGAATTTGGTAACTTGAGAGAGTGATCAAATTCGAATTCGAATATATTACGTGCGCTTAGATAAGAAAATCGAAAAATTAAAGAGAAAATAAAACAAATATGGAAATACCGGTATAACTTAAGTAAGACAAGTTATTGGCATAAACACCTTCAGGTAATATTTTCAATTTACAATACATTTTTTAAGTTCCCTTTTTCTCTCTTATTTTACTTTTGCAAAAATGTTGTTTTTCCTCAACATGAGTACAAACACCCAAAAAAGCGCAAACTACGAAACTCATGAGAATATTAAAAAAAAAAAAAAAAAAAAAATAGCTAAAAAGAACAACAACAGCTTGCTTGTGTTGAAGACAACTAGTCAGACAAGCAGCCAGCCAGCTATACGGGCGCCGAATTTTTGCAATATACTTTTCGGTGCAATGACTGGCTAACAAATTTATGTAATAAGCAAAGGAAACGAAAAAAAATAAACATAAAAATAGAGAGAGAGAGAGAGAGGAGAGAAAAAGAGGCCACAGAGTTCATGTAGAAAATATCAGATTATTACACAAAAACGAATTACTTATACGAATAACTAACCAATCATTGCTTTAAAAAGAATAAAGAAAAATAAAAGTTTTTACCGGTCTTCCGCTTATCAAGCAGAAAGAAAAACATAAAGGAATCATTTTTTATTCTGATTTATTTAATTTGTATTAAATGTACAACATGGTTTCATGTCTACAAGTTTATAAAATTTGTCTACGGAATCGTCTTTTGCAGTGACCTCTGCATATATATATGTATATATATACTTCATTTAGATAAGTGAACCAGATAATGGATTGAACCAGATTTAGTCCATCCAAAATCAAGTCTCCAGAAAACAAAACACTACAAATTTGGACATGATAGCAGCAATTCGACCGAGTGAAAATTAGTCCAAAATTAATTCGAAATCTTTTACTTGCTTATTTTCATTCTAATGGAATAAGTTTCATACAAGGGACTATATTTTTTTATCCTCTGCTCGGTTACATTTGCTTTTGTACAGTATAACTATTGGTTAAATATTGTTAAAAATATTTGTATCTGCTATTGTGATACTTGGTTTTAACCAGAGTCACCTTTTTATCCTATTTCAACTTCTGACGTCGTTTAGAGGCTTAAACACATTCTCAATTTTTGCGCATGGAAGCTTTCGCACCAGTTACAAAAATAATGTAAATTTTTAATTTGAGACTTACCCGAGGAAGTGTTGCTCTATGCTTCAGAGTTTTTCAGGAATTGCATAAACAAGAGACTGTTCCGTTTGTGTAATAATAACATTATACACGGTTTTCTCTCGAACCACCAACGTAAAAAATTATTGCAAAATATTCCTCTCTATCTTCCTCTTCATTAAATAAATTTTACGGACACGTCCGATCTTTCAGAGAAAGTTCTTCATTTCAATCCTATTACTATGTATTCCCTCTTGCTCCTTAATCTAGAAGAAAAAGTCTTTACACCATCAAACTTCTGGATTTAAAATTCAATGAGAAGAAGCAGAAGCCTCTGTGGATGGAAGTAATATTTTTGGATTTTTTTTATTTTCCTTTCTTAAAAAAAAAAAAAGTTCATCAGTTCAACTTTTTGTTTTAAAACTGTCTGCCGCATTCTGATACCTTATATTGTGTGCACAAAGTAACTCAAGCGTGAAATTGAAAAATATTTATTACTTTCAGATGATGCTCAATTCTTGCAATTGAAACAAAATAAAAAATACTTTAAAAATGAGGAAAATATACAAAAAAAATTAATACTAAACAGTAATTAGAGCATGCCAGAGAACCTGATTGTCGTTGTGGGTTTGATTTCGAGAAATGACATAAAACAAAACAAGAAAGAGATCGTTTCCGCCGTTTAAAATATCTTTTGATACCAATTGCACAATGATTACCAACTCTTATGAACGAAGAGTTTTTTATGCATATAGTTTGCAAGCTTTAATAGGCTGACAATTTTTATATTTGCCGCATGTCTATCTAGTTGTTAGACTCAGTTGTCCTATGTTTACTTATAAGCGAATGAATAGTCGTCAAGCTTATCTAGCAACTTCACATCTTAAAGAAAAGTATTTCCCTATCATCCCGAGGAAAATTTATTCATTTAAGGTTTAACTTACTCATTTTTTAAACTTAAATTTCACCATAAAATCTTACAATGGAATGTAACGCTTACCCCAATTGCCAACGAATATAATCTTTACAGAAGGTAGTGCAATGATGTGCTACAAAGCCTTTGATGTACTCTTTCAGGTTCACACGTTGTTGTTGTTAGCAAAATTCTCTATTTGCATAGCAATTTTTGTGCAAAATTATTCAAATGGAAAATGGAAATTGGAAATATGGACAGACATAATAAGAAAAACAGACATATTTACAATTTAAAATTTACGAAGACGGCCGTGAAGGGGGCTTAAGACTCCTTCGGATAACGTCGACAAACGAAATCAATAGACTAAAAATCCCGCAGTTTGAGCTTGAGGTATACAGTTTAAACCATGACATGTTTTTCTCCGAAACTTTCCCTGCTACATGAACTGATATTTTCAACATAAAGAGCATATATTTGCATGATGCTGATCAAACCCGTCGTCTATTTGGTCGGCATTAAATTTAAAGTTAGTGTGATTGAAATCATAACTTAATGGACGGCGTTTTGAGTTCTTTAACGGACAACGCTTAAATTCCGTTTCATGAAATGAACTTAAATTCCGTTTCGTGAAATGGAATAAGCTGTCCTTGCTAGTTAAACGCGAAATTATCTTCGCGACTTTAAATGGAATTTATGAAAAGAACTCGCCATTACTCACTCTTGTTGTCGATCAGTCCACATCATCTTACATTAGTAAAACGATAAAATATGTTTTGAGAGAGCCTCACAAAGAGCAAAATTGAAAAGAATTATGCTTCTTTTTTTAATCAATTTTATTGAACCCATGTATGAGCCGTTCTCGTCGATTAGGGTTTGCCATTTTCTCAGCTAAACCATTAATGCTGGACTGGAATATGTAGGAATCAAACTATGTTTACATGTTTCTCGCGAGATCAGCCTTAGATAATTAATTAATTGAACTCCGCAGGAAAGGAAACAACTGATGATGGGGCTCGGGGCAAGATCCGAGCTTTAAGAATATCTAGATATTTGCTCCGTTAAATGTGTACCAAGGCAGCTAATCAATTTGGAAAACATCCTTTCCAAAAGTGTCCAGGATACCAGTGCTTCTTTTTTCCTCCCTTTACACACATTTAATAAAAATTAATTGAAAATTTATGTTAGCTGAGAAATTCCCGAGATCTTCATTTTTAATCCAAGTACTTTAATAGTTTTCCTGTGCATATTTAAATTGTGTGCTGTTCTTCCCAGACACTATAGACATTTTGCTTTCTTTTTTGCAGGAATAAAACATTTCAATA
Organism: Glossina fuscipes; assembly: GCF_014805625.2. Lineage (NCBI taxonomy): Eukaryota > Metazoa > Arthropoda > Insecta > Diptera > Glossinidae > Glossina > Glossina fuscipes. The sequence goes on along the minus strand of NW_023998421.1, from coordinate 4,537,969 downwards.
AGTGTTCATTTAACGAACTTTTCTCCATCGCACTCAAACATGCATAACTAGATAATTTACTTTGAACAGTTGAACAGTTGAGTAATTCAAAAAGGAATCAAAACAGCAAAAACATATTAAAACGCATATCCGTAACTTGTACTAAATCGTTACCGGCGTCTACATATGAAAGTGAGCAAACGCATGAGGAAAGGCATTTAAATAAAGGAAAAGAAAAACAAAGTGCTTTTCACGTAGAGAAAAATGAGGTTAGCTATCATTTGCAAATCGACTCTCGGGGAAAGAGTGCAATCCATCCATTTGTAATACTCGCCCTGGATTGTCATAGTTTGAGTTTGAATTTGAGTGAACTTATCGGCGTTCGCCAGACTAGGCTGGAGGCAGAGGGTATGTCTTAATAGTCAGTCGGCTTGTCTTGCAATGATCTTTGTATGTTTTTTAAGTCATGGATATCTGCTATCCGTGTACCACGTATCGGTAGCGAGCAGAGAGAAGTGAAAAACTTTAAAAGGAAGGGGAGATAGAAGCAACCTAGCGGGCGTCCCCGAGCGGGCACTCAACGAGAACACTCGGCTGTTGTGCACTATTCATAATAATACTACTCATGCTGCCTCATGTAAATAGAAGAAATAAAGAGAGAGAGAGAGAGAAAGGGAGAAAGAGAGAAAGAAACGAACAATGTCTTAGATCCATATTTTGACCACAAGACATCAGATCCCTCCGTTGGTAAAACCAAATGATTTCGTTTGTTTCGTTATTTGTGTTTTTTTTTTTTTTGCTCAGGAAAGGAAATTCAACTAAAAATATACTTTTCCCACATCCGGATGCTTTTAGTTCTGTTAATATAAGACTTAAAAATTACAAATTTCAATTTTAACTTAGAAAAGTGAATCGAAATGTAAGTGAACTCAATCAGGAACACGATAAAAAGAAAGAAAAAAAGCGACAACAAAATAAAAAATACATCGCACAATAGATACCCATTCGGAGCCAGTGAACATAAAGTTATCTATATATACATGCTAAAAAGTACACTAGCCAATGCAAACATGGAAAGTTCCGCCAACTTTTGTTTAAGCGCATTAACATTAATTACGACGTAAACGCGCTTAAGTCTGATTACCGGACACCTGATATTCTGACATCGAGAATAAGTTTGCTGATATCGTTAAAACTATTGCAAAGATCGCGAAAAGGGTTATAAAGCTCATACTTACTTACGTTGATGCTGGTAAAACGTTTTCTTAAAATCTGCGAGTTGGGTTTATTTTTCCTTTTCGCTTTTGTTTAAGTTAAATTTTTCTTCCAAGAGATGGTCGAACAATTTTGAACCAAAAAAGACGCGTTTGCTGCATTTTTGGTCCGAACAAGACAAAAGGAGGTGGTTTTCGTAACCTAATTTCGAGATGAGAAAATGGATTTAGTTTGCGAATCCTAAGCGTGGCCATAAAAAATTTTTGGGCTGGAAAGCTACATCACTTCATCTTCAAGACGGAATGGTTTGTTATTCGCTTTTAAAATTTGATGGTTAACACTAAACGCAAACAAAAACAATTAATTGTTTTGAAGTTAACTCATTTTTTATATGACATTCATCTGTCCATCCACACAGCAAGATTGGGTTGCGGTACTTTCGAAACACGGAGCTTGGAAGTGCTAGACTGTGCGGTTAACGCACCAAACATTAGTCGATTTGATTATCATTTGCTTGCACCGATGGGAATTCCGCGGATTCGCTAGGGAGAGCTTCACTTCTTACAAAAATGTACGAAAATGGCTCAATGTGTAGTTAGTGATGGGCAATACTTTGAATAAAATATTTTCTCTTTTTTAATTTTTCGCGTATTTTCAAAACGAAAATTCCGGTTTCATATGAACATACCTGATACTTGAATTTTTCATGCAATTCTCCTTTTGCTTTATTTCTTCATAAAAATAAACTCTCGTGATCATTTTCTTCAGTTTTCCTCTTTCTGATGTTTAATTTATTTTTCTTCCTTTTTCATTAAACTTTTCAAATTTGATTTGTTAACTTTACTACTTATCTTCTTCGTCTTTTCATTAAGCATACCATTACACTATATTTAGTGTTGTGTTCAATTTCTCAACTCGTTTGGAAGAGCTTCAATTAACATTCTTAAGTGACAGGGATACATATTATTTATCATTCCGTAGAGCATTAAATCCGTTAATTCGTTTCATTGGCATTCATAAAGCTAGGCCTTATTAAAGGCTCTGCAGGAGCGCCTGTTTTATGCTTAGTTTTCATCCTCCTGCCAAAGTGATTGTTCGCATTGGTCCATTTCGATTAGATCAAAATTAAATTGGATCCCTTTCAAGAGAATGTTAAATGCCAAGGCTCAGCTCAATTCATAATTCATTAGAGATATATTGCGAACCAACTGATTAGGTACTTACTGTCTGGAGAGCAACAAAAGATACGCTCGCTCTTATATGCTTTATTGAAAATGCAGGCCAGATAACGTTCGCTTTTGTAAGTGTACAGTTTCTTTGTTTTTTCCATAATTTTCTCATTAGTGAAAAGCCATTTTCTTGTGGCTTTAGAAAAGTCTTAACTAACTTCAACCAATTCTTTTTTTATTGAAAAAGTTTAATGAACATTCAGCAAAATGAAAAGTATTTTCAATATGCAGAAAAAAAAAAAAGAAGCATTTTTGATGATATACAGCCTTAAGCCATTACAGTCCAACTTCTCAACTAACATGATGCTGCTTGCAAAAATATATATATACATATATATATATATATATATTGTGGACATAATGTTTTATCTGATGACCAGATACAAATCTAGATATTCATCAGAATGGATTTTTGGGATACGGAACGCAAAACTGATTGTTGCGCTCAAGCCAGACAACCTGATATCTTTTAACTACGAAATTTTCTATGAAATGTAAACCATATTTTTTTTTTATATTTTTGGAAAGGAAAGAGTACAAGTAATCGACCTTTGGCTTGATAAACTTATCTAATGTGTTTTGCGGGCTTTTTGTTTTCCCATGCGTCGCAGTTTGGTTTAGTTTGCTTAAAGAAAAAGTGAAGAAGCTACGTACTTCAATAAATATAAATGCATCATCAAATCGCTCAGAGCAATAATTGCTTGTTAATGAACGTTGTGAACGTAAGAAACGCTTATTCATTTCTTTCTTCTCTTTTCTGGCTTGCTTTGTTTATTTACTACGCAAAACGAGAAGAGAAACAAATTCATTAAGTTTTAACAAAACTTCCGACTTTAATTTGAGTTTATTTCGTTTTTTTCTCTAACTTTCATGTAATTCACATAAAGATTTGCTATACCATTCTGTAGTATTTTGCGGTTTACGTTTTGAATACAAAAATTTTCACACAGGCAAACCATACTTCGTACATTTCGGAAGTCAACCAACACTTCGTGTCATGTGCTCTATTGTACACTGTTTTGGACGCATTAGCAATCTTGTTTGGCTAATACAAGCGCTTTACTGAGAGAGTTGCATGACCATAGTATTTAGAACAACAAAACTTCCAAAATACTTATAGCGGCATTGTGACCAACATCACAGACGACACATCGCAACTCAAAAGGAATTTGTTTACTTGAGCTTCAGGAATCTCTTCAAAATCTTGTAGCAAAATCGCTATTTGAGCGTTTTATAGCCGGAATGTCAAACTTGATGCAAATTCACCAAACACTGTGACAAAAAACACGACTTTCTAATCTAAGAAACCCTCTAACCAGAGGATATGTGAATGGATTATATGTTCGCATGAAAACTAATCGATTTTCTAAGAAACTAAATTTGAAAGAAAGGGAAAACCAAAACAACCCTGCTTTATGCAGCTGTCGACTGGCCAAAAGATTAATAACAATTAGTAGCAAATATAGCGTAAAAAGGGATTAACCTAAAAATGTCGTAATGAAGTTAGGTACTGGTAACTTGCTTGTAAAAGCCTTGAAGACTTGGTTCGTAATATTCAAACGGACAAGACCGGAAGAGTCATTGAACCGGAATATAACTTGTAAACAGATCTCCTAAGAATTGTAAATAAAATCTATGTTAACCTAAAAAATTGCCACTCAATGACACTAGCTTTCGTTACACTATTTTACGTTATACTGAAAGTACTTTTATTACTGAAGCTAAAGACATCAACTCAACCGAATACGTTTTATAGCAGACCAGTGTCGTCAGAGCGCCCTAAAATTATTGTGTGTGGGTTATGCGTTTATTGATTATCTTTGTAAAGGTTCCTGATATTGAGTACAAAAATAATCGAGTCATAGTGAGAAAAAAAGTAATAGGATGGTGTATGGTATAAATTCATTATAAGTATTGTGAGAATTAGAAAAACTGGAACTTTTTTTCCATCAGTATTAACACTTGATGTTTTTTTTTATTATTTATTTTTAAAATGAACATTATGAAGTATCATCAACAACTTTATTTTTATCTACGCTGTTGTATGTGAATGTTGATGATTATGACTATAACCGTTGAAGAAGAAAGAATAAATGAAGTAAGACGCGCGGCAATAGTTATTGTATTCTTTCAAAAGTTAGATAAGTAAGAGGCAAAGTTAATACGAGTCTTTTCAATAAATAAACTAAAGCTGCGCACAAACAATGATTGAATATTTCAAGGAAAGCCTTTTAAAATAAAACAAATAAACAAAGTTTAAACAACTTTGTTGTTTAAATAAAAAGTAAATTGAAAAATTAGCTTAACTTCATTTTTAAGTTATCGAATTGATAGTAATTGCAACAATTGTTGCAAACCACAGGGAGGCCTTCTACCAACAGGACATAAACCACAAACATAATTGTCAAGGCTCATGAGAACATAGCTTACCATAGCTTAGCAATACCATTGGGCGGTAGGAACGAAAATCAGTTGATGAGTAAACCTTAAGAAGGCGTCAACAATTAAGCAACGGTAAACTGCGGCTATCCATAGTCTTTGCACTTGTTCCAATCTGTATCAAACAAAATTTAGGAAGCCACCTACCTGATGTAAAGTATAAAGAAGAAGAACAAATTGCTGTCTATGATATATTGTCGCCGGGAAAATAAAAATTTCTTCCCCATCTTTGATAGACTAATAAAATATGAAGCAAATCGACATATTTGTCATGCAGATGGTTGACAAAAAGACAAAAAATTATAATTTTTGTGCTTGCAATTGCAATGAAACGATCCCGTGTGGTCGGCTGCTATCTAGATAGATAGCCCAAGGTTTGTATATAGTATACAGCCAAGTCGTTTTTACATTCTGTAACAAGAGAAGACCAGAGCGATGAGCTCACATTACTAGATTAATATGTAGGCTACGCCATAGCACAGTGTATCGTCAACAATAACAGCAACGATTTAATTGCAATGTTACTACAATTGATTAATTGATTCAATGAAAAACCAACCGTTAATAGATGATATAATTTGCTTGTGAACCCATCTGTCTGCCTACTTATTATGCATGTGTCCTTTTGCTTTGCTTTTCACTAATTTTAACTTTCACTGACTAATTTTTAAAAGGATTTTCTATAAAAAATATATAAATAACATTTTTCTTAAACAAATTTCATTGCTTTCTAAGGAATTTTTTTTTGCAAACTTAAACGACCTGTATACATTACAGTAAATACATATAGATATATATATACGTGCTATTGTGTTAGATGCTTTTAAAAAGCAGTCTAAGCTCCCGAACTTTGTTTTTCGTAGCGAAACTGCAAAGAGCTTTAAATGACTACCAGGGGATGCCGTAAAGGTAGTAAGAAAGATAAGCCGTCATGTTAGTTGACCTTTTGTATATGTATATATATATATATATATATATATATATATATGAGATATATTAGTTTATTCAAGTGTATAAATCGACCTGTAATAAAAAAAGAGAGGAAAGAGGGAAAAAAGCAAGTGATTTATATTCAGGATAATAAATTATTATAAACGTGTTTACTTGGGAATATAAATGTATAACACAGATGTAAACATAAACTAAAGAAAGAATATAGCGATGCTTTTTTCTGCTTATTTTAATTTATTATAAAATTTGTACTAAAGCACGTGAAAGAAGTGAAGAAAAGATATAAAAAGAAAGCAAAAATAAATGCTTTTATTTAAATTCGTCCTTTTTTTTTTTTGGGGGGAATTTAAATATACAACGCTGCATTCACTATCAACCTAGCCACAGTCTCCTAACCTAATCTATACCAATTTATTACATTTAACGCGATCTGTGTTATGTGAAACAACAATTTTGATAAGATTGGAGCAAACACACGCCTAATCAGTAAATAAATGAATAAAACAAAAAACGAATAAATAAAACATAAAATTTGCTTAAAAGGAAATAAAGAAAACACATATGCATTGCAGAAGAGGCGAAAATAATTATTTCAAATATTCCAACTGGCTAATAGCCCAAAGAGACTTTTGAGTGCGCAAGCAAACAAAGGCCTCCGCTGTACATATAAAAAAACATACTTTTCAAATATATTTATGTATGCGTTTGTGAGATTGCATGAAAATCTACTCTAAAAATTATCCAGACTTCCCAGCCGTGGCAGCTGAAAAAATGACAGTAAAAGCGTGCAAAAGAAAACCATATTTTTTTTTTCAAATCTTTAAAGGGCGACTAAGCGAGAGAGACGTTAGAGAAAATATCGATTATTTCACTCTGTTCCTAATAAGAATGCTCTAATAAATTAAATTTTTAAGGTTTATATATATATATATGTAAGGATTATATATGTTAATGTGTGTAATATATATGTAGGTCGCACTTGACACGCGGTATTTAAAACTAGAAATTTTATTACTTCACTCTCACTAGCAGCTTGCCCCCTATGTCAGATATTGATTAGATACTTATTATTAACCCTTTCTGCTCTTATGTCACCTCTGTGCTGCCATTGCGTCTCTTGCAACAATGCCTATGCGTCCAGATAGACTCGACATTGTGTTAGTTATAATTATTTATATCTTTATTTATTGGATTTGAAGGCCGCCGGTTAACTTAGATAATATGCTCGCCTTTATTAAACACTCCATTGCATTTAAGATTTGAACCCGCGACCGTTGAATTGCTAGTCGCAATACTTTGCCTACTCGGCTATCGAAGCGGATTTTTGTTCTCTTTCCAATATTAAGTCTATCGTATCCTGAACACTCAAATTTCTCTTTCTACGCGTTCTCTATAAATTAATAATGGTAGGCGTAAGATTAATAGTAAGATCGTTATTTTATTATTGTATTAACCAGAATCGGCTACAAGTTTACATACATTTCGTATATCCAGAATGGATCAAAGTCCTCGGATCCAAGATATCCAAGATTTTTCCTCGATGTGATAACAACCGAAGTGTATGCAATATTTGCTTCAAAGGGCATTTAACTCAATACTTGATACCGATATGACCGGCCACCTAGATATTATTCTGATATATGGTCTGAATGTCTCTATAACTAGTTATGGATATTTAACATTTGCTATAAGACCACAATATATGAGTCAGTTTCTTTGTATGCTGTGCTAGAACATTTTTCATTATATGGAGATATATAAGGAGTTAGTGTTGAATGGTGGGATGGTTTACAACATGGCCTTGTTAAAAAAGAAAAAAAGTAAAAAAATGAAAAAAATTTAATATTTTTTTTTTAACTTTGGATCCTTAGCAATAACAAGCAAACCACAAAAATATAGGCATAAAATTCGATCGTTATAGCACGTGTGCAATGAGATTGTTTTCGTTAATCTCGGACATTGACATAGACGTCAAGAAACTATTTACGATTTCTTTATAAAAAAATTATGAAATAAAATCCAAAAAAAGTTCCTAAAAATGCTGTGAAATCATATTCAAATGTAGCCTTTCAGAGCAGAAAAACAGATTTTATCTCTCTCTGTTTTTGTAATAAATGAAAAGTCCACAAAGTAACCGAAAGAAAAAAAAAAAATGTAAATTGAAAAATGAAACGGAAAAGGAAAAGGAAGGGAGGGAGATGGTAGCATAAAAACACTACACTACACGTAGAACATCTATCATCAAGGTGGCATTACAGAGACAAGCAGAAATATAAGTTGGCTTCCCCTTAAATGGCCAATAGCTGCAGTCGTTTTTCAATTTTTCTTTCTTTCTTGTCATTCATCATATGCTAAATATGAAAACAAAAACCTTATGTTTATAAGTCAGGGTTTAAACGCAATGTAAGCTTTAGTAAAACGATTTAACGAAATCATGAGAGGTCTCAACTGCAATGTACAAAATTATTACAACTCTTTTGCTGTGGTAGAGTGCAAAATAATTGGCTTCGTTTCAATAGCGAAAGGATGGTATGACAATTAGGAAAGGGTAAGCACTCGCTATGCAAGAATTTAGAAATGGTGATATCATAAGATAGATCCAAGTTTTGCCAACAACTTGTTGGGCAAGTGCGAAATTTAGATTCGATTCTTTTTTTTGCCCACCATCCAAAAGAAACGAAAAAAAGAAAATTCGATTGTCTAAAATATTGGGCGGACATTGAAACCACGCATAGGACATAGATTGAAATTTTTATCATTGTATATAGGCTGGATGAGTAGTTAGCAAAGAATGCCATTTTTTCGTCTTTTAAAAAGAGAGACTCTGCCAATTCATGTTAACTTGTATAGATATATCTTTTAACTAATTTGGCCACACTTTCATTGCCAACCTGCGCGCACGAATTTCTGATGTTTTTGTTAACTTTAAAGATGAGTTCTCTGGTCTTACAACAAGGAGAATGTTTAGCAAAGAAATTGCACAGACGGACCTTCGAGGGTAGGCTTGGTAGGCCAACCTTCGGTTGTAGTAATAGAGGTTAAACATGGCATAGTCGCTGCTTTCGAAACTCTGGAAAGCACTTTTGAGCAATTTCGCAAAGTGATTTGTATCTCCCTTTAATTATTCCAAATGTCAACTGACACAGGGACTTCACCCACAACGCAAATCATCGTAGTAGATATTCGTTGAAAAATGGGTATTTTTGTAAGAGGTGTTTGATGCATATGTCTCGATAATACTTTTGAGGTAATAAAGAGTGAAGGTATTGCATACCTTAAGGCAAATGTACAAGTACATTAATTTCGCGTAGATATGTGACGTCCAGAAGGACTTAAGACAGGCGGGTCTTTTATTAGACCGATTGATTTCGGGGCATATTCAAAATCACATCTTCGATCGTTGCCCGTTCGTTTGTCCGCCGGTCTTTACGTACAATTGACTATGGTTTCGCCCACCTACTTCTCCTTTCTTCCAGCTCCCTCTGCCTCTCCGTATATCTCATGTCTGCCCATCTCTATTTACACTCAATTTAAAAGTCGCAATTTTTAACATATTTTGACCAAAAATTGCTACAATGACAATTTACATTTTGGCCCAGGCACCAGTCTAATTAAAGATGGATTGAACCAGATGCATTTACCGAGACCGCACTCCATATAATGTGTGTAAAGTATTTAATGGTCGCCCTTACTTGAATAAAATATTTTTACTTTTCTTTTGACCTAAAAATAAAATATTCTACGAAATGGTTCGGAGACATTTTTTAATTAGAATAATTCCAAGAACCTTCAAAAAGTTTTTATTTCAATTTCTACGTTCTAAAAATGTCAATGATAATAATAATGAGAAAAATATAACAATTGTAAAGACGATGAAAAAAAGAATAGAAAAGTTTTCCATTAATTGCAAGCTTGTCCATAAATTAATCGAGATCATTTTATAGACAAACTTGTAAACCTGTGCGTTTGTTAGCTTAGATGTTGGCGAGTCTTCACGAGAAAATTGTTATATTCATTTAATATTAAGTCATCTTTTTATTATACTTTCAGAGCATTTTTTATTTCAGTCTTCAATTCGATATCTGTTTTAATTTCTGAGTGCCTCGCTCACATTGTTGTTGTTACTTTCACCTTTTTTTTTTATCGCTTGTTAGATTGTTCTAAAGTATGAACTAACTTTCAAATATCTTAAGAAAATGTTTGCAACTTTGCACATGTTAATCATATGCAAATAACTGAACGGAAGGACGGACATATGGATAGTCTACTCGAAAAACGGGCAAAATTAAACTTTACGGCAAAGTTGAAATGGATCTTAAGACTTTAATAATAAAATGAGTTCGTTGTTAAGTTCTTTACTAGGACACACTTTATACCAAAAATTTATTATACGTATGTCCAACTTCGACATCTTTTTCTTTTAAGTAAATATTAAATGAATTTTTTTTTTTTTTGGTTATAAAAGTTTTCTTTGCACAAAAAGACAAAATGAAAAGTTCATCTTGTATTTGCATTCGCCCTTGTATTGTCTTACTTTTTAAAAAATGTAATTTTCCTTTGATTTACAGTTGCATTTATGAACAGAAACAAAACGAAAAAGATTTTTCCAAATTATCAAAGAAATATTTACTAACTTTTCCATTTTTATAATTTTTTCCTTTTTACATTTAATTTCCTTCTTAAAGATTTTTAAAGACTTTCAAAGATTCTTTTTTCGGGTCTTTTGCTTTACTACAATTAAGTTTTGTCAAAGCCCGTTAGGTTAAATTATCAAAGCGAATCAGTTAATTGGTAGACTAATATATGTGTTTGTATGAAGTCAACATGAAGATAATCAAAGTTCTCTTGATTTGTTGTCATCTCTTTTTAAAAACTCTTTTCAAAACTCTTATATAAAAATGATCTTAACTGTAGTCTCTCTTCGATGTTTGAACGCGAACGAAAATCATTGCTTGTTACTAATTTAAGAAAGTCCTAATGTTGTTCTTATTCTCTCTCTCTTTTATGTTTCTGTTTTTCTCTCTGTTTTCCTCAAATGTCTTCAGTGCATAAGAAAAAAAAAACCACATTGTTTATCAACGACCTGGTCCAGCAAACATACACATAATCAAGTTTCATTTTATCTTTGTATTTGTTTGTATAAAATTTTATTGTTTTTGCTTTTGACCTTCTCTTTCTTGAGCATAGATTATGCTATGCTTAGGTGCTTATGTTGAGATATGAGCTGTTTGGTTAAATGTTTACATTACTGTGTATATAGAAACTCGCATAGAAACGTCATAATACGCTGAGCTAAATAAATGTCTCAAGAGTTCGTACTTATGTCTATACAGATCTAGCATGCATGCATGCTGTGCGGAGAGTCGTCAGCACATGAATGCTGGGAACAATGTCCGATAATGATGCTGATTAACTAGAGTACCTGTACTTAAAAAGAAACAAAAAAAAAAAAAAACGTTAATGGCAAGCATCAGACTTGACTTGAATTATGAATTTTTGTTTTTTAAATGTTTGCTTTATTTAAAGGGTTCAACGACAAGGTACCGTTTATTATTAAGCGACATTAATGTTTCCTTGAAACTATTTTTTATTAAAAACCATGACAAGATCGTATGCCTGGCGAAAAATCCAGCACAATATTATACTGAGATTATTGCACTGTTCCCAGACTCCTTAGCAATGTCTATTTGTGGCGGCTGGCAGCTTTAAGCTTATCTGCTATCCTACTTCTACGCTGCAGCTAAACGATACATAATTGATTTTAAAGAGAGGTCATTCCCACCGAAAAATTCCGCAGTAATTAACGAGTGATTTTCATAAATGTATTGATTGCCACAACTTATGCTTATTAAAATAGCGGTCAACAAAACAATATATCTTTTACTTTTTTATTCTCATATATTCTCAATTGCAATTCTTCCATCTACCAGCTCCTACAATCATCTAGAACTCCGTTAGTGAAATTCCAGAAATTGCCAAAGTGTAGATAAAACGAAGCGCAATTAGGTGAAACGTCAAGATTAAGTGTAAAACAGCTGTGCCCCTGAGGGGGACAGTGGGTGAAAATTGAAGTCAAAATCGCTTAAATAAAAACGATATAAAGGCTTTCCTCTGCACCCTACGAACAATGCAATCTAATCAGTGCATGTCGGTTATTACTACCATGAAATTCAACAGGGAACTAATCGAATCCTTTATTTTCTATTAAATATTTTAGTTTTATTATACCCCACAACGAAAGGTTTTCATTTCGTCAAAATGTTCGCAACAAGCAGAAGGAAACTCCTCAGAGATCCCATCAAGTATATATATTCTTGGTCAGCATCAAATTCTGAACCAATTTAATCGTACTCTCGTCTATGCGGTTCCTTGTCTGTCCGTGGTAAGTCTGTAAACCTTCGCAGAACAGATGTGAGAAAGTGTTCTCTTCATTATTAACGAGCAACAATCAGGCTTACTCTTGGATATTATAGCGCAACGTTTATGGGTGATTTCTTTACAATTGAGAGACGATAAAATTCTCGTGAACTAGGAATTGCATTGACTTGAAGAAATAGACAATTAGTTGCGGTATTTTTGATATTCGACTAGATATGTCTTGTAAGGATAGTCAGATTTTCAAATTGTGTGTGTACATGCACTACCATGTAGATCAATTTTTTTAGCTAACTATGATTATATAACATGTAAAGCTATGATTTCCATTTAGCAAGATTTTGCCCTAGTACATCTTTCATAAAACTAAATTTAAATCATATAAAAGTACATTTACTGGCTTATTCTGGGCAAAATTATCCCAAGACATGTTTATCTGTCGAGGTTTCCCTAACTTAACAGAGAGAGTTTTATTGTGATCATTGCTCTGCAGCATCAAATACAACCACAAAAAAAGGAAAAGAAAAACAATAGCACACATTGTTTACTTTTACGGTCAGTGATACTTCATAGTCGCTAGAATTCACTTATCAGTTTCACTAACATTGTGCACCAAAACAATTGCACTTGAAAACTAAAAGAAATCAGATATCGCTTTGGATGAAAGATTTCAATTGCTCTGTGGCGGGTAATAAAAATTTATGTTCTCATTTTCTTTAGCACTTTGTAAACATTTTCAGACACCTCTCTTCACCTAACGAAAGCTGTCGAAAACGTCATTAATTTCCTTATTACAAGTGTCTGAGTAATTGATGAGCAAAAAGATGAAGCATTGTGCCCCTTCATTTGGCCTTCGTGACTGTTAATCTATAATATTCGCAGATCATTTATAAGGATTGCCTCCAAAGTACCTGTAAGGCTGAAGCAATCCCTCTTTATCCTATCGCGAGATTTACAACAACTATTAACCGTATTTACCTAAAATTTAACATGCCTTTGATATTCTGTTTCTTTTGATGCAAAAAGGAATTTCCGTTAAAAGCAAGTGAAAGGTATGCAAAATTCATCGCAATGTATTTGTATTATATTGGTAATGGCCATGTTTTCCAAATATTACTTTGAAAAATCTATTCTTGCGGAAAATCTTTGGTGAAATAAACATTTATGCAATTGCTTTTACCTATGTATTTTTTTTTTTTTTTCTTACAAATGTAATCCCTTAATAAATCTAAAAATGCAAAAGAAGGCCATATAACATAAACTAAAATTTCATTTCAATAAACATTTCTTTTATATATATATATATATGTAATGGTTATACAAAAATAGAACTAATATAAATATTATGATACTTGAAATACTAAGTGAGGTAATACTGAATAAATAAATTGCCAACTAAATGGAAGCAAATTGGGTTATTAATCAATGTAAAAAAAAATTACGAGCACTTCCTTGAAGATTCTCCAAAAATTATCTTGACGATGCGAAAAATAAGAAATAATGGAATAATGGCATAATATGTAAAAATTCAGTCAATAATAATCATAACGAATACTTAATCAGCAATTTAGTATTTTTTTTTTTTTTTGTCAAGTCGGTCATTACATCGCCTTTAATTATTAAAGTCCAATTTTGAGTCAAGCTGAGAACTGAATTGTAAAAATCGTGAAAGTAATTAATGAATGCAATGAACGATTTTCCGTAACTACCAACGAAGAGAAAGCTTCAGAGACCCCTTAATCAACGTGAAATTCTAAATCTGTGTAGCGATGCCGAGATGGTATGGAGAGTGAGCGGAAGTGTTCAAAACACGGGCCTATAATTACGCGTAAACTGAAACTTCTACTCACCTCTACTCATTACTCATCATTTATGAAAGATAGATGGCTGAAATTTTCGAAATATATGTCATGGAGGACACCGGACTCAACGTTGCACATTGTGTACATTTGTGACGAGCAAAATCGGACACCTCTCATTTTGCCGCCCACAAATTAACCGCCACATGGATTACGCGATTTATCTTCAATTATTGTCATCATGGTGGCAGCTAGTGACAGATTCCCGTTCACATATAATAAGAACAGAGAGATATTATTATTAATTACGGCAGTCGTATATATTGTATGTAGTTCCTTTGTTAATCGAAAGATAATTGTTATAATCTAATGTCTTTCTGTTACCTCCTATATAAAAGTCAAATACGTTACCAGATAGGATAGGAGAACTTCTCCACACGATACCATGAAGCAAATGAGATGAGTTTTGCTAAAAAGGTAAACCTTGGTTCATACATTTGATAAAGTTTTATAAAGCCAAAGTACAAGCTTTGCGGGATAAAATGATTGTTAATGCTAGAGTTTTCAACAAATTCACAGCAGTATACATTCATAGTCTATATAAGTCGAGCAATGATGACCGTCAGCTCATTCGTTTGTTCAAAGACCTCTGCTGGATCGCTCATGATTCGCGAAAATTTACATAGCAATGTCAGATGTGTTTAAACGAACGATAAGCAAAAAGCTGGGTTCTATAAGCCACAGTAGACACTAATATGGAATAAAGTCGAGTTATTTATGAGAACCAATTTATTTATTTATTTTCACATGAAATTTAAATAAAATAAATTAACATTCGAATTCGATTGAAACTTAGATCTTATACTAAGTGTGATGACCAAACTTTTACAAAATATGTAAAGAAAAACAAACAAACAACAAGAAAATGAAGAAAAACCAAAGATAGCGAGCGAAGCCCATATATAATCAAACAAGAGAGGAAAAAAAGAGAAAAGTACAGAGGCACTCCCGCTGTCGATATACATCTGCATTAAGCGTGAACCCATAAGTCATGGCAAACTTGTAACGTTAAATGGCGATTTTTCATACAATTTTTTATATGTTTTCATCTCATTATACCCTACACGACTTATGGTACAGGATTAAGTTTGCGCGGATGTTTGTAACACGCCGAAGCAAAGAAGACAGACCAACTGTTCATTGTTCCGATCGGCTCAGAATCATATTCTAAGCCTGTCTGTCCGTCTGTCCATCTGATGTTTCATTCGCGGGATATGCAAGTGCAAACTTCCCTCTGAACGATCTCGGGAAGCGCCAATCCTCCGGCCCGCGTTTAACCGACGCAGCCACCTCTATCCCCCTAAGCAAGCACACGTGACGTTGAAGGAGCTGGCAACTTGACCCCCTGGCTGCTATAGTTTTGTGTTTATAATGCTTTAGAGTTGGATTTATTGTAAAAGAAGCAGATTTCAATCCAGGACGCGCCAGGCACCCAATTCACACCTCAGTCTGCAAGCAGACGATCCCTGCCGCTATCGATGGCCCTCCGTTTCCCAAAACCAATTACAGCAACTGCATGATTATTGGCCATATACACAGAACGAAATAGAACAGATCGCCGACGAACCCGATGGTTTGCCCCTTAATTGGTATTCGAAATATCCAGTGGACACGATGTTTATTTTTTTTCATTTTTTTTTCTTTTTTTGCTTCAATAATAAATATACAAATATTTTAATTCATTGAAACTGCTAAGAAGAAGAATTTAAAATATTTAAAGTCTGCTGCCAAGCCTGCTGTTCCTTGATAAAACTATTAAATGCCATATCAATGTTTCTATAAACAAAGCAAGAGAGTTGTTATGTAAAGCGTTATTATATTCGTGACGTCGACCATTAAGAAATTAAATATATGTCGACTTAAGATAACTTAAAGTTGAAATGCATGGGAAGAGGTATTGATGCATTCTGCCCTACGTCTCAAGCCCTACACGTGGCGTTCTGCCCTCTCTTGCTCATTTCAACATACAAAATAAGTAAAGACACTGTAGTGGCTATGAAACGGTATTAAATACCCTACACTATCCTTCTATTCATAAAACGACTTTGCAAAGTTAAGCGTTATATGGCTTAAAATACGTCAACGTAACATATTTTTTTTACAAGAACAGAAGACGGACAGACGGAGAGTGCTGTATATGAAAAAATGTCGGTTAACTTAACTTAGACCCTTAATACTTAATAGAGACATTTGCATCAAATGTGATGTAGGGTGTAAGAAAATTTGATTTCCTCAAAATGCTTACGGCCGTCTTCTTTGTTTAACATAACGCCTACAGTGTACGCTACAAAGTGTTTGCATTATATCATGAACAATTGCGTCTTAATTTTTTCGTTTTCGTTTTTTTTTTTTTTTGTTTGTTATTATATTTTCTATAGCGTTTCAGTGCTATAACGCAGTAAAGTCAATAACATTTAATTGTTTGCTTCGAATGTAACCTCGAAACATATTTTCTTCGAATCTGTTACGTACGATTCAGTTCAAGTATGTAAAAATCAAGACTTTTTAAACTAAAACGTTTTATGCTATAAAATGTGTGCGCGATATCTATTATATACAAAACGTTGCACTAAACAGCATTGCATATAAGCAAAGAAAATAATTTGATGCGTTCTTTTATATAGAACTCTTCATGAAATAAAGAAAGTGAAATAACCTTGTGTTCAAAATATTCCTATTAAGTAGAGTGGCTGAAATGCTGCTAAAGAAATATTCTCTATAAAAGTCACTTCGAACACTCGTTTCTCTTCTAGTATATATAATGCTATATAATGTTATTTCATTATGTATATTGTAAACCAAGTTGGGGTAAGAATTCCTCTATGGTTATTTAGAAATTTATTTATGTCTTCTGTGAGTTCTTTTTTAAACACTCTAGACCCACCTTTTTTACGGGCTCGTATAAGACGAGAAGATGTGATCTTGTGCGTATGGCTAAATGAGGCTCGGATAACTCGGGAAAAGAACGAACCGGATGGTACGGTTTTATTAGGCTTTCTTGTATCTTGATCAGCGACATCTATTGGTGTAAATGATAAAGCAATAGGAACCATCAATGTACGCAGCTGTTGAATTCGATTATTTTAATCTTTCTCTACATAAAATAACAGTTTCCTATTTAGTATTAATAGTTAGTTACTACAATAGGAAGTAAGAGAAAATGCCATTCCAAACCGTTTCAACATCGCAATGTCATTGGTTGCATGTCTACCGCGACAATCTTAAACACAAAAAGTCATCGTTTAGTCCACGAGAGTCATCCACATCATGGGAAGGACAACAATAGCGGTAAACAAACGCTAAATGATCCTCTTGCATGGCAAAGCTCGATCACCCGTCAATAATACGCTTTTGCAGCTCGAACAAGAAGTTGTGCCGCACACGATTACCGCACCAGACATGCCGTCTTCTGATTAGCCCTTGTTCAAATTGATGCAGCACAAGTTGTCCGGTAAGCGGTTTCGAGAGGCTGAAGAAGTGCGAGAACGTATCATAACGTAACACGAAACGAATCTATCGTGCTGGAGGGAGTCTGCTCTGCAAGTTCAATAGAGATTTTCAAAGCTTCTACTGACGAAATTTCGTCCCGAAAACAGGAGAGCGTACGACAACGAATCTATATGAAACTAGTCACTAGTCGCGGTTACCGCATTATATTCATTGGCAAGTTTTCTGAATAAAAGCAGTGTATAATCGTTGATTTTTTATATCTTTTTTTTTTAAAATTTCTTCCTTTGCAATCTATTTACAATTAAGCATTGAGCAAATGAATCAACGACTAAACCGGAACAACAATAATAAAATACGACGTCTTGTTTTAAGTATAGATTGAGTGGGTCAGCAACATGTCTATATGAATGGTGGGTCTAATATGTGGTGCCTTTTTCAGTCTTCTTAATTTATAACTGAAGTCTGTTATTTTATCTTTAGCTTTAAGGACATCACGATCGATATGTAAAATCTGCTTGAGCACAAACCAAGGAGCATGTGTGATTAGGCTTAAAATATATCAACGTTAAAATTGTTTGATGTCCCCCGCATTTAGATCCCATACATTCTTATTGGCTTTAGAATGGTTTTGTAGAGTATAATTTTTTTTTCTTCAGATTAAGGTTGAAATTTAGTCCTACAACATTTCCTTTGTTTTTATATTTCGCTGTTGTTATTCCTACTGTACGAGATGGGTTCAAAAAAAAAAAAAGATGAGTTTTCAAATTTAGTAGACTGAGCACTTTGTTTTTGTCATATTTTTGCACATGTTGCCAATATGTGTTCAGCGTCTCAGCCATTTTCCATTCTTCATTTGTTTTTGGCGGATATAACAGTTAGACGAGAATTCAAGAATTGGAAAAAGCGCTGACACGAGTGTATTGCATCTGGCAGCGACGACATTGAAGGGAAAAAAACAGGCTTAACGAATATTTTTCGAGAAAAATAAACTCACCTTTTCTCTGAACACACTTTGTTTATGCTTTATGTGAAGGCCAAGATATTTAACATGGTTGCATAACGCAACTGATACGTCATTTAACGTAAGAGTAGAACAATCTTCGTTTCTGATCATTGCATGAGCCTATTTATTTTATGCATATGTATGTGTGTAGCAAAACTCATAGGAGACGCAAAGTGAGATGGCCACCTTGTTATATTTTAGATATCAGATTTATGGTGAACTATTCCGCCAATTTATTTTTCTTAATAAGGCACATTCTTACATAGTCCTCCTTTTTAAATCCACATCTCCAAAGATGAATTGAACTGATCGAAAGGAATATTTAGATTTGAATAAGAACACTACTTTGATCATCTTTGCGTGATTGATTTTTTAAATTTTATTAAGTACAAATTGGTGGTTGAGACGACCTACCTGCGATCAAAACAGGAAGTCACATGATAACAAATTTTTTATAGCAAATCCTTATTGTATTTTCGAAAATTTTTCGTCTACTATGGGATATCATGATAGCTACATGTGTCTGCCTCTCTGGTCGCCTAATGATCTAAGACAACCGTCCCCTGAAACATTTCCTTTTCAAAATGATTAAATTTTTTTCAAAAGATTTCATAAAAATTATAGGAAGAGGATTGGGGTTATATTCATCCTCAGAAGTTTTTTTTTACAATATCAGAGCTCAATTTATATTTTTTCATCTAAAAATATTTCATTACCGTTTTTGGTCTTCGAAATTCCAATTAATATTGATAGAGAGTTGTATTGTATGAAATAGAACTTATTTTTGGAACAATACGGACTCGTCATTATTGAGGAGTGAATTTTTGGGGGATGACTTGGCAATTCCATAGGATAGTGTTCTGGAAAGACAAGCTTAAGAAGCAGAACTAATTATCTGATGGCTTGACACTTGTGTACTTAAACCAGAAAAAAGAATCGGATAACAGGGATTAAGAAAAACATAATTTCTTAAATTGTCATTCTATAAGTTAACCTTATTGACTGTCTGTGGTTTTGAAACGATCATTAAATTTCATTAAACTAGAACAACTAGGCGGGCCACGATTGACCATTAAATATCGTACACCACGCTACAGTTATTCTTGCAACCATTTTTCGAAATAAGGCATTATATTGGGGGCGATCGAAATAGAGATCTGATCCTAACCGCTTTCAAAGGCGTCTATGCTTGGACAGACGGACAGACAAGCTTAAATCGATTCAAAAAGTGATGCTAATCGATCGGTATAAAGGCAGGTGTGCCTATCTCAAGTCCATGTGGCGGCTGCTTACATCCATCCGCATATACCTTTATGTCACAAAGGGTGTGGGGGAATAAAACCCACTCTTGTTTTAACAAAATTTGTGATTGAGAGAATGGTTCGCACTCGAAATTATTTTATTTTAACGCGAAAATATTCAAGGCATATAGTAGATTTTTTAAAAATAGGCTGGCTAAGTTTTTCTTTTTCTTCTCTCTGTTTGTTGAAATGTATAAATTCGTTCATAAATAAATAAAATCACTAACCTTTGTTTAACAAACATTATCCGTTCGATGAAACCATTCAATGATCTTTGATTATTTTGTTGATAAATTAGTTATTAAAGCACTCACGTATACGCACACATGCACACACGCACACGCACACACAACAACAACACTAACTTTCTATATATATATCTTTATCTTGTCACAAACTTGTGCAAACGATATGAAAAAACGTTGTTAGAGATACGATTATTATAATTATTATTGCAAAAAAAAACAAAAAATTAGAAAAGAAATTTACCGCACTTACACCTAACCGAACCGAACACTTTTCTTTTCTACTTTTACTTTTTCGTTTCAATTTTTATGGCAATAATCATTAATGTTGCACAAGATATTTAAACACGTATCGCATTAAAACTTTTGCATCAAAAGGATAAGCATATAATTTATGGTACTCTGCTCAGCCATAATACAATAGCACCAGCAGCAAAGCAGACAATGGGGGATTTTTAAGTTTGTTTCCTTCCTTGCTTGCTTGCTCGCCTGTTTGCTCACTTTATTTCTTTCACAAATATGCACGTATGTGTGTGTGTTGATTTGCGAGTTTGGATGTATGCGCGCGTTTATATATATATACTTATATATATATATATATATATATATATATATTTATAATAGGATAAATTAGCAAACACCCGCACACTCAATGAATACAATTAAGCTTCAACTTTATATTTTGTACACTTGTGCACACGCACACATACAAACACACACACATATATATATATATATATATATGTACACATACACACATACATACACACTCACATTTAGTTACCCACATACATGTGTTCATATATATATATATATATATATATATATAGAAGTAGTCGCGGCACAATATTTGTATGCGATACGAAAAAGCAAAAACTTTTGTATGCCTGTCGTCTGCTTTATATGTATTATATGTATGTGTGTATGTATGTATAGGCGATGCACACTTCAACTGTCAAATTAAATTGACATTCTTTGCTGATGTTATTCTTATTTTTTTACTACTATTGTTGTTGCTGCTGTTGTTATTTTGTTTTTTTATTTTTATTTTTTTTATTGTTGATATTTACAGTTCACTGTTGATTGTTTTAAAAACATTAGGTTTCATTATTGATACCTTTAGTGCTAGAGAGTATAAAAACGAAGGAGAGAGAAAAACACACTGAACTCACATAACATTGATAAACATTGATAGTTAAGGAAGAGTGAAAAAAAATACATAAATAAATAAAATTACGGTTAAGGCATCGAAGCAATTGCGACTGTAATAAAAAATACATATAAAAAAAGAAATTTCTTTTCTTTTATTTTTCTTTTCCTATATAAAATCAATAAACAAATGGAAAATTAATGCAACTTCAAGGGCATGATTTATATTGTTTCTTTTCTGAACAGTGCATTTTTTTTTTTAATTTTTTGAGAATATTCAGTAAAATTCTTTGAAGTGTGTTCTATTATAACGTAATAGTTTACTTGGAAGTTAGCCATCCACGCCCTATCGACATTTCACACACGTTTCGACACTGATTACAAAAAAGTGTTCACAAATTTTATGTAGCGAGAGTTTTTTTATGTCACCTTTCTGTCTTCTTTTTTTTTTCTTTGCTTTTTTTGTTCCCTAAACCTTTGCACGTGACTCAAATTTTATGTAGAGGTCACATATAAGTTTTTTTTTTTTTTTTTAGATATTTTTAGGTCAGTTTTTTGAGAATGAAATTTTGAAATGACATTTTTTTTTTAATTTGATTTTATTAAATTTTATTTTCTAGACTATTTACCGTCGCACACCAGAACAAGCATTTTATTTATTTTTTTGTTTCATTCACCAATTTTTCGTTTACCGTCTTTGTATACTTTGCTTACTAGTTCAACTGTCTTTTACCGTTTGTCTCCATTTCTCGGGACTTTTAGGCTCCAATGTGCTGCAACATATTTTCCGTACAATCAAAAAAAAAAAAAAAAAAAAAAAATTGTACTCTTACATGACTATTTACTAGACAGTCTGTAAACGTACAGACAATTTTGCAGTGATGATATACGTAACAGTCGTTAGGCTCTCTTTTTAGTTTTTCATGGGAAAAGTTTGCAGATATTCTGCTTGTTTTTTTTCTTTATTTAATTTTTTTGTTTTCATAAAAGCGCCTTTCAATAATTCTGCTTAATATCATATGTTTAGTTAAAATTTTATGAAATAGTTAGGTGTGAAGGTAACCAGATGATTAGATAGTTGAGAATGCATATAAGCCTTTAGGAGAAGAAAATGTCTGCAATCATTTCAATTAATTACATTCTGAGTCAGGCTTAACATAATGCATAAGCAATAAAATCTCTGATATAATCATTTATATAAATCGGTCTATGCACGTAACACAACTCCATATTTTACGCAAACTATCTTGCCTGCTTACATAATCCTTTCCCAGAAATCCCACATATAAGACATTATGTCCTTCGAGTTCAATGCCACTGCCTGATTTTGAAAAATGTTGCCATTAAAACGGATTAACGGTGGAAGAAACGAGTTCACGCTGGAACAATTTTCTAACCATGAAATGGTTTTACCTTTCAAATGAGGCCAAGGAGCTGAGATAAAAGTATGAATAAATCTTTTGTTTTTTTTTTTTTTTTTTATTAAGAAGCATTAGTTAGGGGATGGTCCCTATGCGTGTAGCATGTTGATCGTCAGGAAAAATTGAGAAAAGAGAGAAAGATAGCGAGGGACAAATAGCGAGTGAGAGCAACCGCAGTCTAGTGGGTTAATAATCAAATCGGTTAGGGTTATGCCTTCATTGATTGCAAATTCACTATAGCTGAGACTAAGTATGGTCAAACCGCATAGAGATTTAATGCACCGATCCCTGACTCTTTAGTCGCAGCTCGACTATGTGACAGTCCATGGTTTATATGAGACCTCTTCATACGTTGGCTTTATTTATTGTTTTCTCTTCCTTTGGATTTAGGTCCCCATGTCTGCAATAGTTTCTTTTACGCCTTCAGTTGCTGATAGAGATTTCAAGTTGGCAAACTTTCGCGTAAATACTCTTATAGCGTTCGAGAAACATAATAAATAATTGAAAGTTTATTGAAAAAATTCGCATTCATTTACGTGAGGTTCCTTTGCTAATAAGAGGTAGCATCTACACAGTAGAACTAATTTGTGAAAATTAGAATAATAGAGGAATGACATGAAATTGTTGAGAAAGATGACCTGCTTTTCAGACATCAGTGCAAACCAAACAGACATATAAAAATAGATTTCTTCATAGAAGCATAAAGGAATTACCAGACGCTTAAAGAAATATTATCAAGTCGTCTATCAATGCATCTATCAACGCATTTTTCACTCCTTTAGAGTATCCTGGCTTCATTCTGCACAACTGACAGTGCTTTTCCATTGGACACCATTTTCTTCTCAATTTTGGAAGTTCATTGTCGATATCTGACAAGCCCGCTTTCGGGAAGAGATTAAAGGTTTTAGCGAGAAATTTTGTGGTACTTCATGAAGCGGGAAGAAACTTTTCTTACAAACTCTCGTAGATGCTTTCAGTTTCTTTCTAAATATGCTGAAGAAAGATTAGTAACAACACCTATTTCATCGATTAATTATGTTAGAGTCCTATCTTTTTTTTTTTTTTTTGCTATTAAAAGGCGTGTCTTGCATAACAAATAATCTTAATCCTGACATATGTACATCTGTACATCTGTACATCCTACAAAAGGCTACAATATTTATAGCCATCACCAAGGGATCCTTTAATGGGCTTTGTTAACACTCAGTAGCTCTTTACACAAAACATTCATTATTACATATTATATTGCATATCAGGAGAGAATTTGAAGCCAGTGTAGCAAGGTGTTCCTGACTGCCGCTTGATGTCTCCTTTGATCTAAGGTTTTAATATTAAAACTCTCCAACCAACACCAAACTTAAAGCAGAAAGTTTAAAGCGGACATGTTTGTTTTCATTTTATGTCCACTGAACAAATGTAAAACAAAACTAGGGACGAGATAAGTAAGGCGCCTATAATTAGTTGAAGACTCTCTGCCCTTTTATTCAATTTTTCCAAATGTAGGGTGAAGAAAATTCGAGCAAAAGTTTATATAGCATTCTTACTTATTAAGATAATCATCTTTTTTTCTTTTTGCTATTGATCATTCATATGCATGTATGAAGATAAGGCAAACAATTATCCATCTGTTCTCAACAACTGCATGTCCTGTCTAAACAGCTGTTTCTGTTCGCTCTCTTATTGTCTGGTAAACATGCGCTCAACTTGAATCACGTAAACGGCAAATATAATCGAGGAGGAAAAAGAAAACCGGGAATTTTTGTTTTTTGTTTTCTTTATTGGCGAAAACATAACCTAGCTCTGTACAGTTTTTCCTTATGTTGGTATCGTTGTCATCATCTTTTGTCGAATGCGCTCTTGATAAAAACGATATAAATGCTCTTTTAACGTACCTAGAGAGCTCTCTTTCATTCATAGCATATTTAAGCGCCTGTCTGTTTGAATTTTGAATCTGTGTGTATCTATGTAGTGGCATTTGTGCTTGCCATTAAACCATTTGTGTGTAGTTCGGCAAAGACATGCACGTAAACAGTAATTGTATGTTTCAAGATTGACATTCCTTTTTCAATTTTTTTCTTCGTATTTGTACATATATACAACCTAACGTACGTAATGATAAGTTCTTTTATAGATATATATATGTATGTATATATATACGTATGTATATATTCCGTGTCAATGTATCTACCACTATTACTCCTTATCTGGTTGTCTTCTTGTTTTACTTTTCTTTTTTTTTTTTTTTTTTTCTATTACTCTGCCACTATTACACTCTACTGGCCATAAGTAAGGGTTTGCTGAAGTTTCAAGTGTGCTTTTCTACAGTTTGTTGTGTGGTGTTGGTGCTGGTACTAGTACTGGTGTGTTTATATTTTTCTTTTTATGTTGGGATTGTTATGCTTTGTGTCGATTTTTTTTTTTTTTTTTTTCTTTGCCAATTCCTTTTTGTGCAAAGCTTTCAAGCAAAAGTTGCCAACACTGGAATTCTTTTGGTCGGTTTTTGCATTTTTTCATTCTAGTATTTTTCCATTTAATAAAATTCGGGCTGCTGGCTGCCATTGATAATGACGGTACCGTTTTATAGATCAAAAAGTAAAAGTGCGGCGCGGGTGTGGTCGGTCTCTACAACTATACTCCTTGCTTTTTTTAATAAATATGTATTTTATTTAAAAACGTTTTAATAATCAAGTATGAAGCGAGAAAAAGCAAATGTGTATGTTTTCTATGTAAAATAAAAGCAAGCCATAACATCATAGCATTCATTTATTATTTATGAAACGGAATTATTCCCGTTTTTCATTCGACTCTCTTCATTTATACTAATAATAACAACAAAAAAAAAAAAAAAGCACTCTACATGCGATTTCCTTTCAAAATTTATTTAAGGAAAAACGTTCTTAGTATTATTATTATTATTATGATTATTATTATTATTATTTTGTGCGTCGTTTTGTGAAAACAACCACTATATACTGTTTTAGCAATTGCTAAATATATGTGCGTACAAAAAACGTTTAAATGCTTCTATATTTTACTTGTAATTACATACGCACACGCATACAAGCATACATCTTCACACACAATCAAATATAACACACACAGAGCAGAAAAGAAGGCAAGTTTTTTTTTTTTTTTTTGTTTTAATCTAAATAAATTTTCCCGTTCATCTACTTTTGTGAAAACGCACACGTTCGCTTTGCAAGCACCGCAACTGAGAACTAAATGAAAGAGCAGCAAATACATGTACAGGAACCTGTGCTAATGGTCTGCGTGGCTTGGCTGGCTGACTACTTTTTCTAAGCTGCCTTTTGTTTGCTCTGTAGATGCTCGCTTTGTATTAACTCAATTGTCAGCCTATATATATATATATATGTTGTTATGCTCTCCTTATTCTCTTATCTAACGAACCGGTCCTCATTATTGGCACCCCGTAAACGAAGCGTGCACTCATACAGATTCTCTGCTACGCTAGTTAGATGAAAACCTTTTGGTTCAATTGCTCTTGTTTTCCTTTTCAAGTTTGCAAAAACTCTTTCTTGATGTGATAAATGATTTGAAAAGTCACAATGTACTCATATATATCACTGTGAGTGCAGTGAAATTGAACTCTTCTACTAGTTGCGGTTTAGTGAATTCTCTTAGCAAACCTGTTCCAGTTAAACTCAAAATTTGCTTTCAGTTTATGTTGCGTTTCAAGTCTCTTTTCTTTTTTTTTTTCTTTTACCTAAGACTTAAACATAATTTTTGTTTGCAATTTTTGCAAATAAACGCAAAACCTTTTTCTGTTATGTTTTAAATAAATTCTTGTTTTTTTTTTTTTTTTTTTTTTTTTTTTTTTTTTTGTTAATGAAACCTCTACGTTTATATTAACTTTTTTCTTTTTTTTTTTTGTTTTATTGCATGCTTTGTTAGCATCACGCGTGTTCGTTTGACACAAAATGTGGGTTCACTCTTAAAAACCAGTTTGTAATGTTATGTTTACGTTTTTTACGTTCTTTTTTTTTTTTTGTTTTTGTCTCTATATTATGTTATTCTTGTAATACTACTTTACAAATAAAAGGCACCATCATGTGGTTCTATATATCCATCCATAATGTGAGGGCATGCTAAGGATGGCATTGCACTTGAGCCGCTCACATATTGCTAATATTTTACTTTAATATTTAACTTCTCCATTTAATCCGGCACTAGTCAGCTGAGTGGTGATGGCTTTAAAATAAGTCTTTTCCTCCATATATTTCTTAGGCTTCTCAATTCTCTTCTAAATCAACATTGCCGTTAGTAAGGAATGCAATAAGGTTTAAATGAGAAAAATCTATGGAGATGCAAGGAAAATGCAATAGAGGTGATGAGACAACTACAGTTTTCTCGAAATCGTAGGTAAAAGTCGAAAAAAAAGGAGATGTTTTGACAATTTTTTTTTTTTTTTTTTGGATAGAAAGAATAGGAATACAATAGTAATATCTGGATATATCAACAAAAAAAATATTTTCGAAAAACATTAAAGAGATAGTACGAGCGCAGGAATTTGTTGCGGGCATGTGCAACTGACGGGGCTCTGCGACAAGCAGCATTACTCGTCCAAACTTAGAAAAAGAGAAAAATTTTTAGGAAAAAAAAAGCGTCTTTGTTTCTTTAGCGGACTTTTGGGTGGAAAAGTTCCGTTTTCGACTACAAAGAAAACTATTTTGTTAATAAAAAATGTCAAAATAAAAAAATTTATCAAAAAAATCCTATGTACCTCTCGAGCGAAAGAGATCAAGAAGCCATTTATTGAAGAGGCGTACTTCATAAAGTGCCGTATATTGGCGCCATTTGAAGGACAGCATCTCACCTTTATCGATTAGTAAGACCAATCACATATAGAATACGTATTTTAAACTTTAACATGCGGGTTCTAGGAAATTTTGTTAATGTAACAGTTTAGAGGATTTAGTATTGGTATAAAGTAACACTCTACCAAAGCAACAGAAATAACGATAGATTCACGGAACCCTAAAAATCTTTGGCTGGTCCTTTAATATACACTTTTTAATATGTATTAAATCGACAATCAAAAAAGCAAGGACCGTCAAGCAGAACTATACAAATCGAAGACACTAAATAGTTTAAGAAAATAATTAGCTGTAAACAACCACCGATTTATTTATTTATGGATATTTGCAAAGTCAAACCTATTAGACAAGAAGATTTTACAGATCGAGCTTGTATGTAGGTCGACTTCGATTATGACCATTTGTCTTAGAGAACTGTTTCAATCTCTCAATCAATAGATCTTTCAAATTAAAATTGTCAATAGGTTTTCACACCTATAATCGCAAAATTTCTCTTAACCTTCAACAAAACATATAAATCGACCCACTCCCAACACTTACTTTTCTAAGAATTGCGCAATTTTCATTTATCTACTTCAAAAGGAGAATTTCTATAACGAACCCAAAGATCTATCATTTCTAACAATGCAGGATTTATTGTTTCGGTTATAAATAACAACGCAATCGAAAGTGTCTCAGATTCGACCATAGCCCATATATATCAATACTTACTGTTTTCTCTTTTTATTGCAAATACTACGCACTGACCGCTTCCGCCCCTTAGTTTCAATATCGCATTTCGGTTTGATCATATGAAAATTTGTCGATATTTTATAGCCTTTAGAACTCGTCAGTATTACTTCGGTTTGGTCGGATGTTAAGTACAATGGCGTAGTATGTTTGTATTTTCTTTTCATTTTAGAAAATTAATGCAGCACACCACGATAAGGTCAAGCGATTGCTTTCATATTGATAATGAAGCAATATTTATCCCCATTAGCAGTACGTTGGTATTTTGTAGTTGATTTAGTTGATGTCAGGTTAACTGGTGAGGCATTTGCTTATGCATTTCTTTCTTGTACCACTTTAGAGTTTAGACTTTATTTGATGATTTGAAAGATCAAGTAGGGAAAGACTTGCCCAACCCTACAAGAGAAAAGAAGGAAAGTTATATTCAAATTGGACCGAATATTTCAAAACGTTTCCGTATCCATACGTAATGCGTTAGCTTGTGTTTACTTTAGCGTGAATATGGTTCTGGTATTTGATTGCAAGGTGCAAAGAGACGGAGATGTGAGCTCTTCCGAAAAACTAATGTCAAAATATGGATGTGCTTCTGACTTAGATCATAGGATTTGTGAGCGCACTTTTGAATCGGTTTAGATGAGTGTATGGGTGTATAGTATGGAAAAAAGGATAGTTCAAATTAAATAATATTAAATGTAAAAATAATAAGAGACAATAAAAAAATAACAATAAAATTTTAGTTTTGAGATAGTAACAGAAGAAAGATCGGTTCAAGGTTTGAGAGCAAGTTTATCTTTTTTAAGAAAATGTTTACACATTTTTTTTTTTTTTTTTTTTTTTGTTAACGTGTATTTCACCTGGATCGAGCATGAAACAAACACGAGC
The DNA here is from genome assembly GCF_014805625.2 of Glossina fuscipes. Lineage (NCBI taxonomy): Eukaryota > Metazoa > Arthropoda > Insecta > Diptera > Glossinidae > Glossina > Glossina fuscipes. The sequence continues at coordinate 4,508,907 of NW_023998421.1, read as the reverse complement.
TACCATTAAATATCGTATATTACTTCGTTTACTACCATAATTCGGGTAACGACATTTCAATATAAGGCCTTATACTAGAAGTGATCGAGAGAATGGCCCGATCTGAACCATTTTGAATAGTCATCGTCCTTGGGCCATAACATGTCGTTGTACAAAATTTTATTAAAATTTGGGAAAAATTCGCAGCTAATTGAGAATAAAACAAGGCGGACAGATAAGCTTAGATCGGTTAAGAAAATGATTTTGAAATAAAATCTGGCTCTATCTCAAGTCTTTCTGATTGTTGTATACAACCGCACAAAAGCAATACACTCGTGTGCCATACGCTGTGGTATAAAAATTACGAAAAGCCTTTGTACCTATGATAAACTTAATAAATTCGCGTAGGAGAGCCTTTTTGAGAAAATATGAGAAAAAAAAGAGCTCAACGATCCTACGACAAAAAAAAGGTAGGAAAGTCATATCATTAAGTAACGTAGTATTCGAAAAGATAGTGCCATGACTTGCATATTGCCCCACTATTGACGAATCCGTACCTTCAGAGAGTATTAACCTTCAAGCGAAATGCGTCGAAATTTCATGACATTTCCACCAATGGAAAAACTGAATTTTATGTTTATAGCGTAACTAAGGTAAAATTTTATATTCGTACTTTCAAGATTATTGAGTCTACGCATTATTCTCAAGTTTTTCTAAGGATGATTGTTTTGGTTGGAAATTATTCAAGTGCTGTATAATCGATCAAATCTGTCTTATTCTTATTTTACATTCAATTTCTTTACGCAGCAATTATTTTGCTCCGCATTGTGTGTATGGGGTAAGACAATTTCATAAATAAGGTGTAAATAAATATTCACATAAATCAATCAAAAAGGAAAAAGAAAACAAAAAAAAAAAAAATAAACGGAAAGTAAATACTCACCTCTAAATGGTATTCAATTTAATACAAACGTACATACACACAAGCGCATACATGCGCATAGAGACATTTACACATCGACTTCCTTATGAAAATTATCACCACTATCATTATAAATCATGATAATGTGTATTTGTATAAAACAATGCCAACACGGATGAAAAGGAATGGAGTCTAATATTATGATGGCACATGCATAAAACCAACCGACAATAGCGGCAACAACAGCAACAACCGCAGCAGAAGTAATAATAAAAAATAATAATAATAATAGCATATAATGAGATCAAATTACATGCAACATTGTACGCATTATAAAGACTAAGGAAAGCTTAAAATGAAAAAAGGAATGCAAGAAAAAAAAAAAAAAAAAAAAAACAAAGAAAAAAAAGGGAAAGAATGGGCAAGGAAGCTTAAAAAGTAAACATAGAAATAGAAGGGCGATTGAACAGGTCTTGACAGGCAGTGAGACACAAACAATTGTATGCACTTAAATCAAAAAATAAAAAAAGGGAAGAAGAAGAAATAGCAACGAGAGAAACCGAGAGAGTTAGTTAAGTAATGCAAAGAACAAAAGATGCACACCCCTACATAGGCGCAAATATGCAATGCAACAAGGAGACATTTGCTATGGACAAGACCACGGTTTGTGTTAACATTTTAATGATAGAAAACACATATATATATATATATATATATATATATATGTACATTTACTTTAACGAATTCTTTATAGTGGAGAGAAACATATACGAATACGTATAATGATGAGCCGGTAAAATTGGCAATTCCCACGTTAGTGCGGCAATTGCTTTATGTAAGCAAGAATTATGACTATGCTGCAGTTAAATACAAAACACAAGGTTATACAAACCCATACACATCCGTTCATACTTGGATAAACGTATTGCCTTTACAATTGCTGTAGGTACATCGTAATCCATAATATTTTTTTTTTTTTTAGTTTTTTGTTTTGTTTTGGTTCTATCTATTATAGTAGTTTGCCTTATGTAATATAGGAATGAGGGCCAAAGTACCTCATGCTACATCATGGAATTCCCACGATAAACGTAATACAACAAAAAGTCAAAGTGTTAATGAAACTGAAACAAAATGAAAATTTCTGAAAAGGAAAATAATATCAATGAGCGAGAACATTTCAAATGTAACGTTAGCGTGCTTGGCTCGTTAAAACGATGGTCACATGCAGATCTTCGCAAAGAGCTGCCGTGCTAATCGCACTTCAGGTATCATAAAACTCCCAAGGGAATAAAGTATGTGTTTCATATAAACATCTCACTTCTTCCGAAAAATATTTATTGTTGTATTCCTTCCGCCCTTAGTCGCTTGAGTGAATGGTTCGTTCTTGGGAAAAGAATATCCTCTCATAAGAAACTACATTTGCTTTATTGTTTCTAACTCTTGGAAATACTAGCAATCTTATGAGATGGCTTGTCTTTGTTTGTCTGTCTATTGCTTTGTAACCATCGGTGTTCAAAAAGTGAAGAAATTTACGGCATATAAGCAATAGATTAGAGAACGAAAATTTTGCACACACATTGTTTCTGACAAAAATCCTTTTGGCGCAAATTAAAATTGAAAGTTTAAACTTTCTATGTCGTTAGCTATAACAGATCACATTTGAAAATGACCTTGATTTACCCATACTCTCGCTGACAATATGTAATAGAAAAAAAATCTACTTTTACTGTACTTTGCAACATAGAATGGGCGTGGCTGATTGTTTCTATTTCTCTAGGCCAACGGTAGAAGTAGAAGTCGTGTATCAAAAGTAGATTCCTGACTTTTTGGTGACCATGAACGCGTTTACCACAGTACTTAGCAGACAAATGGGCAGACGAATTGACAAACATGTGTAGGACTAATCAATATTTATAGACACGATAAGGCTTCTGAAGCTTCTTTCTGGGTGCTGCAATCGTTTTGACAAAAGAATGAAATTTCAATATTCTACACTATTGCGTAGGCGTGGTCGATTGCTTATATCTTTGTATAGATACTATAGAGACGCCCATGGAATATGAACGCAACGTTTTTTATTATTTTTATTATTATCTCTTGCGGTTCACAAGTGACGAGCAAAATATTAAATTTTATTTGTTCAGTTATGTTGTATTGTGGGCGTTTCCTTTGACCGATTTGCCTCAATTTTTATACGAACATTTCGGAAATTTAAGCAGCTTTTTTTCGACCAGGTGAATGTTTATCACAAACACACACAGATAGACATACGGACAAGCTTAAACCGACTTATAATTTAATGTTGATCGATAATATATATATATATATATAGCAATTTTTGTCTCACTTATGGAATCAACCTAAGAAACTTAAAACGCTTTCATAGTAAATTTCATAATACTGCTGATAATGGATCGTCAGTTCTTACAGTGATAAAAGCTTTATAAGAGTGACGACATTGTTTCATAATAAACTATCTATTTGCTATCAGGTGTATGGATCATCACGGCAATTAAGGGGAAAAGCCCAATTATTACGTGGCTATATTTCCCAAAGTAGACATACATTAGTCTTATACAAAATAGTTGCTCAAATTTATACAAGGGATGCCCTAGGGCTAATTCTATACCATTGGAATCTGCATTGACTCTTACTAGTTAAAGACTCTATCTGTCCGCGTATGCAATGCTTCTGCTATAGTTTGTCCGTCAAATCTCTTCCAGTCGCAAACTGAACTCTGGCAAGAATTAACTCAAGAGCTTTGCAATAAATGAAGTGATAGCGAATTTAAGTTCAATTTGAAAGGAAAGTAAGCTCTCGTAATTGTATTTAAATTTTTACAAAATTTTTTATAGTATATCCTCTCATATATACCTCTTTTTACACATTTTTATACGAACAAGATACACATGTTTTCTCTAATGTCGCTTAACAAAATTAGAGAACAAAACAAATTCTTTTAGATATCGCTACGATTAGCAAAAAGCGGGTATATAAGGCTTAAACAACATAATGCTCGCAAAACTCTTCGAAAATCGTATAATTCGGATGGATCTGATGTAAATCGCAATTAAAAAACTGCAACTAAAAAAGACACACAAACATTTCAGACAAGCATGGCCGATCATAAAATACCATTCGACTTAGACAACCAATCATATGCGACACTTTACGCAATTGCAACTTGGAAGATCACGCAGGCAGGTGGTTTCAATTTTGATTGAGCGCTAAACATACAACGCGAAAGCAAGTGAAAACGTTATCGTCTGGCAACGCCAATAGTCAATCAAATACCCTACACTACACCACTTTGCCTCACGCAGTTAATCATTCATTTTAGTGATAATACACCAAAGATTATACAGTTATATTAACTTAAAGGCACCCATTTTATGAAAGCCCCCGAAGTGAAGATTGTCCAAAACGGTAATTTGCAAAGACTTTTCGAAACAAGGCGTTATATGGGGAATGGTTGAAAAAGTAGTCCGATTCAACTCCAATTTCCAATAGGGTTCGTTCCTGAATGCAAAACACGTCATTGTACGAAATTTCATCAAAATATCTCCAAAAGTTGTTAGCTGTAGGGCAGACGCAGCGAAGGTAAAGCTTGGTCAAGTCTTTCTGGATATTACATCCATTCGCACAAACTTAATATAAGCTTGTAACGCGACTGGCGTAATATATAAAAAGTCTCTTGCCAGAATTTTGCGCTAAAAAGGTGACTAAATTCAAGAGTTCCTTGCGAAGAGAAGATTGCTTGTAAAATTTACAGCGAAAAACTTCCTAAAGCAAATGAATGCATTTAAGTTTACAACTCGCCCTATGGTTGTCGATTGCTTTTCTTCCGATTAAGTATGACTTTTCATTCTTATCATCTGCAAATTAGAAAGTAAATAATTTGACTGTATATACGTACATACATAGGTTACTATAGAGACATCAATTGACCGAAACAATGTTAACTTTGCAACAACAATAAAAACTGCTATTATCTGCCTTTATATCCGTTTGATCTTCTGTTTTCATTTGAAGCTTGCAAACTTGTATCGTAACGTGTTTATAATGCTTTGCAAAATATTTTTCCATTTCATCGAAATTAGATTATTGCGCTAGTTTAGAAGAAAACACTAGCCTTTCTATGCGCTCGCGGGGTTACATTAAAAGTTACAACATCTCTGTTACTTATCTAATCATATACAGGATTCATTCTAAGGATGTTATGTTATGTTAAAAAAAAAAAGAAAAAACAAATTTCCCACTATTTTTGTTAACCATAAACCTTTTCTATTTTATCTACTACGTAAAGGAAATGCCAGTGAATATTGTACTGACGGAAATTATTCTGTAAAATACTTGCGCATTGCCAAACATTCGAGGGATATAGAACAGACTTAAATGTAATAAATCAGACCGTGACGATAAAGTATATGAAGAAAGGCAAAAGCAAGAGGATAGGTTTTTAGGTGTAGCAGGTGCATCTATCTCCTATTTAATAATGAGAAACTTAACGAAAGTTAAGAGAGAATTAAATCAATTTTTTTGAAAACATAAACGAATATTTAACTCTCTCTCTTTCTCTTTTTCTTTAAATTTATTCAACCTTTGTATTCTCTTTCCTGCCATACCATGAAAATTAAGAATATGCGCATTTGCTCGCTTATCAAACATAACCAATTTTTTTTTTTTTTTTTTTTTTTTTGATTATATATTCTTACTACGCTTCTGGACTTCTAGCACCATTGCTTGGCATATATATATATATATCATTGACTGTGTTTGTATGTTTTTATTGGCATGAAGTCCTTAAAATCCTCGCATACGAGGCTCATCAAATATTCTAAAGCGTATTTAGGGCGAATATGAATTTTTCTTTTTTATTATATATTTTGTGTGTTTTTGTCCTTTCGGTTCACTATCTCTCGTAACATTTATAAAATTGAAAATTGAAAAGCAAAAAAAAAAAATAAATAAAGCAAATCAAAAAGAAAAAGAGCAAGCCCGTTAAATGCAGGGGTTTATGGTGTTTCTATTCACAGATTTTTAAAACCTCTACCAAAATATACAGATAAACTGATTTTGTTATTCATTTGGTGACAGTCAATAATAATACATTAGAAGGAAATTCTATATATTTACTTAATCTATAGGAAATTCGAGAAAAAATTTGCTTGCGTCAATCCATCCTTCCGTTAGTGGATGTTCTCAAAAAAGTTGTTTCTTGTTCAATTTTTTTGCGATTGGATTTGCAAGTGTGACCAGCCCCAGGTCGAACTATCTGCTAATGAAATTTCTTAAAAAGTATCACTCCCCGTGATTGTAGGTGTGACCTGCTACTGAGGCAACACGGGACGCAAATATTATCAAAATGTTTTCATAATACATTTTCGTTAATCGAGAACAGAGGACCTTACAATACAAATTCCATAAAAGTAAACCGAGTTTTAAAAGTTCATAAAGTGACTTTTAAATCTATCTAATGCAAATTTTTCGATCACGCTTAACATAAATGCTAGATCATCTGAAGTATTACATAAGGTACGTGCCCGGGTATCCAAAGCGATTACAACTTTCTTCCTTCTTATTTTTATGCAATTTTTTCTAGCCTAACAGTATGTAACGTATTTCCAGTGTTTTTGTGATTTTTACTTTCCTCTCTTTTTCGAAATGAAAAGCATTCAATTCGCCATGTATATGCTAGTGGTTGTTACCCTCAGTGCGTGATTAATAGGTTTTGTTTTTTTTTTTTTTTTATGGAAAGATTTGTTTTCTTTTTTTTGTTGTGATTATTATATACGTTATTGTATTCGTTAAGTGTTCGTAAATGTGTTAAATTCACAATACATTTTTAGGTAAACATTATTTAAGCTTAGCTTTTACAGCAATTTATAACAAAAATTGATTCGCGGAATATAGAGAAAAAATATTCAACTGATTTCGGAAAAAAAAATTATTTATTATTACCAAAATAAATAAACAAATAAATAACAGTAACACAATAGAGTAATTCAAAATATTCTCCAAGGCTGATACCTCTCACTATCCACGTTTACCTTTGTTTTTTCGATTTTATTCGCCTTCAGGTCATATACGCTTTATTATGAAAATTGATTAGCTTATAACTGGAGTTCAACAAAGTTGTGGCAATAATTGTGCAAACTTGTCGATGTCAGCCTCTCTCCTTTTCTTTAAAACATTACATTTCGAAAAACATCAAAGGTAATTAAATGAAAGAGTGCAATGTGGTCAATGGCTAAAGGGTTGTTAGAACGCAATTATTTTATAGAAATGATGAACTTACATTTTCAAACATCCAAAGAAAAATGATTATTATTGTTAATTATAAAATGGTGCTGACGTTTTGAAATTACTTCAAATATTTAATTTATTCAGCATGTAAAACAATTGCAAGAAATTGCATTCAATCGTGACCGAATCTTTCACACCTATCACTGTGATCGGGGAAAAAAGAAAAACGAAAAAAGGGGTGAACGCTAAATTTCCATTTTTTTACTGTACATTATTGGGTCGGAACGATTAATATTTTCTATTTTTATGGAATAAAAGTTAAAGTTGATATGGCGTATGTCTACTGCGGTTTGTGAGTAACGAGCGAAAAATACCGAAAGGCAAGGTTGTTGCATTGTATGCGTGTCGTTTGGCAAGTTCGGGCCGTTTTCGATGTTTTCACTTTTGCGGACGGAATATTGTTTATCACAGATATTACACAGTTAGGCGGACAGACAGATGGACAGACAAACATACATGGACATAATTAGTCAAGAATATATGAGTGTTTGGCTGACCGTTAAAAAGGTTTTGATGAAAAATAAAATCTTGATATACCGCAATGCTGGGTAGACGGGGCCGATTTTTTAAATTTTTGTACATATATGACAGCAAATTTTTATAATGTCTATGGCCCGTCGTCAATAGACAACAATTTGTTGTTCTTTCGCAGAAGAGGCGGTTTTCAGTTTACGTTGTGCTTGTTTACATGTCCTTCGACATATTTCTCCTATTTTCAATGCGTAGTTGAATGCAAGAACTGGAAATGGTTCTACTAAACTTGAAGTTGAAGGCTTTATTTTTGCGACCAGGAGTATCTTTACAGCAGACATTACATAGATAGACGTCGGCTTAAATCAAATGACAAAATGAATATTGTGTTGTCCTTCTGTGAAAGATATAAAATCCTCTAGTAAGCTTTTGAATGTAGGCATCCTTTGCCTTCTTAATAGTCTGGAAATTGGAATAAACAATTTAAAAGTGAAACGAAGCCTTGGAAGATTGCAAAATTTACTTTTCTATTTAATAGAAGTAATCAGAAGTAGTATCTCCGGATCGAAAATATTACTGACTATGTAGGCATGTAAGTGAAATTAAGCGATGCTTTTCTTCAACGAAACGAAGCAATTTGTTTTTTTGAATAACTACTTATTGAATATTGAATATATTAAACTAATGTTTTGGTTTCGTCAAGTGTGCACTTTGAATTCTACTTAATATTCATAAATATTCTAATAATATTCATTCATTCATTAGTGTTCATAAATATTAACAGAATATGAAATACAAAAATAAAATCGTATAGCAATCGCATTTCATATAAAATATTAAAGGTTTATGCCTTCAACGTACTATTCTATTTCCTTTTTTCTTTTAAATAAAACTTGATTACTCTCTGAATAATTATATGAATTCTTTAGCATAGCAATTGAAAACCTAAGTGCTTGTAATGTCTCTTTCGCTTTTTTATTCTCATCTCCATTCATTATTGATTTATGTTAATCAATGAATGAATGAATATCTTTCAGTTGTTCTTAAAGCAAAGAGCAATTATGTTCAATCAGTATCCTGGTTACGTTTTAAATATAAACATGACATTTTCTTCTTCTTCTTCTCTTTTTTTTTTTTTTTTTTTTTTTTTTCTTAACTTAACTCGTTTGTTAACTGTCTATTCGCAAAATGGAAACGTTGTTCATGTTTTATGTATTTTTGCGTCACGTCGGATTACACACACAATTGACCGTATTGAACAATATTGAACAGTATTGACAAGAGCTTTGTCAGAGTGTCTTTAATCTCAGAATAATTTCTTTAATATATAATACTTCTTCGCTGCCTCCTTCACATCATCTCTTTCACTGTTCATTTCATGTTTTGTGATTTAAAGAAAAGTCTTTTAAGGACTTGGCTTTTGATAAAACGTATTAGTTTCGAGATGTTGAAGATAGTACTAGTTGACAAAAAAAGCGAAAAAAAAAAATGTAGCGCATCAAGCCTACCAGTCAGTCACCTTACAATTTAAATGAAAATGGAACGGTTTTCAATATTTTATACTTTTTTATTTTATTTTATTCATTTCTTTCTATAATAGCAGACGAATTTCGTATCATAATAAAAAACGAATCACTACACAACATGTATGATTATCATGGAGAAGAGGTAGGTAATCATCTTGCTGCAGAATTTCCTTAATAATCATTTCTTGCTAATAACAAGAGCATGTTGTCACTTTCATCAAAGGATTGCAAAGTCACTTATATCGTCGAGCCGCATGGGTAATAAAAAATCGTTCAGCAGAAGAGTCCCAATTTGATGTTGAAAAGGGTGACCACTGTATTAAAAGGTTAGGCGATGAAAAACCTATGATTTTGTGTATAAAGGCAGACGAACAGTCGAAAAGGAATAAAGAAAATTTCAAAAAACCACGGACCAAACAGGAAGTATAGTCTCTGAGATTGAGATGAAAAGCAAAGTGTTGACGAATTTTTTTGAATGTTTTTTTTTTTGTTTCATATGATACGCAGATCAAAACTTGCCCACTTGTCATTCGGGTTCCTTATGCGATGCCTAATTCCTACCATTTCCCCCATCTTTTCAGGCGAGAGGATAGTGGATGTATAGTGTCCTGTCGCGGTGAAGGAGAAATTCATAATCGTCGGCTTCTTTGTGATTTCTTTATTCACTCGATCTAATGTATAACACTAGCCTACTATCTTTCACTCCCGTTATCTTTTCAGGGTAACTGCTAGTGAAGATTATGTGCTTACAAAACAACACTGACTCTAACCTTTTCCGCCCGCTTTGGTGCACTTTTTGTCAAAAAGTAATTTTTTTTTAATTTTCCCCGCGATTCCGGCGCCTAACAGTAGACAGTAGTAATAAATTCATATTTTACCCGTGGTTAAGTGCCTCTACATATTTCATGAAAATATTTTTGATATGTATTTGAGAGAAAACACGGATTCAATATCAGATGACTTCGGTTGCAACTAGTTCATTTATTTTCCACTATTGTAACAGCAAATGTCATAAAAGAGCAAATTCCCGTGATACCACCTCTTACATGGCATAATTGATTGTCCTGCGTACTTGAAGAAATGAATTTTGCCATTTGATGCTTTTAAGGTTTGTTCCAGCTAAGTTTTATTTATTTATTTTTCTTTTCTTAATATAATCAATCACTCAAGACATGTTCCCTAATCGTGTAATACGAAAGAAAGAAGAGAGGAAAGGAAAAGAATAGCAAGGCAGTGGACGTGTGCCCAGTGTATAAGCAACCGAGCAACTCACTATAGCTGCGACCAAGAAAAACTCTATCTCATGCAAGTTGAACCCCGCGAACATTGATTTGGTGGTCGGGATTTCTTATGTACTTGGCTCCCTAGATGGATAGTATTAAAGGAATTTTTTGATCTGCCATTATAAATGTTCCTGTTGCGAAGCTTACAATATATTGTAAAGCAATTAGATTTAGGCCTTCAGTGACACTTCTCTTTTAATTTAGAAGTTAGACCGGTTCATAATTACACGCAAGTAATAAGAGCTATACGAGCGAAAAGACGCAGATGGAAAATGAAAAAATGTAATGTTAGGTCTATAATTTTCGTTCCGACGCCTCTTTTCCCCTAAAAGCCACATCAGAATTGCCAAGTCAAATTCATAGGTTCATTACTTAAGATCTGAAGGTGTTTGTTGTATTAATAAATAGAAGAAACGTTGGACTGTTGTGGCATAAACTGTGGTAAAAGTTTTTTTGAACAAATCGTATAAATTTCCTACAAGATATAGACGGGATTCCAGAAAAGTCGTGTATGTCCGCGACACCGCGTATATCTCAATGCGAACATATATCATATATACATATATATGTGTTATATTATAGTACACATACATATCTCGTAATTTATTTATTCTCTCACTGGTCACAAGATCTCGGCTGTTTTCACTACGTTATCAGTCAGAGATATAGTTAACAAATTTTGCTGTTAATGTACGTCAATTTAATGTTTTAAATATGTTGGAGCTTTGATTGTGTCTGAGATTATACGCACGACCCTGCGAATGTTGCAATTAAGAGCATGCATCAAAATAAGTAAGCACTTTATTGATATCATTTGATATATGTTAATGGCAAAGTCGAGGCAACAACAACGACAGCTAAAACGAGAATAGAAGTGATGCTTATGAGATTTATTCATGTCTGCGTCTTTACCATTATGAATGTATGTAATAATAAATGACATTAATTATCGTGCCTAACATAAACGTTTATTAAACATGCATACACATATACAACTGATACTAATGATGATGATGAAGTGCTGTTTTACTTGTTTTAAAATGTAGTCTAAGTAGAGGATAAACGAGATAACATTCAACAAATTTTTAACATAATTATTCAAATTATCTTAGACTTAAGATTAATTAGAACACAACTACAAAACGAGAATGTTTTGAGAATTGTATCCGCATGAAAAGGGAAAAGAGAAAGACGGAAGATACGGAAATGGAAGAACTTTATGTGGAGAAACTAATATAAGTGCAGTTATGGTTGATATGTAAAGAAAATATAAATTAAAGCAACACCTTATTGGTGAAGAGATTTATTTGGAGATGATCTTATAGTTTGTGTACTCGCTGTTAAGCTGCTGTCTTTTATGCATTTATATACCTAAAGTGTTTCAAAAAGCGAGAGTGAATAACTTTTATTATTCACCTTTCAATATTTCGCTTACATAATATATAAAGATTTTCTGAACTAAATTGCCTGTGTCTATTGTATACAAGTCTGTCTAGTCCGTCTTTGTGTGAAAAGGTTCATCAACATCAAAAATGAATGCAGCAATTTGAAAGACCATGCCTACGTTTTTCGATTTTTTTTTTTTTTTTACTTCCTAGAAAGAACTTTCTTCTCATATACATCGTCAAGAGAAAGAAAACCGCAAATCTCCGAATAATTCCATTAGGGCGTTTCAAATTTATTCTTAATTTAAATTTTCGCAAAGTGAAAGGACTAAAGTGGCCTACCATTACCCAATACCCACACCATCCTTTATTATTCTGGAAGGTTGAAAATGCGGCCCAATCCGAACCATTTTCAATATATCGAACTATTTCAATAATTGCGACATGTGAGTTGAACATAAGAAGAACGTAACCTAAACAAAAAAAGCAAGACGGACAGACAAGCTTAAATCGACCAGAAAATTATTCTGAATCCACGGACATAATAAAATGTGGATCTAACTCAAGTGCCTTTAGATTTTGCATACATCCGGATAAACTTTATGTATCCTTGCGTCACCTTTGTCATGTAGGACATAAAAAAGGGAACATAACTGGTGATATCATCTATTTTTGGTTTACCTGACGATGTAATCACAAACATGTAGGAGCTGAGTACGAACCGGAATAACACAAATACGAATATTATTTGCGAGTGCGGCCTATTCTTTTTATATTAGCTATAACATTAGTTTCTATGACAGATTCAGGGCATTGGAAAACGTTTTTAATATGGCTAACTGGCATTCTTAACATGGCTTCTTCCTTTATGGGGAATTAAGAGCCTTTTCTTTGAATTATTAGTTATCATGGTTATAATGATCGAGTTTACAGATCTTATTCTTTGATGCTACGTGGCAGACATATGCGTGCGACATATGCGATTTTATAACTTTTGAATTCCACCATATGTATAGGATGGAAACGCAGTTCGATTATATGTAATGCTTTTTTTCGAATTGAAGTAGCAATTAAATCCTCCCATTTGAAAGAAGTTCCAAAGGCGGGATTTCAATTGAGCTGCCATTTGTTCAAACATTAGAGGTCTGCAAATCAGCTTTTACTCAAACCGTGTAACACTATTAGATCAATGGTGCTTAAAACCTTTTCAATATTCTGACGGAGTAGATGCGTGACTCTCTCCAAAATATTCACATTTCCAAAGCAAAAGCAAGACTGCGGTTGATTCTTTCTGTGTAGTGTTTACACTCTTTTTAGACGTCAGCTGCCCAATTAACTTACACGTTGCTTATTAATATGTGGAATACTACGTTGTATGGGTGTTAATGTTTCTAACGATTATCTATAATAAATTTGAACAATATTTCTATTGACTATGCCTATGACTATATTTCATCTTACTAATGAAATGAGGTAAATGATGTAATGAAATAGTTTTAATGTCAACTCGATGGATAACTTTCTAATCAAGTACAAATTCCTGTGAAATCATTATATTTTTAAAGCAGAAACCACTGCAAGAAATCTTTATAATAATTAATGAATTCATTTTGAAATTACAGAAAAGTTCTTATAAAAATGGCAAAGCTGCATACTTTGAGTCTAATTAATCACACAAGTGAGACAGCTACTCGTAACAACATATTGCAGACTTTAAACGGTTCCTCTGGTGTAAACTCGACAAAAGTTTTATCTACTCGTTCATTTATCATCCACATTGCATTGCGTAGGCTTCTATGTACAAATGCTAATGTTAAAATGTTTCGGGAAAGGGCAGTCAAACAAGAAGAAGTAAAAATAAAGAATTTTTTTAAGTAATGTTGATTGAGAGGATATGGTAAGCAATCCATTTTCAAGCACAAACGCCCCACCTTCATTCACCGAACTTTTTCGTTAGGTTTGTAAGAGCGAAAAGTACGCAAAATTAATGTATGTATATTTAAAATATTTCATCGAAATGATCACGTACCGGCGGTTTCAACATTTCTAGAACATGACGTTATTCAAAAATTCGTTACATACCCTGTAAAGATTGCCTCGGAAGCAGTCACGCGTCTTAGTAGGTGTAGCAATAATAACTATACGCTGTATTAAACAGATTATTATATTTTAGCAGAGATATTTTTTTAAATGCATTTTAATTGTTTGGAATCGCTTAACTTGTTAACAAGGCCAATTACAAACTGCCTTGGATGTTAAAAAAAATATTAAGAGCAAGAAAATTTAAGCTAATTTTAAAACTCATTAAAACTTCAACTTTCAAATTCAAAGGGAAGAAAAGCGCAAAAATATTAATTTGTTTCCCAAAAGCAAAAAAAAAAAAAAAAATTAATAAATAAATAAATACATAAATAGAAAAAAACAAGTTAATAAATAAAAGACATCGAGATTTTTTCAAAATAAAGCATCATATCCGAAATAGTCATTGAGACGTTGTCGATAGCACTCGTCCTTAATATTTCAAAAATTGCGTTGGTTAGGAAAATACAAGATGGACAGATGGATATACGCGCAGATAAGTTTAAATCGAATCGGTGCAATAAAAGGTGGATTTCAAGTCTTTCTGCGGGTTATGTAGCCATTCGCACAAATTTAATATCTCTGTCTACCCAAGTGGTGTAGGGTATAATAAAAAAACGAAATAAGTCTTATTTTCTAAGTAAAATAGTAAAACCTGCTACTGCATACTCATATCGTACCATAGATCCGAAAAGTCATATTTGATACTCAGCTTTATTTAACGAATTCAAAGAAAAAAGTCCGTATGCCCGAGATACGCTCTCTGGCGGACCAGAATTTCCTCCCAAGCTAATTTAAATTTCTTAATTCGTCGCTTGTTCATGATCTTCCTTCTTCCCGGCAAAGAGCATTCTGATTCCGCGCGAACAATGCTGTCACTAAAAGTGAAGCGTAGAAAAAATCGTTTACTTGTCGCACATAGCTTCTCTCCAAAGAAAGTTTGTTTATTACTCTTCAGTTTTAGGGCTTTCTTATGACTTGTACTGTACTTTAAATATTAAAGACTACGATTTTTATAAAGAGAATCTAAGTTGCAAGGACTTTGTCAACATTGGAATTAAAAACATGCTCGTAATTTCAATCTACCGAATCTTCTTAGGGAATGATGAAGAAATGTCGTTAGCGAATATTAGGGGTGCAAATAAATTCTTTTTGTTTCCCTGCTTTATCAAAGATACTTAACGTGTTCGTTTCTTCCGAATTATCCGAGTATATGTAGTTTAGACAATGATGTTTGTAGCGTATACGTTGCAGTTGTTTTTACAAGCAGTCGCTCGGTATATATCCCAATATACAGAGACGGATCTAATTTACGTTTTTTGCTCTCTTTTCTATTTTCAATTGCATCAAACTGGAAGAAATGCAGCTGAAGCTACGACCAAGTCGGCTTGGGGTGACAATGCAATAAGCTGTGAAACAATTAAAAATTGGTTTTAAAGATTTCGTTCACGAAAATTTAATCTTGGAAGCGATGACACATTCGTACATGTATGTCAGGTTCCAGAATAAGCCGCCGAGTAAATAGTTTGCAAAGCGGGCTGTGAACTTGTTCCGATTTCGGCATTTCCTTCAGACTTGTCCCCTTCTGATTAATACTTTTTCAGCACTTATTCAGGTCGATGCGGTCATATTTAGCAGAGCAGTAGTTCTGCAAAGATCAAAATGAACGAGGCAATCCGTAAACTATCGGATAAGAGGCAAAAGGCCATAGCTGGCGAGATGGTAAATATTTCAATCGCTTTGCTTTATAAAAAATAGGTTTTCTATAAACTTGAATTTTATCAAAAAATACAGAGAATTTAATTGTTCACCTAATCCATTGTAAATTTAAAATCTCAAGAATGAAGAAATCTTTTCTTAGTAAATTTTTTTTAAAATTTATAAAAACTTTTAACTAACTTTTTACATTTTAAAGAGAAACCTATCAAATAGAATACGTAGACAGCAATCCAATGCAGGATTGAACAGAACCCATACTAAAAATGATAAACATTAAGTTGTTTCATTATTCAAATATATTAGAGGACTTGGTGAAATATACAGAGCAATAAAAAAAAAAATAAAAAAAAATTTGGAAGAAAGTAAAAGCAATAAAAAATAAAATATAGACGAGCCATAATGAAAGTTATTTAGATTTTAGGCCGAAACGCGGATGCCTACCATTTAAGATAAGGATTTGAGAATTACGTGAACTACACGTCATCTACACGTATCGAGAATCTCTAGAGCGCTGAGCTTTTACAATAGCAATAAAAGGCCTGACGACATTGGACAGTAATCTCTATTTGCTGACGGTCGAGTGGTCATGTGAAGTTGCAATTCTGGAGGAGGTTATTGTTTATGGGCAAATCTCTTGAAACATTGTTGGCTTTTTATACGTTTGGCTTCACAGCTCTTCCCTGCTGCTGTAGAACTGACTTTATCAGGAAAATATCAACAGAAGCAGTTTCTATGATAAATTCAAAGAATGTTAAAGCACTCGCAGACGGATTGACTCCTAAGCTGATTTAGTTTAATTAATTCGCCATTTTTGATATCTCTGAGGCGTATCCTTCTTCGTTAGATATGATTAACCAAAACTACTAAACATTTACGCTACAGTGATGGAGAGCCTATACTTAAAATAATGTGCCTTTAGGAGATTAAAAACATTTGTATCATTTTGTATGCAAACTTGAAAGGCAATTTTTATGGAAATACAAAAAAAAAGAATACACAAATAAATTACTCCCAGTAAGTAATTTAATGACCTATAAGAAGGAACTTTGGAAAAAGGGAATTGTTTAAGTTGAACTTTTTTTCATTTCAAAAAAGTTTTATGTAAAATGTACATAATGGGTATCATCATTTTTATGAAGTTCTAAATGGGGGTAAAAAATGGCAATAGCGCAAAAAAAATAAAAAGAATGTTAGCGCTTGCACTTATAGGTTATTACCAAAACTGCGCTTTATTTATACAAGTACTTTATATGTTGATTAAAGCTGCAGGAGTGCCGAATGGTGGCGGCGCTAGTCACATTATGAAAAGGATATAAGCGATAAAAGCTTTGGTGGAAAGCCAGTCTACCTTTTTTTTACAAAATGTCTTTGCAACTGTCAAAAAAAAAAAAGGTTCTATTATAACACAGGAGGCATACCTTTGGAGAAGACGTAATAAAAAACCTTAAATGACTTTAGTTATATCGAAAATTAAATGAAAAACATCAAAATAAGGCGAAAGCCTAATCTTTATTAAGTCGACTAATATGCACGCTACTGTAAAGCACAATTTTTAGTTTATTTCTTACGACCATACACCTAGGGATTGTTTCTCATATGCGCAACACAGAGGCAGGCAGAAAATGGCCACAGAATGCAAGGTGTACGCCCGATAAGTGTTATAACTGCTCCGACGAGTGCTGTACACTAAAATCTAGTTTTCTTTCGTTCAATCGAGATCCCACAAATATTTTGCTTAAAATTATAGTGAAGAACTGTAAATGGAAATTTTTTAAATATTTTATTAAATTACTGTTGATTGATCACATTTGCAAAATTTAATCCTCGCATACGATTGTACTCAATTTCAAGATTAACTTATGAAGAAAAGAAGTTAACTTTATGAACATCAGGTATTAACCTCGCTCTACAGCAAGAATAAAACGGTTAATCAAACGGTTATTTGTAAAGCGTTTCAAATTTGCAGTTTATTAAAAGTAGATTTAGAAGCAAAGCAAAAGAAATAACGAAATTACTATTATATGTTTTCCGTCTCGGTTTACAGTGAGGCAAGGAATAAAATAGAATTTACGTTTAGCTTGAACCGAATGCTTTTATACCATCGTTTTTGTTTATATTTAAGCGATTTTCCATCAGATGTATTTATTACGTGATGTTTTATTTATGTGCCTTGCATAAAATATTTCATCATAAGATAAAGAGAAAATTTTCAAGAGGGCCAACAAAGAGAACGCGAGCTGAAAACAAAATTGAATAAAAAATCATCTTTTTTTTATATATGATCCGTTACCCAGGAGATGTCCCTCATATGTGCGGCACGTTAGTAGTCAGGAAGGCATATAGCTAAGTGGAGGGAGGGTACGCTTAATTAAAAAGTGCAGACGATAAGTGACGAAAAGTACGATGAGACGTTATAGTGTGCCGTACAGTATACAGGCAACTTCGTGACGAACGAATTTGAAAAAGCTAACAAAGCCGGGTAGGGCTGTTGTATTACGCCTAACCTCTATAGAAAACTTGCTTGCGGTTCTTCCTATACATAAACACTACACAGCCCACATTATCACGATCATGGAAACACACTCGTCGCCGATGAGAACCTGGTGCCATTTTGCTGCATGCTCCCGTCCACACATGCCTGCTATATTCTCATTGGATAATGTAGAAATAGCATACTCATGCCTCATTTTATTTATCCTCGCAGATGAAACTGATTCGGACTTCCGATTTAAGCTGGTGGAAGTAAAACGATGCACTGTATCGATTTTTCTCGGTAACATTTTAACTTGCAATCTTAATAGTACTAGATAAACATAAAGATGGACTTGACTTACCCCGAACTTGTATTTTTTATATCTCCCTTATGTATTTATTGCAAATATGCCACAAATCTAATGTGCCGCTTATGGTAGGTGAAATGTCCCGATACAATATGGATATTGAAGTGGTGTTTGCCATCGACTGTAGAGAACAAATAATGCACACAATATTTTATGTCGTCGTCGTTGTGTATTAACTATCACCAGCAATGTTTCAAGAGCTGTTATATAAAGTCATTTAAGTGTTTCGTTGTTCTTGTGTTTTATTTAGAGCTGTTTCTTAGCATTTTTCCTTCTTTACACACTCGAATTGTAACTTTACCATTTTTTTTGCTTCTTCTCTGGTGAACATTTTAACTTTCCTTTCTTTTATGCTTTGTCCGATTTTTACGAGTATTGCCAGCATTTGACATAAACTCTTTAGTAATTTACTACTTGATGATAAAACACGGTAATTTTGAATTTCCTTTCTTTGATGTTATAGCCCACTTTAAGCACTTTGCTTTTTACTGCACAAACGGCATAACATATATATATATATATATATATATATACAGACACACCATATACTTTACTGTTGCGCTGTGCAGTAAATGTTTATAAATATTGTAGTTCACATAAATCAGGACAACATTAAAATAAGCTCTTAACGTGTGATACATCTTACTTTTCATACTTTTGAACACCGAAAAATGGTAATGGTGAACTATTTTTGACCCTTTATTTATTTATAAGTGACCATACAAAAAAAAAAAAAACACAACTACCAACGAGCCAAAAAAGAGGAAAAGAAGAAAACACAACACAACAAAGTAATGAAATTACCCCAGTTGTAATGTTGATTTAATGGCCTATTCTTCTTAACGCCCCTACCTCTCCGGCCGGCCTTTGTAGTGAAAATTTATTTTTCATATTTTTTCATTTCACTATTTTTGTGTTTGTGGTTTATAGAGCTATCCGGATGTCATCATAGTTTAATGCTTCCATCTTCGGTTGCTTATAGTAGTAGATTACGTACATGCTGTGTCTATGTATGTATACGTTTTACTGACATATTCACAAAGTTTATGCATTCAGCAAGTGTGTCAGGATAAAGTAAATTTATTTATTATTAATGTCATCTATAAACTCTTCCTTAAATTAAATTGTCCTTCTCAGCTTTTTTAGCATTTTAGCTATAGTCGTTTAGCAGCATTAAAGGAACAAATACGCGGAAATGAAAACTGCATAGTTAACTAGTCTTTTAACTTGAGCATCTGTTGAGAGACATCTCTGCGAAAGATATTCTAGAAATTAGAAGTCATACACAAACATTGGGCGCCGTAGTAACACTTGACTACTGAATCCGTTCGCTACTATAAATAACGTGACGCATTCATACGTGGGCTTCATTTGATTGAGTTATTTAAAAAATTACGAGCATTCGTCCCTCAGATGCCTGTGTAGGTTTTTGTGTGATCCCTAAGGGGACAGTTTCTGAGATATTTAGTTCAAATTTTACGCCTTAATGGTTTGATTAAAGAAAGAATGAAACTGAAAATGAAAATGAAAATAAGGCTTCACAACCAACTTCGATATAATGAACTGTTTTGAAATTATTATTAATATCCTCCTGCATTTTTCATATTACAATAAAACATTGCCATCACATTTCATTGTCCTTTATCATAGGAAATGATAAATTTGAAATGATTTAAAAGCCATACAATGCATTTGACCGGTCAGCGTTCAAGTATATTACGCCTGAACTATTTTGATATAGTCGCTCTTTGAAAAAATTTACCATAGTTAATATTTCTTGACAAAAGTCCAATGAACATGTAAAATTTGTACGAAATATGGCGCCCCTTTGTAACCGGTCTTACAAGGATGAGCTTTCATATGGGAACAACATCTTCTTTCTTGGCATGTTATTATTAAAAATACTACAGTACTACTTTTCGACTTGGTAGGCTGATTGTCAAGATCTCCTTTCATGCCTTATAATCCATTGTATGAGAAAAAGTCCTAAGTTGACATAGTTCATAAATTAAAGAGACGAAGAGCATCACTTTGACAAAAAAAAAAAAAAAACAGTAATAGCTCTATAAGGTGTCACGGTCGACTAATAACAACCCTACACCACCCTACAATTATGCATATGACGACTTTGCAAACTAAAATGTTATTAGAGGAAGTGGGCATAAAAGCGCATTATCGATACCATTCATCCCTGGAAACACAGCAGTGAGCCGAATTTCATCGAATTATCTGCGCCTTTTAGGTGGCGCACAAGAAAACAAGATAGACAGCTGGACAGACGAACGATAATCGATTCAGAATCACTTCTGGTCGGAATAAAAAAAACGTGAGATTATCTCAAGTCTCTCGGAATTTCGTAAACATTCGCATAAATATAACATACCCTTTTACCGCGAGAGGTGTTTATATTTTCATTATAAGTAAACAGTATAGCCTGGCGAGAAATCTGCCTTTTTATTGCATTTTTTCAATGCCCAGACTATCGACACACTTTGTAGATGATCTATTATTTCTTCTTCATCTATTATTTATTATATGTTATGGTACTATGTATAGTATATGACATAATATATAATGTAAATTATTAGATAAGTATATATCGCATATTGAGTATTTTCGATATGATGCGTCTTTCCGTGTGATAAAGTCTGCGCTATACTGAAATCAATTAATTAAGTAAGCAACCAATAATCGAATGAAAGGAATCTTTAATTAGTTTTTCTAGTTCATAATTTTTTACAATCCTGATGAAAATTTCGCCTAACTATGCAGTACATAATGTATTTAAGAAGAATTAAAACAACACGTTATCTATCGGTTCTTTACATTGGCACAAGACATTGCGAATGTAAGCAAAGGTTCGATATTTTCCTAGACCACTTAATGCAGCAAAATTTATGTCATATTCATTTTATAATTGTTAGAACATTCTAGTTTTAGGAGAGGTCCTGATTTCACTTCCAGCTATATTCCCATTTATTCGCCATTATTGAAGGAGATACAAACATAAGAATCTAAGAAATATCATAAGCTTCTCCTCTAGTTTCATATTTGCACATTTCTTATTCATTGAAATGACTTGTATTTTAATATAAACAGTTTTGCCAGAAAATTCTGAAATAACGTTTATGCTTCTATTGAAAAATACTCTTAGGAACTTGAAAGTATTTTCATTACCAATTAAAGCAGCATAACAATGTTCATTTAACTGACTGAATGCTTCGCTTTTAATGCTTCGACCTAACGACAGACAAGAGATCCACAAGCTATCAAGCAACCGACTGTAAAAAGCACTTGTTTCCAAATTGTTAGACAATAACATCCAATTGGAGATTAGTTGTTGTTTTGTTTAGGGTTTTTGTTGCTTTTCTTTGCTTTTTTTTTTTTGGTTTTTGTTTTTTTTCGTTTTGTACCCCAACATTCACTTGTTACGCACGCATGTCACAAGAGTTTTCGTCTGCACATTAGCTAGTTTACACACGTGTATATACCAATTTATAGACTTTGGCCATTTAAAGCATGACAAGTATTATGTATGTGTGCCCTAACAGTGACAACGCCTATCAACACATTTTTTTGTATACATATGTATACATATATATATATATGTATAAGTGCATACACTATTTTATTATGATGCCATTCATGTGCTTGTTTATTTAGATGTTCGCGATGATGATGATGATGATAATCCTTACGTTCACATATTACATTACACTACAAGTGCGTGTGTTATTTGTGTGTATATATATTTGTATGCGTTGTTCCTTTATTTCTCAAAATAAACACTGTTTTTCTAAGCGGTAGCATTTGATTTATTTGTATACTTTTGCAGCCAGCTGGGTATACACCGTTTGGTTTGCATGCACATAAGCACAGACATATAGTCAAGCATGCATATATGAACTTTCTCTCTCTCTTTCTAGATACATATATATACATCTATATACCATATATATACACGTATATATATATATATATATATATATTTATATATACCATAACAAAAGTTATATTATCTTGTGAACGTTGCTGTTGTTACTGTTATTGAGTTCTTTTGCATAGCGTTTGTTGTGAGTTTAGTTGTTTGTTAATATAATACGCTCTGCGGCAGGATGATGTCTCAAGTGCAAATTGTTATTGACATTTTCATTCTGTGATTCTGTTTTCCTTCTTCCATTGAGCTTTCAAAGAAATATCATTCGTGTTATTGTTTTTTATTAAATGTTTCGTCGTTTATTAAAGATTGTCTTCTTCTTCTTCTTATTATTGTTTATGCTTTATCTTCATCTTCCTTTTCCTTCGTATAGTTTGTTGCGATACCGGCCAGGATATCAATTTACACATATTTCCTTTGTTATTTCACTCAAATCAAGAATTATCATTGTAGCTTAATATTCAAGCGCATTGATAAACAAATATCAAAAAGTAAATTGAAATTGGACCAGATATGCTCTTCCTGCTGTACTTTAATATTTGTAAATAAATGTAGATTTTAGATATCTGTGAACTTAATTCGACCAACGATTGTACTGAGTATACTAAAATAGTTAATGTATTCAATATATTCTACACTGATTAATAAGACAAATAATAAAAACAAAATAAATCTCAGAACATTGAAAAGTGTTGAAGAGTTGTGAAAACTGGCTTCAATAACAAAGTATTACCGATAGAGAATGATAATGTATAATATGTTAAAATGTTGTCTCTAATAAACGAAAGATAATGAATGATGAATGAAATGAATTTACTTAATTTAAGATATAAAGGAAGCTGTTGAATAATGACAATAACTTATCAAGCATTTTACACAACTGCACTTTAACTAGGTCTTGAATGTTTACATTATTGATGTTGAGTTCTCATCGTCATTAACCTAAGAGGAATCTATTTTTATGAATTGAATGAGATCATATATCAAATCTATTGCAATAAAATCCAATAACAGTTTTGTTAACATTTAGTCAGCCTAAGGTAATTAGATCTTTTTGAACCACAATGTCATTCCCATAAAAGATAATATTTGAGTAGATTTGAAATTGAATTTAAAATTAAATAAGTAAAAACACTGTAGTGGATCACGGCCTTCTACATTGTATCCAAAGCTGTCGTAAAAATGGTCCGATCCGAACCTAGGTACGTTGAATACAAGAAAATAAGGGAGACATACAAACCTAAATGGATTCAGAAATTGATTCTGAGTCGACCTCAAGCTTTTCTTGATTTTGTATCCATCCGCTCATCCTAAAATACACCAACAAAATTCAAACAATTTAGATAAAATAAAAAATAATATCCGAATTACGCATTTATGACAGCTAAGTACTGACTGATTACTGTTAGTGTACGCGGGTACAAATCTCAATGCGTTCAAGCAAATGCGCTTTGGTCGCAGCTGTAGTAGGTGCTTAAATGCAACAACGCTTACCGATTGTGCACACACCCACTGTACCCACTAGACTGCGGCCGCGACCTACCCTATTTCTATCTCACTGCTCACTTCTTTGACCATCAGCCCTTTACGCGAATGGGTACATCCATTGACTAAGAAAACATTACCGATTTCGTTAAGTGAGCCAACTATTGCAGAGTCTAGTGAATTCATAAGCCTTACGAACAACTCTGAAGAATATCTGAAAAATCGTGAGAGATATATGGCTGAGCAAGAAGATAATAGAGCGTGTAGATGCCTTCATTTCAACGCCGATCTGCAGAGTTATCTTAGGGGCAATTTTTTCATAAACCTCACTAAAGTAGAACCCAACTGAATGACGTAACAACTTAAATTCTTACACGAAAACTGAAAACTTTTATCTTAAATGATTCCATCACTTGGAAAATATCTTATCGCGCTCAGTAGCAAATAAATGAATAAATTCGTGTATATGGATGCAAGACTTTAGAAAATAACATTGGTCGCCAGAGAACGCTGACTTTAATACCATACAGTGATTGCGTATCGTATTGGTCGCCACGAACATAAACTAAAACTAAACAATTTTTTATTCAGGCCAATACCTACAACAGGCAGCAAATTGGAGTTTCTTTGTTGATTTGTTCAAATGTTTATCAATTAAATAATTTCGAAAGAGATCTCCTGAGCGCTGCAAAGAAAACCTACATTAAAATCGCAAAGGTCCAGTTTACGTTACAATATTGTCAAGTTGGAAATATTTCGGGAAATGGCCTGAACATATTCCGTTAATATCTGCTATTTATAATAATTAGTTGATTTCGTGTTTGCGTTTTTTTGAGCAGTGCAAATGCGCAAGTAATAATTTAAAAAAAAATGGTAGTTTTATCTTTCCTTTCAGGCCATATAAGGGAACGATTTTGTTGACTGTGCACTCTGCATATTTAACAGCTCGCTCACAGTATGTGTAACTGTTAAACTTTTGCGTAAATTTTTACTCATCTCGAATCAGATTTTTTACTTTATGACATCTCGGATGTATATGTCTAAAAATTAAAACGAGCGTAATTTGTCAGTACAACATAGCCCAGTGCCGTCCAATTTGCATAATCATTGTAACTTTTAAGAAATTTCGCAAATATTTCTTTATCTTCATCCTTATAAAAATCTTAATGTTTGCATGAATTTCTTCTACTTTTCCCTTTACACAAAATACGAGTTAATATCCTTTGTTTGAAAAAGATAACAAATATCGTTATTTTGCCAGAAAAATGTCTTGTCTAACACAAAAATTTTGTGCCCGTAATGTCATAAGTAAAAGTTATCTGAAGGCTAAACTACTAAAACTACTACGCAAGTACTCCCCACCTCTCTTTTGTTTTTACTTTCACATTATTTTAGTTGCCCTTTCTCCTTCGAAAATTTTTTTTACACATTGTCAACTTGTTAAGCAATAGATTTGTTTTTTTTTTTTTTTTTTTTTTGTGCATTTTTAAGCAATTTTTCCATATATGTTTTTCAATATTTTACAGATCATCAAAAAATAGTTTTTTTTTGCTCTTCTTTGCTTTTTTTTTTTGTTTGGTGATAGTTAGAGAAGTACGTTGCGTGTGTACAATTTGGCTGATTATTAGGACATTTTAACACATTTTAACTTCATATGCCAGCTTTTTGCATGTCTGGCTAAAAGTTCATATGCTGTCTCCTCCATACGTTGCTCAGGGCATTTTCAAATTGTCAAGTGCTGTCAAGTACTCATGTGAACATTAATTTTGTACAGAGGAAATTTGAAAATCATTTATAATACGTTCACAAACATTTCACAATTACAAAAGTGTAGATGAAGGTAAGAACATGCTCGGCCCATCTGCATTTTTTTTTAGATCTCTACTTCTCTAAGTAACACATATCGCTTTAAGTAGATCCCTAAGTTTTTAGGAGAATTTTAAGTACTTGAGGTTTCATGATAGCACCTGACAGAGCATCACCCACTCTTCTGTCACTTTGCATTATAAGCTTTCTTGCCATTGCAGTTTTCGTTTCTTTTTTTGTACCCTACACCACTTGTAAGTATATTCACTTTTTACGGATGTATGCAACACCCAGAGAGACATGAAGGCCATAGACCCACCTCTTATTATACCGATCAATTCAGAATCGATTTGCGTTTGCCGATCCGTCTGTCTGCCTGTTTCGGTTCCTTGCGTTTAACCTACAGATAGCAATTTTAAAGGTATTTTGATGAAATCTGCTATACTGGCATATTTTGGCTCAAGGACGAACGCTATTGAAAACGGTTCGAAAGCGGACCACTTCACCGACCAGTTTCCATATAATGCCCAAATTTGTGAAGACGTTATATGAATAAGCGTAGTAAGCGAAACGGGGGAAAGGCATTTAATGGAGGCCAACGGCCCACTATAATGCTTTGTCTTGTTTCTTTTTGATGTTGACATGTGAAAAGTAAACGAAGGTGACAGATGCACAGAGGAATGAGAAAAGGTCAAAATGTGAAAGAGAAAGCTCTTATAAATACAGGTCTCTGAGTCCTATGCGTATTACTTTCGGGTATTAGAAAGCATGAGCAAAATGCTTCCAACTCCGTGTAACCCTTACCTGAAAATGACAATGAAAGATTCCCAAATATTTTTGTTAATAATTGCTGTGCTCAAATTAAATTTTTGCAATCCATTAAAACTACTTAAGACGTATTTGTGGACTATGGTGCGTATGGTATGATATGTCGCGGTTGGTTCGCTCACACAAAGTGTATTTCATTTATCAAGAGAGGTGAGTATTTAACATGCTTTTCAAAGCATTTGTTATATTTTATTTTAGTTTATTTATTATATACACAACAATTTTGCAGTAATTAATTATACTCTGTCATGTTTTTAAAACGCATGTATGTGTTATGTACGTTTTAATATGTCAACTACAGATGGCGTATATTTACTGAAAAACTACACATACAAAAAAAAAAACAAAAAAAATGAAAAGGGATTTTTGTGTACTTGTGTACATTTTGAGAGTTGAATGCAATTTTATTCTAATTTATATAACACATAATTCATTTAATGTTTTTGTTATGGTCAACATCCGGGCATGTGCATATACGAATTCATTCAGGCCACTTCTAATATTGTTCTCGCAAAGAGCTCAATAATGAAGATAAGCAAACTTCATCTGCAAGTACGTCATTTGAAAGAAAAACACGAAATTTTAGCAAAAACTGTAAACATAATGCAAAATCGGTTTCAATATAATCGGTCCGATAACTTTCTCTACAAATTTAAAATTTAAAAAAGTATTTCTATGTCACTCCTATATATTACAATGTGAATGTCTGCATATTGTCTTCGTGTTCTTCTTTTTAAATGCTCAACCTGTCAGCAAATGACGTTTCGCTGCGTTAGAAACACGAAGTTCTTTACTTATACCTTAATAAGTTCGGAGGTTAGTGTTGGGTTATTATTTCTCTATATATGTCCTCATGATTTTTTTTCTTAGATTTTTGCATGTTAAGTGCTCGCCAGGTCTAGTTTGGGCAGAGACTCTGTGTATCTATCATTATTGAAAAACACCTTTTAACTCGTAATCTTGCCACGACGTCGTGTCTTCTCAAATTTTTTGATGATGTCGTATTGCATGTGCAAAATTTCTCTTTTACTTTCAACCTACTTGTTTTTGTACCCTACATTACTCATAGCACAACGGCATAAAAAGTTTGTATGACAGTATGTAACACCGATAAGAAAGCGAGATAGACGCACCATTTATTATAAAGAAGCACTCTAGGCTTGTCTCTTGTCCGTTTGTCCCTCTGTAGAGGTTCAATCTTCACGTCACATTTTTCGAGATATTTTGCTGAAATTTGGAACGCCGAAAGGAGGAACGCTACTGAATGTGCTTCCGATTAGACCATCTTTTCAACACTGTCCAATATAAGGTCTTATTTTGAACAGGCGTTATTCGAATAACTGTATTAAGCGAATTGGTGGTAGGGTACTAAATGAGTGGATCACTAAAGTGTTTTTACTTGTTAGCTTTACTTAAGTACTACTAAATCTGGAGTTAGCCATGCTATCAAAATTAAATTTTGTCGGAAAATATGACACACACAGAATTACACAATCAGAAAG
Organism: Glossina fuscipes; assembly: GCF_014805625.2. Lineage (NCBI taxonomy): Eukaryota > Metazoa > Arthropoda > Insecta > Diptera > Glossinidae > Glossina > Glossina fuscipes. The sequence continues at coordinate 4,480,839 of NW_023998421.1, read as the reverse complement.
GAAGGAGCCAGTCGAAAAAAAAATTAGGAATCAAAATGCATTGAGGAACAGTTCATGCCATTTCTGAACAATAACTGCAATGCTGTACCTGATAATTTCTTTATGAGTTTAAGTTTATTCAGAACTTGCGTCAACAAACAAATTCTTTCTTATCTTCTAAATTAAGGTTTTATTTTTATACAATTCCTATAATATTTTATATTTATATATAGCCTTTTTGAATAAATTAATGTTTTCAAGCTATAAATGAAAACAACAATAATTTAATTATGCCCAGGATTCTTAGAAAGAAGTGAGTGTCACAACATGATATGTTTTCTCATAAAACAAACGTGGCAAGGTTATGGATAATGAAATTCGTCACATAGAAATTATTTTATAAGAAACTAACAAACAATCATGTAATAAAAAATTGATTTTTGATTATTGATTTTTTTATTTACTCGTTGTTTAGTTCGCATTAAAATTTGAAGGTGTTCTCTCCTCAATTCCCTATTATCTCCTGTTCCTATGCCTCTTACCGTCTATAATCAAACCATTAATTTTCAATGGCATCATCTATCAGGATAAGACCGACCCGTATTTTTCAGTAGAAGAGAACAAATTATAATAAACCAAAGATGAAGAAGGATGATGCAAGGAAAGTACTACTATATCTCTTATTTAACTCTCATTCAAACATTAGTAAATTTATGAGCAACTAAAGAGACTAACCGCAATGAATGCCTGTATCAGCTTCAATCAATTAAAGCCGTCTCTAAGCCATTCTCCGTTTAAGGAGGAACGCAAATAAAGGATAACATCTCACCTAACTTACAAATCCTTTACCTTCGGTTACTCTAAAGGTTTGCTTTCAAAAATTGGCTATGGACTTAACATTATTAGCTTATATTTTGAAAATTAAAAATGATTACCTGCCTAGGCCTTTGTTTAGGCAAAACGATGCAGCTTGTAGGCTCAGAGGAGCTTGTAATTTCTTTTTCAAAATTTAATGAAGTCATCTCATGAATTTTTTCTATAATGGCACTTGCTATAGCTTTTTATGCTGGCAACATATGCTCGATAACATTCTCTATTTGGTATGGGTACAGTACGCTTCCTTACATATCGATCTGATGGTTTATAATTTAGCTTTTCTAATTTACTGCTAATAGATTCCAATTAAGTAAAATATCCAGCGAAACCATTAATAATGAAAGCAAATTAACTTTGTCAACTCGTATGCCCTTTCATTGGCATCGGCGACAGACAACTGATACACACGACGGGACCACATATAATGGGTGATGTAGAAGTTCTCCGCAGATCTTTTGGCCCTCGTCTAGGCTTCTTTTTGTAACATGCTATATTTAAATGATTTCAAACTGTCATGTGCTTGATTTTTAGTACCTCCGCTATTTCCTGAGAGCTTGCGTGCCGATCTTGGACCACCAACTGCAAAACTTCATCGACTTTTTCAATGTCTGCGGGATGCATCCTTGGCATCGAAGCAAACTATTTCTGGGTCCCTCGTTCGCTACAGCTTCTTTTTGGCATCTTTTTTATAGTAAAAAGGCATCACATGGCGTTTTTCTTCAGATATTTCACTAATTTTCAAATCTATATAACTTTTTACATGACGAAAGAATTAGAAAAAATAGTTTTCGCAGAATATGTAAACTGGAATGTCACCTTTTAAGGACACGTTCTTTTGAAACAATCTGGTTAGTGCTGCCAACTATATACGCATCAACACCATCTAGCGGTAAAAGCGGGGCGGAGATGTTCTACATCGTCCATTACTACTAACGAAGACACTTGGATTTATTTGAAAATTGGCCACTTGAGTATAAATATTTTTTCCGGCGAATCGAGTCTCATATATTGCTCACGCAGGCACTTTTTTCTTTACTCCCCTATTCGCATCGATAGCGGAGTGTAAATATCTTTTGTTGGATCATTCGTATATGTACAGTAATCACGCTGACGAAGAATAAAACGAGTAATACTTTAAGACAGAATTATCATAATCGAGAAAAGAAAAAGAATTACATACCTCCTGACATAACGGCAGATAATTCCTATCGACAGTTTGTGCTATGATTTTATACAAAGCAAACGCGTTGTACTACTAAAAAAGGATTTACAAAAACAACGAATGCTAGGGAAAACATTTACAAATAAAAAATTAAGAATAACATTCTTAACTCATTCTTCCCACAAAGTCTTGTTACTGCATTAACATGCATGCTTGCCCTCAGCACATGCTTATCATAAGTGATGGACATCATGTAAATTAAACTGGAGCTCGCGTATTTGTTTTCACTTTGAATAGAAATAATTTTAATTAACCCGTTAACACGTTCGCGGACGTGAAATACTTTGGCATTCATTTCCATTGTGATGCACAATGGCACGAATGCTACAACATTTAAATTTTAAAGCCAATTATCTTGCATTTAATTTTTTATGCAACCCTGGGGCTTTTTAATTATTGTGCTTGGTATAATTGTTGTAAGTATTGATTAACTGATTATTTTCGGTTTTTCTCTATGTATTTACAAATTTATTTAAAGTGTATTTAAATTCGTAAATTTCTGTGAATTGAAAAGGGAGGAGATTCTCTCATCGCCTCTTTTTCGCATGTTTGCTCTTATATAAGTGCTATAGCATTCACAACATCCCAATACTATAGCGTTCGTTGCATATATCGATTAAACTATTATCTTCTAACTACCCCTTGGATATATAATCTGTCACATATTAGATATCACCAATTTTAAGATAATTTGCACCTCACCGAAATTTTCATTCTTCGTGAACATGTTGGCTGTGTCGACTTCTTTAGCCATGAGTACGTGTAGTGTGAAGTTAGGTTATTATGAAACTTGACTTGACAAAGTGATCAAAATATTTTCGTAAAATATATTATTATGGCAAATACAAACTCATAATGATAAAGTATTTTGAGGAAATTTGACAAGGACGGATGGACAGATCATGACGTATAAAGTCGTCATATACAGTCGATTGGTTGAAAGCTAGATCAGTTGCAGTTTCATGTTAGCTAGTGTATACATATATATATGTCTTGTCGAATATTTAAAATGACCCGCTAGCACTATTAGCTGAGATAAGCTTGAATGTTGCTAATATGCGTTCCTCTAGGGACATCATTTCCGTAAAACCCAGCCAATGTACAAGCTTTTAAAAACGTTCACGTGCCTTTGTAAAAATCTAGAGCATATCGGTAAAATAATCTCAATGCCCGACCCTCTGTGGAAGCTATCTATAATATGTGATTTCTACCTATGGGGTATTTAAACTAACTTGTTAATTATTAAAGCTTCGCAGATAGAACTACATTGCTATTCAAGATTCTGCATAATTTAAGGGTACAGTTCCAACTCTGATCTACACAGCGATTGAGAGTATGCCTCTATACTAGATTTGCACATACTTTAGAAGAATCTGTTTTGGCTATAAATAAATAAATATAAGAGTTTTTCATCTTTTTATGTCTTCTTCTTCTTTTTTTGTAAAAACCATTAGAGAAGTAAGTGCCGTCGTCATATTTACGGTATTGGAAACATAGAGAGATATTTTCTGAACTTTGCTACTCCTTAGCGTTAAACGCTTCTATAAGTCAGCACTTGCTTTCGAAGCCTGTGGAAAAATAATGATTGACTTTT